>NW_024581135.1:17315096-17490096 GCF_017639235.1 Corvus kubaryi
CGCTGAGCCGCTGCCCGGGACCGCGCTCCGCCCCGGGGCCGGGGCCGCGTCGGGGCGCGACGCCCGCTCGGAGCTGGCCGTGGTGCTGGGGCCGCCTCGCCGGCGGGCACGAAGGCGCCGCTGCCCGCCCTCGGGCCCCGGGAGCGCCAGCCTTCCCCCACCTGGATCCTCTCGGCTTCTCCCATCCCACAGGAATAGCTGGGGAGGCTCCCGGGGGGAGCGGGTATTATTTTCAGGCTGTAATTAAGGCTTCCTGCGCTACCCAGCAGGCAGAACGGTGTGCGTTCAGCACAGCTCGGCGAGGTGACATGGGGAAGGAGCTGGGGGGCAGCCATGCGATGCTGGAAAGGCATCTCTAGGGTAGTGCAAAGCACCGCCGGCTTCTTAATAAACTCATAGGGCAAAGAAAGAGAGGCACCTGAGCACCGGTCTTTGTAATCACAAGCACAGGATATTGAGCCGGCAAACCACCGCTTCCCACCTGTTCTTCCACGGCATGAACAGGTGTTTCCTTATTCCCGTGAGCTTTTCTCAGGTGTGGCCTTTGTTTCACTGTTACCGTGTGTCATTCTCTACATTTATCAGAGGTGGGGCACAGTCTATTGAGTATGAAGGTGCATTTCTGGACTAGTTTAATTTAATCTCAGTGGAATCATCCTGGATCACAACTGTGAATGATGTCTGAAAATATAATTTATATATACATAAACTGTATTTATGCTTCATACACTAATGACTCTATACTAATTACAAAGCCTCAGCTACATTAAGTGATATGTAATGAGATACATAACCAATCTTAGGAAGTGAACATTGCTTATTTCCAGAAGCAAATGTTTAAATCTCTATATTCAGAGGTATGAATCAAAGGAAAAACAGCCACGTACTTTTTTGCAATAATATTTGGAAGTCATTTTTTTGATTCTGATAAACACTAGAGAAAAAAAATCTCATAAGATATTTTTAAATACTTTTCCTGTGGACAGTGGATGAGTCTTCAAGTTGACTTTTTGTCGTATTGCTCTTTGTCTTAATGAAGAACATATATTTATCTGAAAATGTATTCAAGTTCCCAAAGACAGTAGCAGAAAGAGTGAAGAGGACCATATTTATTTTAACTTTCTATAGCACCTAGCATCTAGTCAAGTCATAATGGCCAGCAGTGATGCCATTCTCATTTTTACAGTAAAAATGTCACTTTGATACTTCTATAACAGCAATAGAAATAATCACAATAAAACGGTGACCTTTACTGAACAATCAATGTTTGCTTCTAGTATTTAACAGTTAGTAGCAAACTAGATCAAGTAGAGGCCAGAGTCCAGTGGGTTAGATGCCTGTCTGGAAAAAAACCAAGAAATAAAAAATATAAAATACTTTTAAGAATTCAAATTTCACTGAAGCCCCATCTTTTCATGTTAAATTTGAGAGGCACACTATGCTTGCCTGAAAACTGAAGGCACCAGAACTCCATGATTCTGGAGAACCCTTTTTGTTCTGTCTCCCTATGGTAGCTTGAACTTTGGTGTTGATTATGTGAATGCATATTAGAGTCTTCTTTTTTTCCCCTTTTTATCCACCTTGGTTGGTTGGTTGTTTTGGAACTGATCAAGACAACCCCAGTCAAAGCAAGATAACTGCTGCTGAAAGACAAGATCTGAGATGTGGTTTTTAGCAGGCAATGAATTCACAAGAATGATGGGTTGTAATAACTACAGGAGCAATAGGTGACATCAGAAAATCTTTCGTTGTGGTGATTTACACTCCTGCAGTCTTGTAGATGATCTATTGCCCTTGGAGTGCTTAATACTCGTAGTGCATATTGCTTGATAATTTTATGCAGCAAGCCAATAGTGAGAAAAGTGTGAGAGGAAAATATATTAAAATTGGACAGCTAACAACAAACACAGAGAAAGTAATGTGGAAGAATTTGCATTTGATTGGGAAAATATGCAGGCAAGTGGGGAAGTTTGAATTCATTATAAATATGCGTCTCCAGTGTGATTAAAGAAATGGAGAATGCCATAGAGATATATGTTTTATCTGTAAAGTTGTACAGTTGCTAACTTTGCAAGAGACCAAAATACCGAGGGAGAGTGTCTGCGGAGCTCAAGTCCGTCCGGCGTGGCCGATCCCGTGTCCTCTGCCCCCTTGTGGCATTGGCCCTTGTGGCACCACCCTCGCCACAGCCCAAGGATAGCTCCGCAGCGAGCGCTGCTGCTCCTCGGCAGAACTGTATATGGCATTTCCTGGCCTCAAGGAGAGCAGCTGATTTTGAAATAGTGGTTACAAGGTTTTCACTTTTAACTGCTTCCTTCTTAAGTTCCTTAAGAGAATTTAGACGAGTATATGCCTAAAGACGTGTTACTGATCTGTTTCAACATCTTGGCGGTTAGCAATTGAACCTGGTATTGTCAGGAAAAGATATCTTTGGGCAAATGGCTCTAATCATATTTCCCCTCATATTTTTGGTGGGAAAAAAAGGACATAGATTTAGTCCAGCATTCTTATCATATTCGACTTTTCAAAGTGCTGTGTTTGCTCTCCTGTACACAGTTTATAAGTGCATTCCTATTTGAGTAAACACTTTTTGTACTGGAGCAAAATACAGTTAATCCTTCCTTCCTTCCTTCCTTCCTTCCTTCCTTCCTTCCTTCCTTCCTTCCTTCCTTCCTTCCTTCCGAATTCCTTCCTTCCTTCCGAATTCCTTCCTTCCTTCCTTCCTTCCTTCCGAATTCCTTCCTTCCTTCCTTCCTTCCTTCCTTCCTTCCTTCCTTCCTTCCTTCCTTCCTTCCTTCCTTCCTTCCGAATTCCTTCCTTCCTTCCGAATTCCTTCCGAATTCCTTCCTTCCTTCCTTCTCTGCCCTGCCCTGCCCTGCCATTGTTCCAGATAGCATAGGATATTTGTGTTGCTTTTACCATGTATATCCTGCATGCCCCTGTAATTTAGTCATCCATCTATGTTACATATACTCACAATTTTAAATAAGGCTGGAATTGTCTTCAGAGCTGTCAAGAGAAATACCAAAACTTTATTTTTAATCCCATTTTGTGCTAAAATGGCCTTTGTGACTCCCTGACAGGTTGGTGTCTCTTATCATCTCCTTTAGTTTTTGTCAGTCTTGCTTTCTCATCTCTTTAATGTCTCTCCAGAATTTCAAGTTATAGCACTAGATTTTGTTTTAATCCTTCACAATAATAATGACCATCATTTAGATTATGACTGTCTGCACTTTATGCACAGGAAAAGTATGCAGTTGCGTGGGACAACAGACTGCCAAACTACTTCTGTTGGAAGAAGATAGAAATCAGCTTCTTGAACATCATGAACATCCAAACAGCAAATCTCTGTTGATGCTGCTGAGAAAGGCACAGGGTGAGTGTGGTGGCAATTGCTGCTGCCAGAGCTGGCTCCTTCAAGCAGTACTTTGTCTTCACTTGCGCTGTGCTGATGCCCCAGGACACCAGGTCATTCTTAATTCTAAAGCCACAAGATCTACACAGCTACCTACATAGGAAAATGGGAATGCTTTATTATTGGTGTTACAAAATTCACCTTCAATTAGGTCTGATTATGGTTATTTTGTGTTTCACTTTTTCTATCTAAGAAAAAAAGGCTCCTATTCCTGGCAAGACCCCTAATGTCAATGAGATTGCACAGAGGCAATTATTGTATTTGGCCTTAAGGCATACGTCATCATTGTGTCTGCATATGGGTCTTACTAGTATTCAGGACATCAGATATATACATGGGAGAAAGATTGTCAGGTTTTTAGGATGACAAAAGAAGTGTCTGCACAAAATTACAGTCTAAAAAGTGAATAAAAATTTCTATTTAATCTTACAGCTAGTTTAATCAGTAATAAAAAAAAAGTTATTTTTTGGATTTCATTCAATGTATATTTTACATGTAATTCACTATGAGAGACAAGAATTTAATGACAAGAATATGAATTATAAATGCAAAATCCATAAGAGCAGAACTTCTGTAAGCTGAATTTCCTAGTCTATTAAAGATAATATCACATGTGAAAACAGTATGACAGCAAGCAACTTAACTTTCTTCTGTAAGGATTCACAAGAAGTTGTTAGTTATTCTACAGTATCCATTGCTATTATTATGTGCTATATGAGAATGCCTAGGCATTCAGAACTTCATGACTTAGGATCATTTTGGATTTAGCAGGTACTGGTATGAAAAGAGAATTACAAAAACCATCAATATATCCATCTACTCAATGCCCTGCCAGTGGATCGTTCCCTTTAGTATATTTGCATTTGTATTATTCATTTAGGATTTAAATTATTAAAGCAATGAGGTTTGCACTTCTTCCTCTGAGAGACTCTTTCAGTGTCTCTCTGTCTCACCACAGGGCTTCATTCCCTCATATTAAGCCACAATTTTGGTGTGGGCTCTTGCCTTGGGGGTTTTCAGCATTTAGATGCACACTGTGTTTCCCTGGGTTCTTGGCCTGCAATGGGTGCTTCCGTCTACTCTGGGCTGACCTTCTCTGGCCAGTTTAGAGCATCAGGAATGACCCTAGCATGTGCTGATCCTCTTCAAGAGTTTCTAGTTGGATTACAGTGCTATGACTCTATGATTCTGACAGCTGTCAGTCCAGAAAGAACGTTGATTGTAATTAGGCTAGACATGAAACATACTTCTATTAATTTATTTGTTTCCTCCTACTATATATAGAAGAATTTTAATGGTATACAAAGCCAGTATGCTGCTCCGTGTATTTGTGAGTAATTCTGTACCACAGGAAATGTACTTGAAGATAAATATATGCATTCTCCATAATCTGTCTTCCATCATAACATAAATTCAGGTATGATATTTTATATTAATACTTCATGCAAACTCATGTAAGAACTATCATGCTTATTATTATTATATCACAAATCTTAAGTTTTAATCTCTTCAGAAGTGTATGCCTGGAAAATATCAAATGAGCTGGGAAAGGGAAAAAATTAATTGCTAAAGCATAAAAAAATTAAGTTATTATCTGTAAGTTACTAATTGAGCTAGATCCATTTCTAAAATTAATTATCTTTGTACTCAAATTCCCATTGCCTTCTCCACAGTGTATTCAAATATTAAGTGTTAGGACTGCCATCTGTCAGGTGAGGCTCATTCCTTTTCTTAGCTTCTCACTTGAATAAACTGCGGTTAGAATTCCTTCTTCTACATCTGCATGTTCTGAATGTGTTTTTATCAATAATAATAAAAGACTGCACCTTGCATTTGGAGCAGATTTTTGGTGATTTCTGGCTCTCACCCTGATGCCAATGAAAAGTACAGCAATGGCCTAGACCTTCCTGAGGTTACAAGGTTTCTGGTTTTGCCTGAAGTTCCTCCCAGCTCAGTTGCAGCAGGGTTCTGGGGTGTGTGTCCTCAGGGAAAGGTAGCCTGAACCAGGACTGTCAAAGTCAGTAGCCCCAGCACATTCTGTGCTGGCCCAATTTCCTTTCACAAATTTCAAACAGTTTAGTTTCTAAGCAATAATAAATAAAAATGGGCTGTATCAAAATCTTTCACAAAATGAAATTACTGTTCCCAAGTGGTTTTGTAGATGCCCCTCTCTACTGGCAAGGTTAGCTTCAGAGAGGTCACAAGATGAAGAAGGTTATTTCTGCTCTTCAGCCTTTTTCCTCAGATCAGCATATAGGAGCTGAATTCCTCCTTGGATAATGTTTCCATATGCTGCTGGTTTAGCAAGCAGTAGATAGCCAGAACTCCAGTTTTCCCTTCCTCTGCCCTGAAGCAATTGGCAGTGAGGCATTGCTGAGCAGCTGTAGGGGCGAAAAAGGACAGCAGCTGCTCTGAACTTGGTTCATGGTAACACTCTTCCTGAGAGTGACCAAGAGGCAGTGAGAACTTTTATCTCGTTTGGACAATATCAAATTGGATGTACTTTCAATCAGTAATCATGTACAAATTTCTTTCCAGCAAAGATAAACTTTAAGGTCAATAAAATACAGATTTGAAGCATGTAAGTGGTTCCTTTTGGACACTGGTGTCCTGGTAGTACAAATAATCTAAGCAGATTGAGAAAAAATTATTTTGATAGATAAATAGGGGTTTTTTTTGTTCCCTTTTCTTGGGCTGATCTGCTATGATATGGTTTTGCATAAATTTTGTTCCCTTTTGCCTTTTGTGTCATGTTTCCCCTTGGTTTCAGATTTCTGTCTTCACTGCTTGACTACTATCAATACTACTACTCTACCTACTAGTTATAGTCAGTTATTTGTGTTTTTCAGCCTCAAAGGCAGTGGAATAGAGGGAACAGGGAGATGGAAGTATAGATGGACCAGAAACTAATCAGAAACTGACCTGAAACTGGTCTGAAATTATAACATGCGCTGAAATTTAGTAGTCAAAATTTAATATAAATTCAAACAGTTCAGGGGGAAAAAAATAACTTCCATCAACTCTAAATACAGTTTCAGATGTTTATTCCAGCTTGAGAATGTTTTTGCTATTCGTAAGGATGTTTGTTATATATCCCCAAAGACCCTGTAGACCTCAGTCAGAGTGCAGTAAGCTTGAGAAATTTGGATATGTGTCCCAGAACACAGCATAGCAAATTCCTATTTCACTCATAAGAAATAAACCACACCAAAATAGTACAAGGCTTTAGTGTCAATGGTTCCATACAGTCTTGATGAAGGCGAATTTATTTTTCCTAAATATCTCAGTAGTAGTATATTGTGTTTCTATGTTAATTAGAAAGCCCCTGCAATCAGAGTTTGGTTTTTCATTTTTAGTATTCCATACCTTCTTTGCTCTTTCTGCATTCTGTTAACATACTTTACACAGTCACTTCATCTAAATAAGGTAACTGCAGTTTCTACACTGTGCTCACTTAGTCATTAACGATTTTATTATTAGCATATTCTAACACTCAGTTCTGTAGGCGAAGCTTTCTCCACCTGGCATGTATATTTTCTCCCTACAATTGTATTTTTCCACATTTATTTTTTCAGTGTTATTCTCACAGTAATAATATTTTTCTGAAACTGTGTAGAGTCCAGAATCATGTAGACTAATTCTTCCTGACACTGTACTTACCAGTGCTTTTGTTCACATTACTGTCAAAAATAATCTGCAAATATCCAGTTCCCATATTTCTTTTTCAATATTTCCACTCTTCTTTCATAATATCATAGCATGAGATCATGTCTAATTATATGAAAAAAATCAGCATTTGTCTAATTCATTTGAAGAGATACCCATATCCTGAAACAGCATTTTCCTCTGCAAAGGTAGTCAGCTGATCTGCTGTCTGTGCAGCTAAAATACATGTAATATGGGCCACATTTCCAAACCCAGGTGCCTGTCTGGAGCTAACGTCTCCAGAGTTGTATTGATACAGCTGCAATTGAATCTGGAGATTTTTCATCAGTGCTAAATACTGTATTTAATAACCCTACTGAAGCCAATATGAATGGCAGTTCTTTGGCAAGTGAGCGTTTTGCTCCTGATCTGTGATGAGAGAGAGAGATAATCGATGACGTATGTTGTTTTGTGAAAGTCTTCTGCTGCCTAACACAGAATTTATTTAAATAATCTCTCCTGTATTTCCCATCTCTGCCATTATGTCTATTTGATTGCAATACAAGTCAGATGTATATTTTCAGTCTAGTTTTTCTAGCTCTTGTCTTCCATCCAGTTCAATTTATTCATCAGCATGAATAATAGTTTCAGATGAAAGTCAACTTTTCTGCTGGTAAAGAGTAATAAAAGCACTGCTATACTGAAATATATATTCAGAAATAGCAAGATTATCTCATTATTACACATTCATTTATTTTTAATTTTTCTTTTTATTGTTCTTTGTTATTTAAGATAGATGTATCACAGTAGAGACATTAATTCTGTTGATGATTATGATAATTTTAACTATTTTTACACTTTATACTTATTTTCACAGCCTAACTATCCAGATACGCTTTTTGAAAGAGGAGTTCCTCTGTACATGCTGTAGCACCTGAAGCAATCACTCAGAATCTGTCCTTTAGCTCAGTAATCAGGCTACTCACAGGTGATTTTGAAAGTCTGGTTTCACAACTCTTGAAAAAAAATCGATATAGACAGACATTAATTTTTATGTGATTTGAGCTAGATAAATATTCATTTACTCATTTACTCATATGCTGTGTCAATAGCGGGAAAGAAAGCACATCCAGGATTTTAAAAACCACCATGTTTTTGTGTCAGGTTAGGACAATAATGCACAATTCAGATGACTTCCTATCCAAACTTGCCTCCAGACTTCCACATCCTGACAGATCCATGGGCAGATTCAGACACAGAACTGTACTGCTGAAAACATAGGCCTTGTTTTTAATCCAATTCATCATGAAAAAAATAAATTCATGAAGTCATATTGAATATTGAGAGAAAATATTTCCTAAAGGCATTTTTACTTTTTCTCAGGAAAAGATGATTTTTATCCCCAGGAAATACTGACATTATGGGAAGTGAACATTCCAAATCAGAGGACTGTTCTGAGGGAGAATTTGTGATAATCTCAAATAGTGATTTCATTGTACTGGCACCTGAAAAGTCAAGACTGCTGTGGTTCACCTGAAAGTGAATGTCAGTTTTCAGACCTTGTAAATTATCCCAGTCTAGGGCTATACATCCTTTGAGGCTAAGGGGTACCAAATACATCTTCAGTTTAGGACAAAAATTTAATCCCATTTAGTGCTTCAATAGTCCTTTCTCTGCTAATCTCACATAGTCATGATGATTGCCCAAAGAAGCCATGCATTCTCCTTCCTTGGACATTCTCAAGACTGAGCTGGATAAACTCCTAAACCACCAGGTCTCACAGTTTCCCTGACACTGTTTTGGGCAGGAAATTGAACCTTCTGAGGTTGTTCACAACTGTATTGTCATATGATTCCATGATGGTATGTTTGATATTTTCAGATATACTGAGATTTGGTTTCTGGTTATCCAGAATGTGCAGATGAGGTTTTAATTATGCCACTTCTTTCTCTCTCTAATATCTATGTGCTGGCCTCATATGGCTCCCTGAAGTACGTGGTTCCATTTCTACCATTAGCTGAAATCATCAATGGTATGAATAGCATTCCCTAGGCTTGAGATGTTCCATAAGTGATACATAATTGATTTACATTTTAAAAGGCTGTCATACACATGTATGCTAGTGGGATGCTTGTCAGTGATACCTGAAACCTTTTCAGACTAAACATTAAATATAAATCCAGAGTACTTGCTTGTACCCTTTATTCTTCTTTCTTAACTATCTAGACAAAAGCAACATTTCTGCCAACTCTCACAGCTCCTTTGCATTGGTACTGCTTTTCTCTCATGAGAGTTAGATGTCTTTTAGTAATATTTGTTAATCTACCATAAAGTACTTCCAGTTCTATAATTCTTTCTTTACGTTCAGGGATAAGACATTTATTTCTTCCACTTCTCCCTGTGCTGGCATAGCACAGGAACTTTGCTGTTCCTTCTCACAGATGGAAGCTCATGACTACATTGCTTGGTTACCAGATTTCCCTCTATTGTGTCTCTCTATCCTCAGCACTGACATGTTTGCCTTTTCAGTAGTCAAGTGAGCAGGGTAATTTGAATAACTGCTGTAGAGGTAAAGACACAAGGGGTCTGATTTAATTTTGTTTAAATGTTAGTAAATGAAATGTAATCTGATAGGGAGTAGTAGAATCACCGTGCAGATGACAAGTGTTAGGCAGATCTTATTACCTGGAATAATTGAAAACTGTCTGCTTCCTATAGCTTTACTTGGCCTTCTCCATCTTAGAGTTAAAAAAATACGTGCTGCTCTTGATGAATTCTGAAAAAGGATCATAAACTAACTTAGTTCTAGTTCAGTTTCCATGAGAAGTAGTGAAGGCGGGTGCACCAGCCAGCGCTCAAAGGAGATGGGTGTATGGACAAGCAATAGCCAAAGTGTGCACGTCAGAATAATTTGGATTGCAATAGTCATGTTCAAAAGACTAAATAGTCATAAGAGAACAATTTATTCATCTCAGTTCTCATAAACTAACTTGTGATCCATGTTTTGTCACCCAGAAGATTCCAAGATGGGTGTCCCATTTGTGTAATTTACTTTAGGTATGAATAACCTCAGGACTCTGTTTCATATGTTTTCATCTTTCCTGTTGATCTTCTAAGTGAATATTTTACTGCCAGAAAGAATTCCTGAAAGTGAAAAAGGAAAAGAAATTATCAATATTCTGTTTTATATCAATAGAATTACATCTCCTGCTGCTTGAACACACACACATTCATGGGTGAATTTCAGACAAGCCAGTAGGTATCAGTAGGTAGAACATACCTGATCAGCCAAAAATATTGCATGTATTTTTAATCCACAAGGACGTGAACAGCTGTGGGTCTTGGAACACTTTATCAATTTATGAATCTAAGAATCTATAGAGCATTGAAATCCTTCCAAAATAGTTCACACTTGAGACAGATCATGGCATATGATAATATGGTAGTGGAACCCCGGCTATAATGCCATCTGCTTTTCCTGTGTGAAAATACCTCAGGAAGGATTGGCAACATTATAGTGATATGTGACAATCACTGCTTAACAGCACATCTCGTTCAAGCCAAATTAGCTTATTTGAGAACATGAAAGGAAGTTAGATTAAGGGGGAAAATAATAATTATTTTTGCCTAAAAATATATAGAATTAAAAATGTCTAGCATTATATATAATCAGTTATGTCAATAATTGTATTTTACACCTTATTTAGTTTTAAAACTTTTAATATTTCTGGATAAATAACAAATTGTCAATCACTTGTGTGTTTAGTGATTACAAGACGTTTTAGCATCTTCTGTCTTACAACTACTAGCCAATTTATTTTACCATAGTTTTGCTCTCTATGCTATATAATGTCTCTGTACTGTTGCTATATTTCCAATGTTTGATTGGATAGCTGAGATTCAGATATAAATATTTAGGATATTCTTCAATAGTAAGAAATTTCTGAAAGGTAGCAAGGGATTCAATCTTTAAAGATGATTTTTTTTCCTTTGTTTCTGTTAGGCAAATTACTTCAAGAGTGATTCAGTAAAACAAAAGGAAATTATAGGGCTTGGATTTTTATAAAAGAAGAGCAAAGATGTACTTTTTTTTCAGGGGGTCCTAACCTATTATAAATGTCTCCAGAACTCTTAGCTTTTCACAGACAAATATCCCTCCTCTCCCCCTCTTCCCACAGGTTGATGCATCAGTCAGATTCTAATAGGCACTTTTCCAGCTTGTGTTCATGAAACATTTTGCAGTCTGTGTTTATTTTTAGATGGGAGGTATTTACATGATTTTCTTGATATAAATTTTTTCTCATTCTTTTTATTAAACGCTATCCTGTTTTTTATATATATATTAGTAACTTATACTTCCCTAGTAACAAAATCCCCAGCAAGTATGCATTTTAAGCAGAATAATGCCAAAAACAGGCAGCACATGACAATAGACTTCCCTGCAACCTACTGCTACTAAAACATTTCAATATAGAAAAACAGCTCTTTAGGGCTCGTATTACTCTCCCACTTCTAATAATTTTAAGGGATCTAATTATACTGTTTCTCTCCAGAGAGTTCTGTGAATTAAGAGTTATTCCACTGAAGTCAGTACTGCCATATAGGACAGAACCAGAGTCATAAAGGGGACCAGTTGTTTCCTGATCCTCTGGTGAAAAGAAAAGGTGCCATGGGATTAGAAATTAACTGGTTTATACATACCCAAGTTAATAAAAAGATACCAAAAACGTTTTCTTTTAGTCTACAGCTGTAATTAGGCAGCTGAGTTTACAAAAAGTGAGTTTTTCTGATATCTGTTAGACCAGTTTCTAAAACTTTGCTCTTTAAAGGTAAAGCACCAGACAGTTTTGTACAGGGTCTTGGTAGCTGAGTTTAGATACCTCTTAGGTGTTGAGCAAAGGAAGCAAAATCAATTTGAATACTATTTCTATCTTTAAAATTAGCATTTCCAAGGGAATTCTATTTCTTTAAAATGAGATGGAGGAAAGAGTGAAAGAATCCAGTAAGAGGCTCATTAAAATGCCTAATTCTGTTTTCATTTTTTCTTATAAATTAGGTACCCGTTCCACTTGCTGCTATTGTGATATTTTCTTTTACAAATACTTAAATAAGTAGGTTACTAAGAGCAGGGGTGGTCCTCTACCTTCACAGCCCAAACATTTAACCTTATAATTAGATACAGATGTCTGCCTCAAGGACAGTATTTTTTTGTGAAAATTCTGCCTACTTTTGGACATAGAAACACATGGCTCTTCAATGTCCCTGTGATCACAATGTCACTATTATATTTGTATTTTCTTCCAAGCTAACTATATTATAAAAGCAAAAAACCTGCAAGTTACACTGTAATTAATCCTTGAAAGACAGTGTGCCTATAATTATGATCACAGGAACAAGCAATCTACAAGAGTGTATTTACTCTGGGCTGTGTTCATCAGAAATCATCCATGAAGGCCCGTGGCAGGTACTGAAGGTCACGGATCATGGCTGGTCAGGCTATTTGTTTGAGCTTAATCTCTTAAAATAGTGTGAAGGCTGCATTGTTTAAATCAATCAGTCAAGAATGTCAGGAAGCAGAATATGAACTTTTATCAGAGAAATTAAATTGCACTCCAGCATGTTTTATGATAGTAATTGCACTTTATATGTATTTTATGGTAAGTCTCCATTTCACAACTTAATAACTGTAGCAGGTTTCTGTATTCTCACACTGAGAAGCAGCAGCAAACTGCATAATAGCATTAGCCAGGTGTGATGGTAGCATTTTGGGATTCATATATTCTTTCTTTAGTTTCATTGGATGAAAATTTACTTTCTCATAAGAGAAAATTTCCTTCACTTTCTGGTTTTGATACCAACTCATGCTTGACTAATTTGTTGTAATACTGTTATCTATGTGGCCATACCTGTTAAACAGTTTAACTGAGCTCTTTTTTTTTTTAACAGAGAACACAAGGACAAAGTGGGAGAATAAGAAAATGGGAAAGAGAAGAGAGGCAAAAGAAGTTTGATAGCAACAATACCAGAATGCCTTCCAGGAATATCTAGGGCTCAAGAGAACTCAATGGATGCAGGAGCTTTATGTGAGTCCTTCTTTTTTCGTCTACTTTTGTTAGATTTTTGATGACTCAAGCTCAACAATGTCATGGAAGATCCTTGTATTCTCAAGGTATGGTGGGGATGACCCTCTTCTTGGATACCGGTTAAACCAGCAGTGGTGGTGCCAACAGCATTCCTGTAGACAAGTAATATGGTCAGAGAGTAAAGCTGGCTTTAAGTGAAGATATGAACTCACACCTGCAGAGCAACAGACATTTAAATGAAAAGACTTAGTGCCAGGTCTTCCTTGAATTTTAAACTTGTCCTTACTAAACTAACAGAAGGGGTGAATTATGTACAGGTACACTGACTCCCCTTAGGAGAGAGAGCATGTATCTTCAATACTGATTTTGAATCCTCATCTTTAAATAGAAATACTATTGATGGAGGGAAAAGCTGCTGTCAGATTGCTATGCTCTGTCTATAGTCTATTTGCTGTAAAATGGAAAATGACCCAGGGAAATAAATGTGCTATGCAAGTCTGAGTAAGAAAGCTCTGATAGAAAATATTTATTTAAAGAGAAACATAGTTTACCTGCATATGTGTTACATATTTTAAAAGATCTAAACACCTGGAGCTGGTAGCTGTCTGTGCTGTCCTTGCTAATGTGAGAGGAATCCCAAACAGTGTGTTGACTAAAATCCTTACATGTTTACATCATGTCTGCGGGGTGTTTACATTCTTAAATGGCATGTACCCAGGAATCTGAAAAGAAACCAAGCAGTGATAATTTAGCACTTTGGAATGAAGTACATAAGATCTACACTTTAAAGCAAGGCTATTGCCAATCAAGTGAGTCACCAACCAAAGGCATTAGAAATAAACAAGAATAAATAAATAGCAAATGTGAAGAATTTTAATTTTAAATTAATTTTAAAATCATAGAATCATTTAGTTTGGAAAAAACCTTTAAGATCATAGAGTCCAGCTGTTAACCCATCAAGTTCACGACTAAATCATGTCCCCAAGTGCTACAACCACATGTCCTTTAACTGACTCCAGGGATGGTGACTCAACCACTTCCCTGGGCAGCCAATTTCAATGCCTGACAGCCCATCAGTGAAGAGATTTTTCCCAATATCCAACCTTAACCTCTTCTGGAGCAACTTGTGTCCATTTCCTCTCATCCTATCATTGGTTACCTGGAGAAAAGGCTGACCCCCACCTCGCTACAACCTCCTTTCAGGGAGTTGCAGAGAGCAACGAAGCCCCCTGAACCTGTATTTTTTTTTCCAGGCTAAACAACTCCAGCTCCCTCAGCTGTACCTCATGAGACTTGTGCTCCAGTCACTTCACCAGCTTTGTTGCCTTTTTCTGGATAAGTTCCAGCATCTCAGTGTCTTTCTAGGAGAGAGGGGCCTAAAACTGGCGCAGGATTTGAGGTGTGGCCTCACCAGTTCTGAGTACAGAGGGACAGCCATAGTCCTTTAGGCTACACTGTTTCTGATACCTTGCTTGGAACAGACTCGGGTTCTTCACCCAGAGGGTGACTGGGCACTGGAACAGGCTCCCTAGGAAGTTGTCACAGCACCAAGCCTGAGAGAGTTCAGAAAACGTTTGGACAATGCTCTCAGGCACATGGTGTGACTCTTGGACATGACCCTGTGCAGGGCAGGGAGTTGGACTCGATGGTGCTTGTGGGTCCCTTCCAAATCAGCATATTCTGTGATTCTGTGAAATGGCAGCAAGAAAAAGGGTGTGGCTTTGTAGGATGTGTACAGTTTAGATTTCATGTCATTATTTTCATTATGTAAACTGCCAACAGAAAAAAACCAGCAAGCTGATAGGGATAGCCAGGTTATTTCTACTATTTACTTGGAGGAACATAAATTAAATTTTTCAGATACTTGTTGACATATGTTTATGTATGACCCAGATTTCTTCTCTTTATGTTAGTACTGCTTTTGTTCTTGATTCACATTATCATAGAGCAAACTAGAAAATAATTCTTCTCCTTTTTTAAAATTTATTTCTGAATAAACAAATAATTTGGTACTTAAATAGGCAAGAACTTGGAAATTATTTCTGAGGTATGGTTACACATTGCTAGGTAGAGTACCGTTACATCTATGAAAGTGATATTCTGTGACATTGATCATGCTTTATTTTTAAAGAAATGGATCAATTTCAGTTAGATAACTAAGAGTTCACAGAGCTGCCAGTTAAATCATGCCAAGCACTATGAAAATACTATGGCAAATAGCAAAGTAGAATATAAGTATGACACTCCTTATAAATGCCTATCCCCTAATTATCATCTGAACTTTGTCACAGTGAGACAGCATTAAACAGGGAAGTTTTACCTGACCTGTAGAGTTAAATATTAGCTAGCTTTAGATTAAAAATATAGGCAAGATAAATAGACTTCAACTTTGATCACAAAATGGGGCAATTGAATAAGTGAAATCGAAACTGTGCAATTAGAGCATTTCACACAGAGGAAGCGTAGAAACAATGGATAACAACAGACAAAATGATAATTCCCTGGATACGTGAAAAGAATATGGGGGAAAAAAGAATAAAAATTGCCAGAAGAAACGTCATGTACATGGGCAGGTAAGAAAATTAATGAATTTTTGTATCAGCTTGGCATAACTTCTGAGCAATTCAGTGTTATTCAGTGGTGTCAGATATGGCTGAAACATCCAAGAATATAACATCAATTGAAAACTGTGACCGGTTAGGGATATGAAGGGATTATAAGCATTATTCATGCTTTTTTTTCTTCAGTGGCCACCAATATGATGGAAAATCTATTTCCTTCTACATTAAATCCCTAAATGTCACAAGATAATTAAAGAATATTTTTACAAAGTGCATCCTTCTCTGGAATAAATGACCATGGATGTGCTGATTTCATCAGAGCTGTGCCATTTTATGTTATTCAGATACCTGGCTGAATTCTTTAATGTTTATTGAAAAATAAAACTTTGGAAATATGACCACATGAAAGCTCATGTTGACCTTCAGAAAGACACTAAAAAAAGTCGGTGGACTAAGATACCCCTCATATAAAGCATCAGAAGATAGAAATCTATGACTCTGTATTAACACTGAAACACAACAGTTTCAGTGTTGGTTGGGCTCAATGAACTTAGCAGTTTTTTCCAACCTTAATGATTATGATTCTATAAGTGATTCCACTCAGATCATTAGAACAGTCACTTTATAATATCCAGCTTTGGATTAAGGCAAAACAATTTTAGATTTTTTGCATGGCCATCAGATTTTGGAATTATCTAACAGGACTTAAGTGCCTTGTCCTTCATAAATCAACATAAATATTACTTTGTCGTGATAGCTAAACAAATCTCAGTTATTGAGTTTGTTGACATCTTACCTAGTAGCTCTAAGAGAGATGATTCCAGGGCACCGCTGTCTTGGGGTGCTGACTTTAACATCATGGCTTCAGAAGCTGGCATTAATTATGTATGTTTCCAAAAAATCTATCCTTTCCCATCTCTGTCTTCTTGTTTTGCTCCTGTGCCGCCTACTCCCGTATGCCAGAACAAGTGTTCATGTACTCACAGTTCAGGTTGAAATCAACCTAGAAAAAGAATTGGTGGAGGACAAAACTTTCTCTTTTAGCAGGAACCCCAAGTTATGTATGCTTAAACCAGTGATGCTACTTAAGAAATCTGAGTAAGGCACTGGGGGAACTCTGCTATTACCAGCCCAACAGAGGGTCCTCTCTGCTGAATTTCAAGAACAGGAACTCTCTCATCACCTGTCCTCCTGTTTCTCTGAGCCCCTGAGCTGCTGTAGCTGCTTAGGCTAAGTGTTGGAACTAGAAACACTCATTTCTTCTCCCAGTTACTCAAAAAAGAAGGTTTCATATTCTTTTAGAAGCAATAAAAATACCTGTGTATTTGTGGGAAACGATGAAGTCTTTCTACCTTTATCACTTCAATAGGGCAAAGAGATGCTGCCAAGGCTAGGAGTTGGAAATATCCTGAGCTAACTCGACCCAGCCCTGATTGTCTTAGACTTGAAAATAGATTTTAGGATATTCTCTTTAAAGATCAGCATATAAGATAACCATACTGCTGGTTGGAAAACACATTTAAACACTTTTGAGCAGAGAAAGTGAATAACCCATCAGACAGAAGGTAATTAAACAGATCGGGTTTCTGGCCTTTTTGTTTGCCTTGCAAGGTATTTATACAACAGTATTTTTAATCCAAATGAAGCTGGAAGAGAGCTAAGGAAAGAACAAAAAGTGTTCTTTGGTCATGGTTGGAGAAACTTTATTTGGATGACCATAAAGACCTGTGACTGGACGTCATTTACTCTGAACTAGTACCTGACCACAGGTAAGAAAGTGATGTTAAAATCATGTTGCTGTGGCACACAGGAAAAAAGGTCTGTAACCAGATATTAATTAACTTAGGAAAGGAGTCAGGGAAATACTTAACATCTACTTGGAGACAGGACAAGTGATAAGGTTGGTTAATTAAACAAATATTTATGGATAATTTATCTGATATTTTCAGAAGAAGATTCTATTTTTGTTTGGTGACTATTATGTACAGAAAATTTGTGGTACAGGGACAAAAGTTGAATAGTTCGCTTGGTGATTGATGTGGGATATAATTACTGATTATATTAATGGACATTTTTATTTGACTAGTTCTGAGAGATAATGAATAATCATTCAGTGGTCTTGGTTATCACTAACATAGAATTAACCGCTTGTAGCCCTGAAAACAAAAATAAAAACATATTCAGGTGTAAACCTCAAATGTTGGGTTTTAATATAAAGAAGCCTGTGACTGCCTCTTTCTCCACAGGGCAGTAGTTCAAATAATGTATATTTTAGGCAGAATATTATATCTGTCATGAGATGTGTGATAATACAGTGAATAGAAAGCCCTAAGATTTCCCAGAGTTCGTGTAAATGTATGTAATATATTCAAAACTGTTTAGGAATTACATTTATTCAGCAGTAAAGAGCATGAACAAGTCATGTGCTTTTGATTACAACAGTCCTCTAGAAGACATAAATTGTTCTCCTGGTGGAATTTTATGTTTTCATTGCCTGGGACTTTTCTAATTCCAGCTCCCTTGGGCCTCTGAGCACAGAAGCACCTGAGCAGAGGTTCTGCAGCCATACATGTTCTGCCAGCTCATAACGAGCTTGCTCTATTTTATTGTGTTTTAAGAATGAAGAAGGGATAATGTAAATTTATCTATATCAGCCATTTGCCATCTAATATTTTGTTGGGAAATTGTTGTTTCTGAATAGCATGGCAGATCAGAAAACAACACTGTAGGCACAGTGCTCCTCTCAGTCCTTCTCCTGTTATTACTGAAAAAGAAATGTTATGAAGACAAGAAACAGGCTGAGTTAATTCCTTTATATATAACTCATGTATTTACTGTGAGGTCTGCCTGTCACCTTTGTGTCAAATGCTCTTCTGCCTCTACAGAGCAGGAGACTGCTTAGGATAGCCACTGCCTTCAGAAGGAGAAAGGTGGTGTGGCATGGGTGAAGAAGATACAGCCCTCATGCCTAAAATTTTCCAACAGAGCTCACAACATGGAATGTGGGGAGAGAGGCTGTGCTGCTGTGCATCCTCACACTTGCATTGCAGCTTTGTCCTGGCCTTTTAGGATGTGGCTTGGATTTGACCGAGTGTACTTGGCAGTCTGCAGCCAATGCAGCCAAAGGCCAGTTATGTTTCTGTGAGTCTCTATTTCCTATTAGTAAAATAAATATATTTAAAAAGTAAGGAGTCATCCAGATATCCTTGTTAAAAAGGCTGTGCAAATCCTGTAGATTATTTGAATTTTTTTCTTAAAAGCTTGGTAATTACTTGGAAAATTAATGAAGTATCTTTAAAGGGAAATATTCCCTGTCTGAAAAGGAATGTGTATTGCCTTCAGGAAGTTATTCTGATGTCTTACAGTGGGCTATACAAAGAAAATACCTTCCTTTATACTGCTTAGTAAACCATTAATATAATAAATATAGAAGGACAGAGAATCAACATTTTTGACTCCTATTATTCAATGTTTTTAAAAGCCTTTGCTGTGAATAAATAGAGACTTTAAAATGCTCCTGAGTAGGCTTATATTCACAGATTCCTAAGATCTCCTGGAAATGGAAGTAATTTTCATTTAAATAATTTATTATCAGACTCACAGTGCACTCTACATCTTAAATGCAAACTGATTACAGCTTGCCCATCTCCAAGCATTTAAAACTACTAAGTCAGGATGCAAGAAAAGGTAAGCTTGGCTTAAAAAAAGAGAAATTAGGAGGAAAAAAGGTTATTGTTTCTTTTGTTTATTTATCTTTTTGGAAGCCTATAGAGTGAACTTTTCACTATTGATATGGCTAACTACATTTACCTGTCAAAATGCATCTGGTGTTCTGACGTTTTAAAGCTCTTCCCATTCAATAGAGTTCAAGATTGACCTATTTCCCATTTTTCTTTCCAGCTTATATTTTAGCAATATGAATTTCACATTTTTAATTTTCATTTTATGAAAATCCATGTATTTCAGTAAAAAGATAAGACTTTAATAAATAAAAATTTTAAATATATGTAGAAAAAATGTGAAGTGGAAAAGTGTTAATAATAACGATTAACTTCTAATTTTTTTTTAATAAAAATTTTATTTGTTAGGAAATATATTTTCAGTGAAATAAGTTAACCAAGTTTGTATATAATGCCTGCCAATTATGTGTTTGCTTAAATTCTTGTTAATATTTGTATTGAAATATATGAATATATTTTTCTAAAAGTTGTTTGCTTTGCTGGACAAACTGGCCAATGGATAACTCCCTTAACCAAAGAAGTTACCCTGAAGAAAAGACTTTGTATCTCCAGAGGTCAGTGACTTTCTCTAATTGCATGATAGTTTTTCTGTCCTGTGTTTCACAGAACCATAGAAGCATAGAATGTTTTGGGTTGGAAGGGACCTTAAAAATCATCCAGTTCCAACCCCTCTTCCATGGACAGGGACATCTGCTAGGCCAGGTTACTCAGAGCCCAATCCAACCTGGCCTTGAACACTTCCAGGGATGGGGCATCCACAGCTGCTCTGGGCAACCTCTTTCAGTGACTCATCACCCTCTGAATAAAGAATTCCTTCCTAATATATGACCTAAACCTACCTTCCTTCAGCTTGAACTCATCCTCCTTCATCCTGTTATCACATGCCCTTGAAAAAGTCACTCTCCATCTTTCTTGTTGGTTCCCTTCAGGTACTGGAAGGCGCAATAAGGCCTGCCCAGACCCTTGTCTTCTCCAGGCTGAAAAATCCCAATTTTCTCAGCCTGTCTTCACAGGAGAGGTGTTCTAGAGCCCTGCTCATCTTCATGGCCTCCTGTGGACTTGCTCCCATACTTCCATGTCCTTCTTATGTTGGGGACCCAAGAGCTGTATGCTGTGCTCCAGGTGGGGTCTCACCAGAGCAGGTTAGAGGGGCAGAATCACCTCCCTTGATCTACAGCCCATGCTGCTTTAGATGCAGCCCAGGATATGGTTGGCTTTTGGGGCCAACCCAATCATCTTACAAAGAAGTAAGGAAAATGAGATTCCATAGTGGCCCAGACTTCGGTGATTTTCTTTTCGTGATTTTCTTTTCTGATCCTGACCTTCTGAGCAAAGATGAGTTCTCAGAGTTTAGTGCTTGTTGGTCAACCTTCTGTACTGTAAAATGTTCCCAAAGTATGGAGAAATGTATCTGGAGAACAATGGAGTTCAACATTTCCTCTTCCTTGGATCTTAAGACAGGATAATGGATGTTCCCTTTTTAAAGCATTACACTATTGATTGTGTAATAGGCTTTATCACTTTTACAAAAAGTGTTACCTCACCTAGTTCTATGTTCATTACTTTATTTACTTCTGAGAAAAATATGATCTTCAGAAGGTCCCAGGCATGGATTTACTGTCCTGGATCAAATGAGTAAAACCTGATAATTCAGAAGTCGTTGGCAAGAGAACAGCAGCCAGGTCATGTTCCCACAGGTTTCTCTGATAATCACTAATTGCTTCAAAATCACATATTCAAAATGGAAAAGAGAGCTGATTCTATCGAGTCACATCATTAAGAAGAAGAGATGACACACAACATCAGCTGCCTAGCAATACCATGTTCCTTCTACTTATCAGTGATATGTTTATTCTCTTTTTAAATAGTAGAAATGCTGAAGTTTCTGCTATTTTTTAAAGTCCATAGTAGTTCCTCATCTGAATACAGTTAATTCTCAGTAATTCCAACACACATGAATTTTCTTCTGATTTTCATACTCTTGTACTAAACTAAATAATTGCTTTTCCCTCCTTGTTAAAGCCCTTCAATATCTTTAAGCATTTATAATGTGTCCAATTAGTTGTATAATGGCAAGCTATACAAATGCTGGGGGAGGATCTTCGAAGTGAAAGTATGGTAGTTCAGCATTGATTTTCCGTAAAAGCAGAGCACTTAACAGCACAGTGCTCTGCTCTCTCCTGGTCCAGTTCCAGGAAAGGATTTAGGCACCTAAGACAACAGCTGAGTAGATACAAATTATCTAAATCTATTCAGCCACTATTTAACCTTTGTGGAGCCTAAATTCAATAAGGAACTCCCTGTTCCATCTTAAAATCCCTAAGCACATAGGCTTGTGCTTCTGTAGATGCCCAGAGCAGATGATGTCTATGTAGCCATCTTATTACTTATTTTCCTTCTAAATGTGACTGGAACCCCAGAAGCAGACATTCCTTCACTTTAACTGACTCTGAGACTTAACCTAAGAAGTTTCTTTGCAGAGTGCCAAAAGCATATCTGCAAAAACAGGCTGCATTTTTCTGCAGTCTCCCTTTCTTTAAGTTAATGAAGAAAATGACGGTGCTGTTCACCTTCTCTGTCAGATTCTAGAGTTCATCAGTTCACAAATTAGGATGTGAGTCCAGTTTCTTCCTCAGAAAGCAGTAAACACGCAGATTCTGTCTCAAAGGAAAGTGCCTTCACCACTAATCATGATTTCAGCTGCATTTTTGAAAAAGAGAGGAGAAAACCTTTACATCTGTGCTGCCCTGTGGCAGGGAGTGCCAGGGTCTCTGGCCACAGAGGTCCTGCCACACTGCAGCCTGCAGTGTTCCAGATAAAGCATCTACAAATCATCCTGACCTGATAAGTGCAGAAGTCAAGGGACGCAATATGTGGATTTGGGGGTTCATTATTAGTTTCGGGTACTCAAAATGTATATTTGATACCCATGTGGTCAGTCTCTGCACTCACATTAGTCTATTTCCTTACCCATACTTACTTTACTTCTGCTCTGGAAATATCTCAGATTTTAAGAAGGTATTTTTAAGTCTGGGGGAAATTCATATGAGAAACATTCTTGTTCTTTTCTTTTTAATTCTTCGCTGCATTTATTTTTTTTCCCTGAACATTGCAGTTAGCATTACACATTGGTTATTTCTTTTTCAGCCTTTGATCATGGTAGGGATCTTTTTCTGGGCCATTTCTTGTTTGTACATCTATCTGGTATTGAGTTTTTACATTGCTTCAAAAATGGAGCAACATGCACCTGTTTAATTTGTCCTTATATTACACTGAATATTTACATTTGAATTGTTGCTCACTTTTGTCACAGATGCCTGTCCTCACAGATTTTTTCCTTTTCTTACTTATATGTATATATGAAATGGTTTTCTTGAAGCTATGATCTTTAATTTTTTTTATTTCATCATACTTGTTTTCTTATTAATGATTTCTCTTTCTGGCTAGCCTTTTACACTGTTCTGATGCATTTACACATATTGATATCCCTCATTTATGACTTTAATCTATCAAAATAATTTCATGCAAGCTCTTTAAAGTTTAATTTTGAAATTTAAACATAAATACATCATAAATTTAAATATATTATATCTACTGTCTCACTTTCCCCTATTGATTTTGTAGTTCTATCAAGAAAATAATCAATGTTGATAAAAGCTGTTGTTTGCAAACACATGATTAATATGGCTTATAACATAGATCCTTGTTAAGCTAATATGTGTTTTGAAAGAAATGTATTGAATATCTGATATTAGACCTATGCACTGGAGCTCTGCTGGATAGAGCAGAATATTAGCTAACTTACAAGGCTTAATTCTGATTTTACAATACTGCTTTTTTTCCAGAAAACGGTGTTATTAATTTTTCAGGGCTAGTAAAAATATATATTTGGAATAAAATAGAGTGTCTGGGTTATTTCCAAAAATAAGCTTGACTACCTGTCAACTCATGATTGTGTCTATCAACTCACATTGTAACTTTATATATACTCATTTATATAAAGCGGGAGGCATTTTTTTTTCCTTGTGTAGAAAATTTCAGAAGTTAAGCTCAATACCAGCAGATACCACCATTATACTATAATTTCTATTTCCTTAGGATTACCTTTATGCACTATATTCTAGGAAGGATATTTTGCGGGCACTTCTGAAGGAGCTGAGAATCAGCTGTGTGATTTCAGACCCCAGACAGTAAGCTGAGGATTAAGAAATGTTATTATTGTGACAATGAGTTGTTTAATGTTTTGTTCTTTATGGCAAAAAAACCCCTGTGGTGACTGCTTGCTAAATTATTACTTTTCAGTAGATAGCAACAAATTGACATCTCCGTTCCAAGATAGGCAGAAATTAAGCTTATAATGGGGGAGGATTTAGTATTTATTGGATTTTTTTCACACTGAATGTGTTCACTACTTGTGCTGCTTTTTGTCCTTTTTCAGCCATTTTTATTTCCATCTTAAGAATCATGACCCTGCTCCAGCAGGGGTCAATGAAATCTCACCATTAACCATGAAGAAAACGAAAAACTATCCCCTCAGAAATCATTGCAGCCTATTCTTTTTTTCTCCTGCTGCTTCAGTCTATGGCTTTTATCTTTCATAACTCTTTTGTTTATTGTTTCAGTTTGCAACTGTTCCCTCATGTTTTGGCTCATTGATTTTGTTTCCTTGGTTCTCACAGTAGCTTTACTACTCAAACACTGTTTTCCCTTCTACAAAGGAAATAGGTTATTTGCTATACAAACAGATTGGCTGTTGGATTTGATGCCACAGCAATAGTCAGCTCTCCATTCAGAAAGGTTAATGTCCTGTGAACCCCAGCTTTAGTCTGCTGTCATTCTCTCTCATGTTCGTGGCTTATGAGGGGATCACATTTTATTTGCTGGACTTATCACTGTTTTTTTCTTCTTGTGGTAATTGCCTGACCTGTTATGATTGTCGTTTGCAGTATTTACTGACTCACAGATCTTTCCATCCACTTTATCTCTGCTTGTTCTTATCAGAAGAGGCTCATTGACATTTTGTTTGGTCAGTGCCCACACACAGACTGCTCAGTAAAAGTTCCCATATTCTAATGATGTGCGCTTTGAGATCTGAAATATTTATGTAGCATTCAGGGGTATAAACCCTCTAAAATTAATGGTATGTTTTATGTGATAGTGTACTAGTTTTTATTACGTATTTGAAAGGGAAAACATTTACTTTCTTTTATAACCCATGACAATCATATGTTTTTGCTACCAAAAAACCCCAAACCAACCAAACAAAATTCCCCCAACCCCCCCAGCTGAACTAATTTTAAAACATAAAAAAACTTAAAAATGTGCTTGGGAAGACCTCTCCCCCCAAACTGCAATTTTGTTTCAGAATATATTTTTGTTTATCCTTGTCCTGCAAAATGCAAAGCAAATGCCATTAGTGCCTTTACACACTGTGCTCTGTGCAATTTATGCTGAGCAGCAACAGACTCCAGCAGTAAGTGGCCACATAGTGAGATGAACAGTTACATAACCACAGACAGTAATTGGATGCTATTAATGAGAATTTGGGATAACACCATTTTTTAGCCCCAGATGCAGTTAGCTTTTTATAATCTCGATTAATGTCATATACACTCTTTTTTTACAGTGAATAATTATTTTCCTAATCTCCAGTTGTGCTCTGCAGAGTCACTGAAACAAGGAACTCTGCGTTAACCTGATTTGTCCAGGTGCCTCAGATTATGTAGCACAAGGATGGATTTGTAGAAGGTCCCTCTGCATATGGAGAGGTGGAAAGTTGTGTCACTTTGTAGGCATCTCTAAGAAATTGCATTTTCCAGAGTCCTAATTCTTTTACCTTTTTCATCACAGTTCTCTTGTTCCTGTGAATAAATATCTACCTTTAGAAAGCAGCAGCTGCTTGTATTACACCTTTTCAGATAGTCTGGCCAGAATCCAGAGCAGGGCAGAAGCAGGTGTCTGTTCATAATTTATTTTTCTTTGCTATTGGCATACAGAATGGAATAAATGGGGAGCTGGGGCTAGGTCCTGCACCAGACCCCTATTTTTAAGGTACTTTCCAGCATGACAACCCTCGCTCTTTAAATAGACACGCTTGGAAACAGATCTGGGATGTTGGCAGCTCAAATGGACGGGGCTCCAGCATCTGCTGTGGAAAAATAGACACTTCTTAGTAGAAGGTGTAGCAAAATAAAAAAATGCCTTAGTCTTCAAAATGTATAGTTTTCCACTGAAACCTGGGGCCTTGCCACGTGAGTACAAGTGTGCTCTGACCTGATTTCCTGGGTTACTGTGGTTACTGTGAAAGTGAAGCCACTGGGAGCTGCAGGTGCTCAGCATTTTGGAAAATCAGGTATCAAGTAATAAAGCTGAACTTGCAAAGAACAGTTTTTAAGAAAAGTACCAGTTGATTAATAATCAGTTAAACACCTCAAATTGTGCTGTATGGGATATTTAAAGGAAGTCCTACCTAAAGCAGTCTAATAGAGCACTGAAATTGAAAGAATTAAATTCAAGGTATTATTTTTTACTGTTTTTTTCTCATTTTCTGCTTAGAGTCACTGAGCTCTATCCAATTGACTGACTTTTTATTTTTAACCACATTCTGTGGTCATAGAAATTAGTTTTTGCCGGTATGTTATTACTAGGTTGAAAAGCCTAGAATTTTGGATAAAATGCTTTGAATTAGGACCCTGTGGAAAGTGATGATGGTGATCCTATGAGGACTCTGAAAGAATCTTGTTTTACCTAGTTTAATATTATCAAGCTTTGTAGCACAGGACACCTTCTCTAAGTAAGCATCCTCACTTTTCTTGTGATTCAGCACATTTCAAAAAGGTTGGCAAGTTCACTAGCACTCCACCTCCATGAGCATTTTAAATGAAGTGCGAATTTGAACAAAACAATTAAAAATGTGGCTAAAAGCCTGCTTCTTTGCAGATGGTTTTGTGCAGTTGCCATCCTTAGAGGGTGTCAAAATCAGACTGCATAAAGCCCTGAGCAAGATTCTTGCTTTTAAAAATCCTTGTGCATTTGGAATGACAGCAGGATTTGGTGGGAAGTGCTTCTCTTGCTGGGTTCTTCCTCATGTGCCAAAGAGGTCTGGATTCAGAAGTTCTAGTTTTACAAGAGGCAGGATTCCCTCAGTTTTGAATTTATTAAGCCAGGCAAGATGCTGGGCAAGATGCAAGACCTAAAGTATAAGAAGTTACATAAGACTTTCAGTACTATTAGTCTACTAACCCTAGAATTTCTTCTTATTTCAGGTGTCTGTAACATATGTCAACACTCCGTGTTAACACTAAATTTATTTTTCAAGAAAAATATCTCATACTGTCACTCTTGAAATCAGAACTAACTGAAAAGTGTGTAACAGCTTGTGGAGGAGTGGGATTGCAGAAGAAAATACAAGAACATTACATTAAATTTTTTAAAACACTGGTCACTTTTTGAACTGAGACTCTCAGAATTAAGATGACTAAATGCTTCTCTACATTAAAAGTTACCATGAAGAAAAAAATGGAAGTGTGAATTTAAGCTCATAAACTACTCCACACTAACTCCTTTTGCAAATTCTCTTAGCTAGCAATGTGTGAAGTAATTTACTCCACTTCCGAAAAGCATCAGTAAGTTCACACCTTATCTTTGAGAAGGAGGAGGTTATCTCATATTCACTGTGCATTTCATGCCTTACATGAGTTCCTTGTGCATTGCAAATCCAAAACCTCTGATCAGAGTTGCTGCATGAAAACCCCTCGTACATTTTTGAATATTCAGACATGATCAAGGCCGAGGTAAAGGAATGACCATATGTCTCAAATATATTCCAGTGGTTGTTCCTGAGTCATGAAGAAAGTCCTCCTGACATTCATTATTGCTCCTGCTTCAAGACACCAGTGACCCCAAACAAACTTGTGCAGAGAAACAACAGGAAATTGGGAAATTTTAGTCATTTGGCATCTAACCCTAGTCCTTCATGGCTTCTAGTATGTGTTTTTCCATCCCATGGCTCTGTTAAAGGAACTGTTCTGGTATTACAGATTGCTTCTTTGCAACCTGCCACAGAATGTGTGGTAAATGCAGCCCCCTAGGTCCTAGGCTACGGCTGGCAGAGTGCAGCCTGACCACTCTGGCAGCCTCTGCCTCCTCAAGAGCTGCAGAAAGAGTCTAGAGCTCCTGCCCTGCGTGGGAAACATCTCAAATTGTTGACACTCTCCCGTGTCATTCTAGGAGCTTCTTAATAAGATAAACAATGAAGAGCTAACAAAAATGGCAGTGGTGGGGTTCAGTCATCAACATACATATTTTCTGTGTTTTCATATTTACCCAATAGCAATGGTCACCAGGGGCAGGTTTAGGCTGTAGGCTATCTCTTTCTGAATATATATGAAGCGCCCCCCTGAATATTAAAAGCAATCCCACATGAGACAATATTCAATCAATTTACCAAATTAATCAGCAAAATTCTGATTATTTATGGCATCAGTTGTGTTTGAAAATCTTCCGCAAACCTCCAGTGCTTAATCAGCCTTTTTGATCTAAAAGCTGAGTGGTAATTCTCACTATGGCTTCTCTTCTTACACAATTTCCAGCACTTTCTGTCCCTCACTTAGGTGAAAGTATTGAGGAAATAATCTTTTTTTGTGACATTTTGGCACTTGTAGTCCCTATTGGAACTGCAGTGTGCATAAAGCATAAAAACTCTAGCAAAAAGCTAGCTATGCTTTATGAATTTCTAAAAATAAAGTCTTTTTTCAGGTGAAGTGATGATTGTCTTCATAAAACGACTTGTCCTTTCCAATTTCAAAATCATGTGGTGGCTTGGCTAGAAGAAAGAGATGCTATAACATTTCTTGAGAATTTAATGTTGATACTCTTTTTAAATTTATGCATATGTCCGAATGTGTGAAAAAGCATGATCTTTGTAATGAGCTTACAAACGAAAACTTCAGTCTGGTTCAAGTCAATGAAGTGTTTTAGTAGAGTTAATTCCAATTGTGAATCATCTAGAACAGAATATGCCGAAATCATTAGAATGGCTGAAAAGTCAGGAAAAAATTAAAAACAAGAAAAAGTGATTTTTCTCTCTATGAATTCAGATTTTTGAATATTCTTTAAATTTTAAAGAGTTTCTCTTCAAATGAATACTGGAACTCTCACATAATCACACAACTTCAGGATTAAGAGCTTTCAAAGACATGGGCATAGTAAAATTAGAAGAGATAAAACGTTGCATATCCTTTATAGCCAGGTAAATGCATACCTAAGATTTTACAGGATGGAGACCTGCCTCTGACTAGCTATGACTCAGTCTGTACTGCACCAGTGAAGGAGTGGAGACAACAAATTTGTTGTGAGTGGTTGGTCTGGAATGGGAAGCAATCTGTCCGAGCTCATATGAAGCTGAGGCATAGGATTTATTAGCTGAGATGTAGCAGATGGTGGGACTCCATCTGCAAAAGCACTGTATTATTTGAGCTTTCTAAATCTGTTATCAAGACAACTCTATGTACCACACTGTGCTCATGTATACATGTTCTGTATGACTCAAATATAGATGCTTCCCCAATACTGGACACCTTTTGCAACACTGGACACTTCTAACATGCAGCTGAACAGAGTGCAGAGCCCATCTTGTTTTGACTAAGCTTTTGCCAAGAAAGATTAGACCAGTTTATCCTTAAGGTCCCTTCCAACCTGGTGCTTAATGAGTCTGTGACAGTCAAATTTCAGATGTAGTGCCCGAAATGTTTTCAGTGTTTAATTCTGAAATATTTTGGTTTTGAATATAATTTTTCTGTTTCATTTAATTTAGCAAAGAGAGCTTCCTGCAAAACAACATCAGAGGAGGTAGAGAGCAGTTTCAGGTCTGAGAATTCCCATAAAAGGAAGACATGAAAATGAGAATGGAAGAAGGGTAAGTGAGGAAGGTACTCTAAATATAGAAGTGGAGATAAAGGTACTAAAACCTGAGTGCCAATATGGGTTTAAAAGTCCAGAACGCAGATGAGGGGAAATTTAAAAAGTGTCTATTCAATTATGTCAACAACTATTGAAAAAAAAATCAATTAATCTATTTAACAAAATCTGTGACACAAATCAGAAATGGTGAGCTAACTATAGTAGTGACATAAATGATCATCAAGAGTCTTACTATTAAATACGTTGGTTAACATCACTGCTATTTATTGTGCTTACTATATTACAACTATACCAAAGAATTTAATATCTATGTGCGAAGATAAAGAAACATTCAGTCAACAGATGGGAAGGGCACAAGCAAACAGTACATGCTGGTCAGTATGGCAGGCACCACTCAAGTCACGGGCTGTTTCACCTTTGTGACTAACATTTTATAGGTGTCACAGAGGAAAATTTTGCAGGTGATTAACCAGTGAATTTTGCAGGTATTTATGGATTGGTTACAGGGCAAGTGAGAACAGGGTGCTTGGCTGTGCTAGATGGGCAGGCTCTATGAGGGGATGACTGCATGTGCAGTAGGAAGGGGACATCTGTGCACTATGCAGCTTGAGAGGAGAGTGCCAGACAGGTTTTCACTGGCACTTTTGAAAACTTACAACCCCCAGCCAATGCAGCCAACGCATCTCAAATGTACAACAGCACCAGGAGAACTTCTCAGGTTGCCCATGTGACTAGTGCTCAGCCTGAACACCCCTGTTAACCACATCGACAGCTTCTTGCTGATAAACAGCACTTACATCAACACAACACCATTAATTTTGCAGTCACACAGGGTTACCTCTGTGAAGATCATTTTATTTTTTTATTGCATTGGTGTGGTGTTCCCTGCCCCTCTCCACGAGCTGCACTTGCAGAAGAGTTGCTGTGTCCTTGTGGGAGTGTAAGGAGCCAGAGGTTTCATAGGAATCACTAGAGCAGATGGATTAATTTCTTCCATTCAGGTGGATTGCAATTTCTTCCAATAGCAACGTAAATATATAATGAAAACTTTTGTGTGGGGTCTATCAAAAGGCTTGGGCTAAAACCAAGAGGAGAGCCTGACTTAACTGAGAAGTATCCTTAGAGGTAAAAGGTATTTTCTCTTTCCTTGTACTCCCCTGCTGGTCTGTTGTCCTTTTGCATATTTCCCTATTCTTTCAAGCTAAATATTTTCTTTCTTGATGTTCCTTTCGGGGTTTTTTCTCCCCAGGAAACCACTAGGTCTTCCTATTCTCTCCATCAAGGTACCAGCCTCAAGTTCCCTACTGCCACCTCTGCTGACAGTGTCCCCTCCCTGTCCCTCTATGCCGCCTGCTCTGGGGGGTGTCTGGCTGTTAACCTCTTACCATAACCTACATTCCCATGGGCTCTCACCCTGCAGGGCAGCTTAGGAACCTGTAAGCACCAGCTAGTGATATTTAGATAGGCTGGGAAGATGTCGAGTGTGAAGAATGTTAAGTACAGTGCAGGAGTGTATGCACAGCATGGATGCACAGCCCTCAAAAAAAGAAGTCTCCCAACAGATTTTTGTAAATTTACCTTCAACATTTAAAAAAAAAAATCACAGTGTCAAGGGTGAAAATAGTTGACAGTGAAGATATAATAACTGTCCTTATTGTTTGATTCTAAAGCTATTGAACTTCTAATGAAATTAGAAAATACTTTCAGCTGAAAGCTCCCTTTATCTGTGATTTTAGTAGGGACACATTGTACACTTCAGTTTTTTTCCATTCATTTGCTCCCAGATAAGCAGTATGCTATTACTCTCTAGTGGTGCTGTCTTCAGGGACTATTTCTGTCCGGCACTTGGGAGAATGCATTATGAGATGTCAGCATGTGTGAGCAGAGATAGTATGGCTTGTCATGTACCGATAGGCCATATTCTGCTATAAAATGATGGCTTTGTCTTTTATCACTGTCACAGTCTTACTTAACAAGCTGTGACTCTGTGGTTCATCACAAAGAAAACTGTCATCCCTAGATACGTGCCTTGAATGTCCTTTCATCTTCCATGCAGGTAGGATCTGCCGTGTGACATCAAGCAGAACAGTAACTCCAGATGGACTCTGGTAGCGCAGCAGTATATTAACAAAGGGGTTCACTGGCACAAATCCAGGTTTTGCACCTTAGATTAGATTACAGGGATAAGGAAAACATATGCAAGCTTTTAAATGAAGCAAGACCTGTAATATGTCATAAGTATAATTAGAAAAGGAAATGTTAGTAATCCATCGTGTTTAAGTGATAATTTATTTATCACGGTGTTATTCCAAGTAACAGATAAATCAATTAGAGTTCCTTTAGAAAGCAAATAAATAGTGTTGGTTCAATGGGGTGATGACAGATGAAGTGTTTTGAGGAACCCATAAGTTCTGTAGATAGATTTCTCCACATAATTATGTTTAGGATGAAATTTGGAAATCACTGGCCTTCACTAAAGACTGTGATGCTGCTAGCAATTTATCTGGCTCTTAGCAGTTCTGTTCATAAGGTCACTGAACAAAGAAACAGTGTCTGTTGCTAGGATCAGAGGCAGACATCTAAGGAGAAAAGCCTTCAGCATTTCCAGAGGGCACATATATTAAATAGTTATACAGGGTATTTAGTGAGTGCTTTGCACCAGAGCCTGCAGGTCAGAATTTTTCTGGCAGAGGAAAACGGACGTATTCCGCTCACTTCAGCATTTTGTATGGCCATGGGACATATTATACTGCCTGTTGTGATTCTGCAGATCAGATTAAACTACTTTGTCGACATTAAAGTATGAATATTTCATGTGAGCTTTTACAGGGCCGACTTTAAACTAAGACGCTGAAGTACTTCTCCATATTCCTCTTTCCTGGGATTTTGTATTTTAAAACCAGTCCTCCCTTGCACAAAGTTGTTCTTCCGTGTTACTGCATTTTAATTGTGTAAGTGGGAAAGCCAGGTATAGTAACTCTTATGAGGAACAGGCTTCCAATCCCAGTGCGGCAAAAGGAAGAAGGAAGAGATGTGTGTCAGTCAACAAAAGTGTCTTCTGAGGGTGTAAAATTACAGGGAGTGGAAACAGAGTAGTTTCTCCATTGATGGAAAATTGCAGCATTCACATGTAATAGTGCTGTGAGGATTTGAGGGATGCCAAGGAAACCTGTGTGGATGTGTTACCAGTAAAATGCCTGTCTGCCTAGTGCTTAAAAATAGAAAACAGGGTGTTGAGTACAGAGAAATTGATGTTGAAGAATTTCTGACCTCTTTATTTTGAAAAAGTGTCATCTCACTCTGCTTGACTCTGGGTGTTCTCACCCCTATCAGTGCTCAAAGACTTGAAACAAATTATAACTCCCTGGAAATGAGGTTATGGATAGTCTCTACTTGGATAGTGTTTCTCCATTGATTCTGGGTGCAAGCTTTCTGCCAGTGGTAACTTTTAGCTGTACTGAAACTTGGTACCACTTAGGCACAAGTATGGGTCATGCAGATCATTTGGACTTCTTATCTGGGAGGAAGAGAAATCAAACCACTGGTTTTGTTTCACTTTCAAATCTATGCTTAGGTGTGTATTAATCTTTCCTGCTGCTGCTATTTTGCCAGAAGGATTACCAGTTCCAAGGGTCCCATTAAAATTGCTTTGTGCTTAAGTTAAACCTCACTGTAAATTCTGGGCTTCTCTGCCTCCCCCTATCCCAAAAGCCCGTGTTATGTGTGTGCAGTGACAGACTCTGAGACTGAGCCCAAAATCATCTCTAGGAAAAACACTTATATCCTGAGATTAGGTAGCATGAAGAATAAGTTCTTTCAACTGCCTCATGGTAAGATTAATTTATCATGGCAGATTCATCCTCTTGGACCTTTCTACTTACTAAGGGTTCTAGCCCTTGGACTTACTCTTATCAAAAATAGATTTGGTTTTCATTCTGAATGTAATATGTCTCCCATGGACATTACAGTTACGAAAGTATATAGTGGCGCCAGTCCCATTGCAATGGGGACTACAGGCTGAAATCTCTTGTGTCTTCCCAATAAAAGGCTCAGTTAATGCCCACTGAAGATTTTGTTTTCATCTTTTATGGTTTGACCACTGTGGAAGTTGAACATTTTATGTTGTGAGTGAGTTGTGTAGCCAAAACTTTCTGATATGAAAATCTGCTACTATGTGCTGGTTATATATGCCTGGGATAGAGTTAATTTTCTTCACAGTATGTAGCATGGGGCTATGTTTTGGATGTTTTTGGAAACAGTATTGGTAATTCTGGACTATTTTCATTATTGCTGAGTCTTTTCTGCTCCTCACACAGTCAAGGCCTTTTCTGCTCCTCACACATCCCACCAGTGAGGAGAATGGGAGTGCACAAGGAGTTAGAAGGGGACACAGCTGGGAGAGCTGCCCCCAGCTGGCAACAGGGATATCCCCACACCATATGGTGTCATACTCAGCATACAAACCTGGGGGAAGAAGGAGGAAGGGGGGATGTTTGGAGTGACAGTGTTTGTCTTCCCAAGTCGCCGTTACGTGTGGTGGAGCCCTGGCTGTCCTGCAGATGGCTGAACAGCTGCCTGCCCATGGGAACTGGTGGATGAGTGACTTGTTTGGCTTTGCTTGTGTGAGTGGCTTTTCCTTTACCTACTGAACTGCCTTTTCCTCAACTCACAAGTTTTCTCATTTTTACCCTTCTGATTGACTCCCATCCTGGTGTGGTGGAAATGAGTGAGTTCCTGTGTGGGGCTTAATTACCAGCTGGAGTTAAACCATGACAGACCTCATGAGGTTGGGCCACTAGCGAATTTTGCAACACAGAAGTTAGATCATGGAATCATGGAGTCATTAAGGTTGGAAAACACCTTTAAGATCATTAAGTCTAACCGTCAAAGTTAGATACTCCCCTTTCCACTGCAAAGACGTGGGATCCACAGAATCCAGCATAGCAAGGAGGAGACCATTTGATGTAGTTCATGGAAAGGAGAGGTAAGACTTAACTCTTTCCCAGAAGATTAATGGGATTACTGATGCACTCTTATCCCCAGGTTTTCTCCTGGAAGGAGACATTCAGTCCTTTTCCTAATCAGCAGCAAAGCTTTTCAAAACTGCAGCCCATTTCTGTAATAACTCAGTGAGATTCTAATCATTGGGGCACTTGTCATGCCTGCTAATTGTTGTGTTTCCTTTTTCCACCTCAGAGTAGATTGCATTCTGTGTGCACAAGTATACAATGGACAAAATGTTAGTGCTGTTGCAATAAATATTGTGTGTGTGCGTTCACACTCATTTAATTTATCTGATTCAATATTGCGCACACTTTGTATCATTCACTGGGTATTTTTGGAGAAAAAATGGTGTGCAATATATCAGTTATCATTTTTCTCCCCTCCTTTTCATGTGTTGCAGTAAATCAGTGTACACAATGGCTTTAGACTATGATAATTCAGGCAGAAGAATGTTCGTTTCAATCTATCATAAGTTATGACTCTTAAATGATGAAAATATGTCTTCATATTATAAGAATACTTCCTGAAAGTGTTGGTCTGTAATGTCATTTGCCATGCCTTTCTTTGCTTTTGATTTGATCTAAATGTCTGCTTTATTCTGTGAGTATGAACTAAAATTATAAACTGCTTTGTCTCTAGAAAACAAACCTTTATACCTTTATATGCAAATTTTTCATCTCAACACATTATGTAATAGCTCAAATGAGAGCACAAAACAACACAAAAACAGCTGGTGGGAAACTTTATTCAACATTAGGCACTTTCAAGCCTGAACCACTGTTCAGTGTAATGTGCATGGCTTAATGCATCATATGTCTTTACTAATTTAAGCTGATTGTGCAAAAAGGTCTTTGTAGGGACACCAGTGGACAGCTTCTGTTATGAAGTCATGCTGAAGCTAAAGGTTTGCCTACATTTGCTGCATAATGTAGCCAAGGTTATTTTTACTTTCCATTTTGTTTTTAAAAAGTGATGCTAAAAACATAGAGGTGGAAAAACGGACAACTGGTTTATATTCACAAAATGTCTGTGCAAGTAAAAGCATAGGAGGAGAGTATTATTCTCTTGGTTAGCATTCTGAATATAGACACTAGCATCAGTTTTTGAGTTTTTGGACTTTTAGAGTTTGAACGAACAAGCATCAAGAAATTTGGAGTTGCAATTAGATTTTTTTTCTGTAGTGTGCCCTTTTTGAGACCATTTATGTCTCTGCTGATGCTGCTTTTACGATTATTTTGCAATTTAAATGTTACTGAATAGAGAGTTGCTAAAAATTTTGGCAAAGCTACCTTGAAATATTGTTTCAATGACCAAGAAAACACCTTGATATTTGTTCTTAATAACATTAATTTCATGTTGCATTTAATAGAATTCCAGGACAACTAGAACTAAGCATGAATACAACAATGTGTAAACTATGGTTTAGAAAGGAAAAAATGTATTTTATTAAAAAGGTGAAGCCTTGAATGGAATTATATGTAACAAATGTAATTAAAAGTACTGGTTAGGTATATAAAATGATATGTATTTATTTGAGATGAGAAAGGTCATTTCGGGAAAATAAAGTCATCTGAGTCACTTACTTTCTCCAAAAGCCTGCAGGATAACTATTGATGTATTTTAAATTACATCAGTAACCATGACTTCCATGAGAAATTCTGTCTCCATTTAATTATTACAGCATCCTCCACATTTTGTTCTGGCCATAGATCCAACTGGGTCCCAGCAACAGGTCCTGAACAAGGGACATGGGACAGATCTGCAGAAGTGTTGCAGTTATAATCGTTCGCTCTCCTGGTTGCTACAAGTTTTTGTTGGGCAGGTGTCTTGCAGAAATGCACCCCATGCTACACTGGATGTGTTTTGGGGGTTTGCACTGCTTTTCAGCTGAATTTCTAGCTACTCTTCGTATGCTGGAAAGGCCTGAGAGTGCACTAGGCACCTCTGCTCTGCACTTGATGTGTTTTCTCAGATTGTAATGTCGCTGAGAGACCATCTTTTCCTGTGTTTATTCATTCCCTAGGGTAATAAAAATCCCATGACTCAGCTGGGGTTTGTAGACACAAGTACACAAGTAAATAAAACCTGTCATATACAAATGCTGAACACAAAATAACGATGTTCTCAGAATACTGATCCATTTAGTTGAGTGAATATTAATGATTAAAATTCATTTATAATTTATCTGTTTACTGCCATTTTGGTTTTATATAACTATTATATAAATATCTATTAAAATATCATTCTTTTTAAACAGAAGACAGTTTGGGGTCACTACAAACAAAATAAAACTGTGCTGCACATTTCTTAAAACAACAGGTAAAGGTAAGCAGTAAAGTTCTTGCTTCCAAAAATAACTTTTTGTTACAGCACAGCAGTGAAAATTCATTTCAAGTAAAGGTAAGGAGTAAAATTCTGTCTTCCAAAAATAACTTTTTGTTACAGCTCAATAGTGAAAAACCAATTCAAAGTGCTGATGGACCAGTCCTCTTCTGGTTGCTCTACTCTTTAGCAGGCTGCCCATTATCTGAATAATAGATAAGACTGCTGCTTCCAGACTGGGAGCAGCTCCTGCAGAGCAATCTCAGCCCTGTTTCCCTACTCATCCCAGCACAGGGGGATCTACCAGCAGTGGGGCGAGTCACAAAGCCCGCTTGGGAGAGCCAGGGTTACTCGCCAGACTCCAAGCTCTGGGAAGCCCACGCTGCCTGGCCTGCCCATCTCTGCACCCACTGCCCGCTTTTCCTGCATCCAAGTCATCCTCCTCTACTCATCCCTGATCATGGAGAACTAAGGAACTTATTTGGTATTGATTGGACTGATTTATTTGGTTTCCAGAAAGTTATTCCATAGCACTTGTGAAAGCTTGGCAAAACTTATGGCTTTTATAAATTATGTGGAGATTAACCTGCTTTGCACATAATGAGAACAAAGTAATTGCTGAGGCATGACTTTGGTGTGTTTTGTTTTCCATTTTTATTTAAACACTCAGAGATATTGGTTTATTTACTTGTTTACTTTCTGTGACCATAAGGAATTTATTCTACCAAAGAAAATAACTTCCTTCAACCTCCAAACCTGCATCTTATTAGTAAAACCATATAAATAATTTTAGCATTTCCCCTTCCTGTACATGAAACTCGTTATTGTAAAGCCTGCATGAGCTATACCTTTCCCCCTGTTCTTCACATGATTTTCAAACAAGCTGAGCTGCCCTGGAAAATAGGTCAAGGCTGTGCTCAGTGCTGTGCCTCTGCTCAGGTGTTAGTCTTTGCAGGGTGCTGATCTGCAGAGCCAGCCTGGTTTAAACAGGAGGTGAAGGATGTGGGCCTTATTAGCTGTAACCCCAGTGCCAAAATATTTGTGTGTGTGTCTTGGGCAGAAGCAAGGCAACCTCCAGAGAAAGCATGGGCAAAGATTTCTGTTTTGTCATGTAAGTAATCAGTAAATGGGCCAGCCCTCCTGCATAGCTAGACCTCTTGTAGATGAGGATCTACATCTGTAGATCTTCTCCTGTGAGTCTTCAATGTACAAATTAAGTTTTTGGCAAATAATTTCTTAATGAAGTTTCTATTGAATATTTTGAGAAGTTAAAAATTCTTTTCCCATTTTTCCTTCCTGTTCCTTATTTAAGCTCCTGAACATAGATCTGTATAAAATTTTGTACCTTGCTTGGACTGAAATGCTTTAATACTTCTACAAGTGGCAAAACTGTATTGTTTTTCCTTTCAAGGCATTCTAATATACTCATGGTTTCTGTAAAAGAAAGTGATGAAATCTCTTGAAATAAAAAAAAATAAATGTTTCATTTTCAAAACAGTGAAGCCATCTCTCTCCTTTTGGAGAGATAGAATTTTTATTTTTCCTTTTATGGTTGCAATTTTGTTGTTCTGCTCTAAGGAAAGGCTGAAGTGGTGCTGGAGAGCAGCTGCTGTATGGCCAAGAGCAGCCCGGGGCTGAAGGCTCCCTTTGCAGGCAGTTTATGGGAAAGATGAAGCCAGAGTCCCAGGTGTGGTGGAGAGGAATCCACCTGGAGCCATGGCAAGACTTGCTTAGATCCCAACAGTCACTGGAGCTGGATGAAACATGGTTGAGGGGTGAGGAGTGTCAGACAGGTGTTTGTTGTTATTTTGTCATTGCTCAATAGTTCCTTTTTCTAATGATGAAGTCATCATTAGAGCTCCTGCACTGAAGAACCTGATTCCTTGGTTTCTTTAATTGATTTTAAGCCTCTTGGTCTTATTGGGGAGCTCCTTATAAAGTAGATCAAGACAGATACTTTGCAACCACCGATAAACTTGTGATCCTCTCATCTGTCTGTAAAAACCGTATAGGAGTAAATTTGTTTTTTTACATATTTGTAGCTGTAAATAAGTATTATATCTTTTGTTTTAAAAAGTGGGAACATTTCAAAATCATGTCTTACTGGGGATATTTTACAGGTGAAAAAATCTGATGAATACAACAGAGTACTGCCTGACAGACCTGCATGAGGTAAGAGTCAAGGATTATAACTATGCTTGAGACAAACTATCTTGATTTCTGTCTCACATCATGATGACTTTGTGGCTTGAGCAAAATAAAAACAGTGTGTGTGTCTTGTTACTGCAATCAACTTAATAATAAATACTCTATATGATCTGTAGAAAGTTCTTCCAGGTTTTTTGCAATTTCTGCAACTGTAGAGAGTGCATAAGGAATACTTCAAATGCTGAGTGCAAATTAGTCGATGCTATTTTAACTTCAGATTGTTGTTTTAGCAGAGTTCTGTGGGTTTATAGAATAAGAAGAAAATTGGCTCAGGGAAGTAAAAAATAGGAAAGAAAGTAAGGGAAAAACAAAAATCACAGATGGATGATACTATAAATGAATGAAACTGTAAGTAATGAAGAACACAATTGCCAGCTATTTACAGACTTACTTAAAATCAATAGAAGACAATGACACTTCAGTACAGACAAATATAGACCAAGGATGGTTTTACAGAGATAGGCACTTGGCAGTGATTGAAATGGGGAGGGGAAGAAATAAAAGGTGTAAGTGTGCTAGAACAGATACAGGACTGGAGTAGGTGAGCAAGGTACAGCTTTTCCTGGTTATTTGGCTTCCTCACAGTAAACAAACTTCAAAAACAACATGTTCAGACTCAGCTACCTGCTACAAACCACCAAGCATCTATTAAAGGAAGGAAGAATTAAAAAAAACACTGTGTGGAAAAGCAGCAGTTGAACTTATTTAAATTAGGACCCTTATTTCTGCTTGGATTTTCTGATGGAGGCAGTTTGCCCTGCAGTGTGAACTGTTGTTTACACTTGTCTAAATCTGGTCTAATCTCAGCCTTAGACTGTGGGTCTCTGAATTTAGTGGAGGAAAATAGAGGCTGAAAGTCTGGTTTACTGACCTTGTTATGGATTTTGGCAATAGGAATTATCCTGATGGTGCAGGCTTTCAGAGACACATTGCAGAGACAACAAAGTGTCACATATAATACCGCTCCTACCTGACAGCCCAAAGGCTCCGGCTTTCCTTATAAACTCATGGCATGCTGGGGTAACAGGCGTTTCACTGTCTTTTCAGTTTTGTATTTTTCTGTGTTCCTGCTTTAAAAACATGACAAAAATCTTAATTTGTCCCTCTCTTTACTCTGGTACCCAGCAATAAGGGCTGATAAATGATGCCAATTTCATGGAATAGTGTTCTATACTCACTCTATACAAGTGAGAAAGATCACACAAGATCATGGTTATTGGAGGGAAGGTCAATATCTGAAAGGATTATTAAAGGAAAAATTGAAAGAGCAACAAGTAATGCATTTAGGAGACAGAAACAATAAATTATGAGTACACACTCTGTCTAGAACAACTTTCTGCTGTTGCAGCAGCTGAGCTCAGCAGGATGAAAGCTGCTTTCTGTCTCCAAGTCCAAACTCACAGAGCAGGGAGACTGCTTTCCCCTTCTTCCCCATCAACACCCTGCAGCAGGACACAGATAGTCCCTGCATTTTTCTGGGCCTCATTTTTAGGAGACAACCAAGTGATTAATTTAAAAAATATATTTTACAGTGTGTTGACATTTATGGATGGGAATACCTATGGTCATCTTGTTTCTATTTCATCTGACATCATGATTTAGTGGGGTTTTGGCAATGAACAGTCTTTTGTTTTGTCCTGTTATCTCTACTTCATAGTCAGGTCCAGCTATTTCATGACTGGAGAGACTGGGTTTGGAGAAAAGGAGCCCATGAGCTGTGCAGAGCTCTGTTTGCTTGAATTCTCATTCTTGAAGGAAAGGGTGATCAGCCATTCACTAGAGATTTCTTTATTATTATTATTATTATTAATATTATTACTCTCAGAAGCCTTCAAGCATTAAGAGTATGTTGCTGCCAATAAACTAAGATAATTTTTGAAAACTCTGACTTCCCAGTAGATTCAGGGTATTCATTAGCATTAACTGTACAGCACTGTGGAGCCTAACTCCTAAAGCATTGCTGAGTGTCTTCTAAACTGCCACTGAAATTCCATCCTGCAAAAGTATGGAACAACTTCTAACATTGCCTGGTGGATTTGAAAGGCAAACCTATACAGGAAATATTTGTTTAAAATTATCACAAGTATATGTCAGACTTCGTTCTTATAAGAGATCAGCAAATCTGTCCACATGGGTCAGTTGTATCTTTATAATACCAAGATCAAAGGACGGAGCATTTTAAGTCCCCATGGTATAAACTTGAGTATATGTGGATACTAAAATATATCAAGGGCATCTGACAATTGAGTATCTCTGCAGAAAAACCCACGTTTGTACAGATAAAAATATCTCTCCAGGAGAGCACCTGGAAAAGAACTCAGGGATCAGTTAGATCACATATACTCCCTTGAGAAGTCTAAACAACTGTAGAAGGAATTTGCATTCAGTGATCCGTCCTTGAGGTTTCTCTGGTGATTTCTCCCAAAGCACTGGTGTTGTGTGGCCCCTATGCCAGAAATAATGTATCAGGATGTAAGAGAGCTTGTCTCATGATGGTCATCAGGACAAACTCTTTTAGAGAAGAGGGGGACAAAACCTATTGTAACTGGCAGCCCAAGAAAGCAGCGAGGGATGACTTACAAGAGGCAAGCAAAAGAGTGCCACAAGACCCAGAGGCTGTCCAATTCAGCATCTGGGTCTAGTACCTAAAAACAAATCACAGGCTTGGTTGAGGGTAATCAACAAATAGTAAAAAGAAAACTTGTTTCAGCTGACTGAAATTTCTGCCGGTCTTCAGTGTCCATTAGCAGTATAAATAGTGCACAGACTCAGAGGAGCCATCACAAATATATATTCTCTCCCACGGGGAGGTTTAATAAGTATTGGTAGCTCCTAAAAATGGCTATAATGTTTATTGATTTAAGACTTTGAGATTCTACTGAGGAATAATCTGAGGGTTTCATAATGTAAACTATATATTTGGCTATATATAACTTTAAAACACAAAGTTACTGCTGTAAATCTAGATGCATTATTTGTGTGTATATCTTTGAGGTAGATTTTAATGCCAGTAGTTGGGATTGTGTAGGTTTTGTGTATTCTTCTGTGGGATAAAACTACTGTTCACTCTTAAGTTTATTTTCTTTCAAGTTTGTTTATAACCCACCACCCGCATTTAAAAAAAATGGATGAGTCCCAGGTTTGAAATTTAAGATTATCTTTGTACTGTGATCTTCAACCACACAAAGTGGTAGTACTGGTTTTTGTGGGGCTTTTTTGTGGTTTTTTTGGTTTTTGAGAGTAAGCATAGAAATGCGATTTTTTTCTGATCTATTTTCTTCTCTCAGGGGAATATATTCCCTGTGGAAAACCAGGGGAAACTCCCAGATTCTGTAGCCAAACTGGCATTTGGATAGTATGCAATGAGTAGCACAGCTCACAGTGAAACAGAAAGAAATGGTCAGCAGTGATGACCTGAATAAAGTACTTTGTACTGTAAAAACTGTTGTAAAACCATTCACTCAGAGACTGTATCATAAAGAGAAGCACAAGAATTAAGGTTATGTTGGTAATTTCAGGTTTACCAATCTCTCCTTTGGGGCACTGTGGCTCAATATACCTCAGCCTTAATATTCTTTGTTCTGTGTTTGAATAAATGAATGTGTAGCTATAAATTCACCTATATTTTATATGGAAATCTACGGTAAGGTTAATATAGTGTGTAATTATTATTACAATGAAATTGTTGGGAGTTTTTTTAGTATGTAAAAGGCTGTCACTTGAAAAATGAACTAGTTACTGTTCCTGTAGCTGCCAGGGAAAATTCAGTTCCAGTGTGAACAAATGAGCTGTACTACTGTGTCACTAGATGTGGCCACACATGCTGGGTAGCTGATGAGAGGACTGGTGGAGAGCTCAGCTCTCTACTCTCCTGTCTTAGCAAATCTGCACAAGGTAATCTTAGCCCTTTCCTGGTGTTCATATGACATGCTTTTATCTTCAGCTACACCCAGCAGCCCTCGCTAAAATCCATTATAGCACTGCGGATCTGTCTGAGCACAGACTGTATGGGCTGAAAGACCTATTAGTCACCTAAGGTTGCATTCTCTTTGTTACCCCATGAAAATGAAATAGATGGGAAACATATGGAGCCTCAAAATAGGAATAATATCAGGGTTTTTAGAATAAAATAATGGTAATTCTAAAATAAGGAAAAATATGTGTTGCAATAAGTTGCACAAAATACCCTAACTTACCATAATGGGAGAAATTCCTCAGAGCTGCATCTGTGTGTTTGTGGCAGTTCTTATCCAGGGGGTGGAATGATCTGTCTTCACCAGAACTTTAAAAACTTCTCTCAAATGCTTCTGTGCTTTTCTGTCTCACCAGTGTTGCGAGGTGGCAAACACCAAGGCAGTGCTGTTCATAGCTGCTGGATTGCAAACCTCCTACAAACTTGTAGCAGTGTACTAAGTCTCTAGAGCTTCAGGGTTTTTTCTTTCTTTTCCTCATAAGAGTTTAAATGAGTTACAGAGTCCTGGTGCACACATGGCCCTTTGCTGTAGCTCGGAGCAGGGATGTGGCTGTCTCTCCCAACTCACAGAAAAGTCCAAATTGCAGCTCAGGCTGACTGCAAAGGGAGGGCATAGAGGAGACCATTACAGTTAATAACACAAAGGCTATTTTTCCCCCCTCTCATAAATATATCAGCTAAATGCTGTGACTGGGTGAGAGTGATGCTAGAGTGGATTCAATTTGAATTACAAATGCTTTTACTGCTTCTAGACCTACTTGGATCTGCTTCATTTTCTCAGTTGTGTGACTTGCAAAAATGTTTGCTCAGCTGCATTATATATCTCTTCTCAGGACACACATCCTTTCAGAGAATCCTGGCCCTAATCCTAATTACAGACATTCAAGTGCTTGCCATTATACTGGAGCTAGTTAGTGTTTAGGTAGAATTAAATTATGTTTTCTTTCTGAGTTGACAAACCCTTTAAGCACTTTGTCTTTTAAAATGCTTAAACATGGTAAACTTGTTGAATATTAACACTGCAATGATTGCAAAGATCACACAATATCTCGACAAATGGAACAGTAAGTAGCAGAAATACTGTTGAATCGTAATAATCAGTAGCTAATGGAAGTGTGTGTCTGATTATAGAACAATTGAATAATTGCACCTCTTAGCTTTACCAAGGAGTTGCCATCTGGGGTAGGAGTAGTGATGTGCTGGAAGATGGTCTTCACATGAAGAAACAACCTGCTTTTCATCAATAGCCTGACTGCACTGCTAATTAGAGAAGAGTGAAGAAGGCATAACTCAAGGAGGAATTTCCAAATCTAGATTAGGTTTAAGAGATCCATTAAAATAATTTCAGGATCAGGGTTTGAAATCATATTTGTTAAAGATGAAAACATAAGTACTTTTTAATGACTTCATAGTCTGAAAAGGACATAGGCCCTTAAAACAAGATACAAATGGAGTTTTGGTGCCTAATTAAAAATTATGAGAACTCTTGACTCATGTTGTCTTCCACATGCTGGGATCTCTCTAAATTCATGATTTTCAGATCCCCATCCCACCCTCACATAACTCAAAATTCTAGAAATGCTGCCTGGAAAGAGACTGGGTGCCTCTCTGCTAGACAAATGCTAATATTCCCAAAACACTGCTAGTAAAGAGGATGCCTGCAGACAACTGGACCTATTGATCGCAAAATTCAGCCCTGTCTCAACTCTATTCCTTTTTGCTTCAAAAGGGAGGAGAGGAAAAAATAACTCACCTAAAACCCCAAACGCAGCCAACCAAGCAAAAAAAGCACCGTGAGAGAAATAAGGGAAGGATTTGCTTACTAAATGGTCATATATGCCTAGTTCTGCAAGTCTGCTCCTGAGTGAAGATATTTTGGTGGATTGTCTTCCTGGCTGGTTGTCAATATAATTGAGTTGTCGTTCCACCGGAAGCTTTCTCCAAGCAGAAAATAGAGGACTTGGTCAGTTTATTTGGTACCTCCAGAAATTTGGAGTGCCAGTGCAAATGGCTGCTTCCACACGTGAGTGGTTTGTGCTGGCTGGTGTGGATTCACTGTCCTTGTGTAATACAGTGTACTGAGTTACCCTTCTAATGCAGGTGGCTGTCTCAGAAATCTTGAATAGAAATACATTGCTCTCTCCATGAACTCTAGAAGGCAAGAAGTTGAAAGCAAAGATTTCAATACTTGATGAGCATACCTCTCTCACTAATTTTTTTTGGTTGGTTGACTTTTTGTTTGTTTTTTTCTAAGCTTTATTATGTGGCAGACCCTTCAAGATTTTAGGGAAAATAATGAAGAACTAGCCATCTTTCCAACTGAAGTCCTCAAACACATCATCCTTAAAATCTCAAAGATTCAGACAAGAATATTCATTTAAGGCCTGAAAGACATTGGATTTTTCAGAGTGGAGATTTGTGGTCCAGACAAGATGATAGTCTTCTCATATATGTGTCTTACCTTTTTACAGATCTTTAGGGAAAGAAAAAAACTAAATAGCACTTTACCTCTCCAAAACTGGACTGGCAGTTATCTGATAACTTCCTTCTGACAAAGTTTCACTGGTTTTATAATTTAACTTTGTGTCAGTCACTCTCACAGAGTTAACTTGAAATAGTTCCTTTTATTTTTCTTCTGACTTTAGGAACCAGTCTCTATCTTAAAAAAATAAGGGTTGGTATCCTTTATGAATCTTTAATTTGTCTATGAACTATAAATTCCTTGCTTATTTCAGCACCTCTCCATTGTTTGATTCTAAAACCCCATAGGTTATGAGATTCTTTGGAAATTAACTCCATGTATTTGCTTTATTTATTGATAAATAATGTAATGTTCCAAATGTGATAGATACCAATTTTCTGCAACATTAATTAACAGCAGTGCTGATGTTCAACATAAGAAAACTAAACCTTAGTGCTCTATTCTGTTATTTAATGTAAATGCTATTGCTATTTTATGCAAGTGTACTTTTCCTAAATGGAAGTAGTGGTCAAACCTCATAAGCTCCAGAACAAGTTTAATGATTCTCACCCTTATCCTCCTGCACCTGGAACAGAAAGTCAAAGGAAAAAGTCAAGGATAAAATACCAAATGTGGAATGTGACCTCAGCTAAGAAATGAGAAGCAAAATGCTGGCAAAACTAAGGGTTTTCTTTTTATTCAGTTTTGGTTATACAGAAACTAGTAGAATATAAATCCCTGTCCATGTATACTCATTTGCAGAATTGATGCAGTATGGGTGATCTGTACAGAGCCTCTAAGAGTAACCTCTGATTTGTTTAAACATGTCAATCTTGTTCATTTACTTTGACACGGCAGTCTGAGAGTTTAATGTATGATGGGCTATGGATAACAGTAATACTCCTAAGGAAAAAAAAGTGTGTGTTTTCATTTTTTGTATCAGAGTAGATAGAGAATGGAAAATAATAAAATACAAATTTAGAATTTCTCTTCTCTTTTGCCATGTCTCACTCAGTAATGGAACAGCTTTGAAAGTGGAGATGCTTTTAACCCATTGTCAAAGCCAATAGTGACTTCATCAGTGGTATTTACTCATCTGCTCTATAGCTAGGGTCTATATAGCCTGGGACATGAATTGATCTCTTTCTGTCTCAATGTTCTTGACCAAGCTTCAGTAGAGGTTGCACAGGAAAGTAATCTCAGTTATTTTCCATCTTTGTGTTCTGAAAGTGAGTGGCATTGATTTAATGGGTTGGGAAGGGTTCTTGAATCAGCAACATGGATGGAAAGTTTTGCGAGATTGATGTGGTATATTTTTTTGTTTCTGATGCTTCCAGTGAGGTTTCAAGGATGTTGGGGAGGAAAATACCTTTCTATCAGAAAGATGAATATTATGGGGTTTGTTTTACTCCCTTTTTAAGAGAGAAAAAAACTATTCTTAAGTGTGTGCACTTAGCAACATACAGACATGTGCACTCACATAAGTTTTAATCAAAGAACAATCCTAAGAATGCAAAACTGATCTCTGGAAGCATCCTGTGCTGTTTTGATCTGGCCTCTAATTTTATGGGTGTCTGACACCAGCCAGGCCACAGGCAGGATGGTGCCTGTGAAGGCAGCTGCTAAATGGTATTCTGTTTCCTCCCACGCTGTCCACCCTGTGCCGGCATTCTTTGTGAACTCAAACCCTGCTCTGGTGACTGGGTTATTCAATACATTTTAAATACTAGGTCCAAATCCCAGCTGATTCCTCAGTTAAACTTAAATTCGCCTAGGGAACCTCCTGCAGCCTCTGGAACTCTGGTCCTTTCTCTGGTACCATTTTTTTTGCCCCAATAACTTTCAGTTCTTTTGCACACGAGTGTCTTATCTGATATATCTCTTCTCATGCCTCCTGCTTTTTGCATTCTTGGTCTTTTCCTCCTTTTTTCCCAAGGGCTACCCTCAGTCTGTGTGCAGCACATCAATCTCAATTTTCCTTTTAATGGCTTCCAATCCCATTTCTCTGTAGTCTCATCTTCTTTCCCCTTTCTCTTGTCTTTTCTGTATCTGATTATAGCAATGGCTCACTGAGATCCATGGAGACACAGGGCATGTGCTCTTAAATTTCTACATCTGGCCTTAGTGTTGCAGGAGACATCTTCCGTAGACAACTTCTACCAAAACTGAAGAAATCTCTACTGAATAGGAGCAGAATTTATGAAGCTTTTTCTTATGAAATTTCAAGTCACTCTTCAAAATCTTGGAGGCACCAGAACATTTCTTAGACAAGTACATCAAGCTGGGGGCTGGTGAGTTAGTTTTTTAAACATGGACAGAAGAGTTTACCTTGCTTTTTGAGGCAGGGAAATTATTTTGATATTTCTGCAGAGTACTTAGGATGGAAAATTCCAGTTCATTCTACAGAAAAGCTTCCAAAGTTATAAGCAACTAAAACAAAGACAGGATCTTAAAATAGGAACGGTTAAGCAATCTTGCTAATAGCTGGTATTACCAGCCCCACCTATATAAAATATAAGTATTGCTGTTCTAATAGCCTAAATGCACTAAATACCACTAATATAATCTTAGTAATTGCTACCAGAAAGATGTGGCTGCTGTTTTCTTGACTTTATTGATCTGCCAAAATTATAAAGTGGCAGTACTTTATGTAAGCTTTATTTAAAAGCATAAAAGGAGAGTGATGACAGAATAGTTTTATATACTAATGTGGTAAATATAGCTAGAACTCTGTTCAACATGCCAAGGACGGAACAAGCCCCTGAAAATGCTATTTATTTGCTAGAATTAAAGAATTAAAGTGTGGGGATTTAGATGGGATTTTGTTCTGGTTTTAGATGGTGTCCCTTAAAGAAGAAATCTATATTTTAGATATAATAAAGTAGCAATAAAATAGTTTCCTGACTGATCCATAGTGAGTTTTGAACATATTCAGATTAGCCTGTGGCACAGGAAAAGCAGGCCAAGAAATAAGGCTTCCTTTTATTTTCTTGAGGGACACAAGCAGGCACATTAACATCTTCTCATTTTAATAACTTGCTATCCTTAGTAATTTCCTTTTTCTAACTTTTGGTTAGCAACAAGACTCAGACCCCAGTGTTAAAACACTCAGACATAAGGCCACAAGAGAAACATATTTGTGAGTGCTAGATCAACCAGTTCTGTTCATCTTGTATTGATGAATTTCTTTGCAATAAAATTAATAACCTTGAGAAAGGTGTATTTCCATACTGCCTCTCCAAGTTCATCTTTATATCAAAATTCCCCTCCCACATTTTGCACAGAAGATTTTTAGCTGCTGCTATTACACAAACGTTGAAAAAAAATTCGGTCACTGTTCAGCTGGAGTTCAACACTTTATGCTGTTTATTTGTTGCTTTTTTTCTGTAGAGGGTGTTGTTCACAGCATAGCTCTTGTTTCATAGTAGTTGTAGTTTTGTTTTCCTTTGTATTTTGAATGATGTGTATTCTCTAAGCTTTTAAAAAACATCTACTGCATAGATAAAGCTAAGACTTGATCCTGTGAGATATCGCAGGTAATTTTAAACACAATGGTCTCTTCCTTGCTATCTAAATAACAGTTTAGACTATGTAAAAAGAGAATTTGAGTGATGAGGAATCTTGATATAGGGCAAATAATGCATGGAAATATTGGGAAGCCCACTAAAAATGTCAATATGGTAAGCAGCACCTTATGCCATCAGTACTTAGGTGTATGCTTATGTTTGTTTTCATTCTTCTGCAGTGAAAAATGGGGTTCAGGGACTTGTAAGTTATTGGAGAACTAAAGAAAGATAAGTGTGTTGAAGAGTGTAGTGGACACCTAATTTAATTAGGTGTGGAGGACAGTGAAGCTCCATTTACATTTGCATCAGTTATTGACAGTGGTGGTTGGGCTACCAGGTGCAGAGCTGAGCTGTGTCCTCTCCCATTCACAGCAGAAACACACCATGATGTTTTTCAGATATTGCCCATGAGAGTTAGACTCCTAGCACATGCATAACGAGCCTATAATGAGAGTGTTAATGACAGTGATTCAAAGCACTGCTGCCTTTTCCCCCATTCCAGTTATCTGTGCAGCTCCTGTTCACTCCAGTAAACCTTCCTTAGTGTTCTGGCTAGCACAAAATTAATGAAGAATTTGAGTTTCAGAACAAAATCTACACAATTACTTGCAATTTATTTATGGGATTTTTGTGTGAAATCAGCTCCTGTTAGTGTCCTAATCAGTTGATTTGTGGATCACCTGCTCAAAATAGCACATGCAGATTCAACAAGAACAGATTTTTCAGGCAATTAAAGAGTTGTGGGATAAGAGGAAAGGTCCTTTTGTGGATTCATTCCCAGTTAAAAGCTAGAAAATAGAGGGTGGGAATAAATGGTTAGTTTTTTCTAAAAGAAATATTAGATATGTGATCCCGTTGAAAATTTTGTTGCATATTCAGTGTTTTCACACATTCCATTTATAATATGAAAAGAATAAACAGAAGCCTAATAGGAAAGTCTAACTGTAAGGTATTGCAGAAAATTCTCATAATTGATGTTAAGCTGATGGGGGGAGATCAGTTTTGATAAATGCAAAGTGAGACACTTGGAAAATAACATTTATGAATGCATATGGGCTCTAACCTGACATTGCAGAAGAGATTTCAATGAACATTAGATCATTGTTCACAGCAGGAAAAAAAAACCAAACCAAATTGAATGCTAAGAATTATTAGAAAGGAGACTGATAACAAAATATAAAAGGATTATTATGCAACAAAATAAATCTGTGGTGCTCCCACATATTTATAACTACAAACAATTCTGATTTCCTTATATGAAAAGGCTAAAACAGAGCTGAATTAAAAAAAAAAAAAAAAAGACAGTGTTGATAAAAGATGTGGAATGAAGCCTCTGTAAGGACAGGCTAAATAAGTATATCACCTTTGAAAAGAGATGATTGAAGGAGAATTGTGGTGTATAAAATTTTGAGTGTCCTAGTGAATATGGGGGTGTGGGGATGAGGCAGGAAATGTTCACTTTTTTTTGACAGAAATAGAATAAAAATATCTAGCAGCAACTTTAAAACTAAGTACTTGTTGGGCAACATAGAATTAAAATGGAATATCCTTTTACAGGAAGCAGTGATAGACAAGAGTGTTAATGGGCTGAGAAAGAATTTGGACAAATTCATAAAGGATACGTCTATTAGTGGCTGCTGAAAGTATGGTTTAGATGTGATCCTTGCATTCAATGTACTGAAGCACTAATTGATTATTTTTACACTTCTTGAGCATCTGCTCCTAGCCAGTAGGAGCAATTAAATTCTCAGCTAGATGGACTTTAAGTCTGACACAGATTGATCATGGTCATGAAGCTTATGGTTTTTCTCTGGGGATGGTAAATCTTGAGGGACAGAGTTCTTTGATGAAGACAGTTTGTAAAGACTTTGTGCATCACTTTATTTTCACTGTCCTTTGATAATTGGAGAGATAAAACATTATGCAAATCATTAGTTAATAAATAATTACTGACTATAACGAGAGAGTGAGAACTGAACCTATTTTGATGTTTCTGCTGCAGCTGAATGCAGATCTGTTTAATCAGTTTTTTATTCTAACAAGTGCAGATACACACTGCCCTGCACTTCAAAAATTTGTTCTTAAAAGTACTGTGTCTTCATGGGAAGTATTCACTTTTTTACGTGCAATTGCTGTCTTTATTTGACAGTCAAGAATCCTCAGGAAGCTGTTTTGCAGTAGCACTCTACCAGCTCTGTAGTCTCATTTCTATCTGCAGTGAGGAGAAATAGATGTTTACTTTTCTTATGTTCATGTGCTATAATGATAAACTGAGTATTTTCCCCCAAGACCACCTACTGTGTGACATGTATTTGAAACTGCACCTAGCCATTGACCAGGTGCTGGAAGGACTTCAGCAGTTCTCAATTTTGAGACAAGGGAGCAGAAACGTTTGTACTAAGGAGTCCTTTGTGCTTGTCACGAAAAATATTTTCAGGCTTTATATTTCTATAATCTGGGATGTCTGGAACATCTTTCAGCATATACAGAGACGGTATTACTGTAAATGTTACTGGTATGTTGGGCTTTTTGGCCCTCCTAGCACCATTCTCCAGTTGGAATTAATTTATTTAGTGTATGATCTTACTCTCTTTGCTTGTACTTTTTACTCAGATGGAGAAAGTAATCTCTACCTAATTAGATACTGAATTAGATACTGAATTTGAACCTAGTATTTAAGTAAATACCTTTAAAAGCCACCAGTGTGAGCATTTCTATAACTGTTAGGTAACATCTGTGGAAAAACTTTTTAGACTTGTAGGAAGAGATGAAAGGAAGGATTTAAACACCCAAGTTAGAGTGCAGCAGACTTCACACAGTATGTGGGGAGAAGCAGGATATGACAGTACAGTCTGGCCCAGGCAGAACTGCCTTCCTAAACTTGGTTTAGGAGAGAGCACTGCCCTGTGTCTGAGCTATTGCCATATTGCTGCTGCCAGGTTATGTTATCTCAAGCACAGACCACAACAACTGCCTTGCAGCCAGCACAGCAGTTAGCAAGGACAGGAGATTTAAGATAACTTTCTGTCTGTGTGAAGTTATAGCACATACCTAGAAATGGAGCCTGCAAATCCTCAGCATGGAAGACAGCAAGTAGTTCTAGCCAGTATAAAGATTTGAGCATCCTGGGAATCCTGTCCTGCTCTCCAGCTGAGGGTTATCTTGCTCAGGGTCAGTGTGAAGGATCTTACAAGTATGAACTTTATCTACATTTCTGGAAAGAGCCCTTTGCAACTTCTCACCTGGAATAAAGGGTGGAAGTAGGGGCAGCTGCAGCTTCTGTCAGTTGCTAAAGATGCCGAACTGGGATGAGCAACCCTAGTGCATGCGGGAGTATGTGGCCAAACTGAGCATGGCATTAAGGCTCATGAGCAGTGCTCATGATGCCAAAAGCTAAGTCAAGCTTAACCAAGTCTAAAAATCTTAACTGGAAAGCATAAAGGCAGCAAGACTGATGCATCTGAATGTCATATGCAGTGGCCATGGGAACCCACCTTGGGTTTGCAGATAAATGTGCACTATGCAGTGGTTCATAAGGTATGAACTGAAGTTCTCATGGATTCAGGAAATTCACTGTTGAATCTTTCTAGAACACTGTTCAGACGAAGAAGTGCCAATAACCTCAAGTATGAAATTAAAAGACCTTAATTTCTAGGCATTTAAAAAATGAATTCTTTATCAAGAAAGCTTAAAATGTGGTTAATTTAGTAGAAGACAACCCCTTGGGATATTCATATTAAATGCATTAACCCCCTTAATGAAGATCTCTGTCTAAACTATTGAATATAACAACACTTGCATCTGGGAAGCACAGGACTCTGGTTCATATTGAAAAAATATCCCTCATATTTACACAGCCCTTTTAATTGCAAGATCTTAATGTGCTTTCGCAAACTGCATCTATGCTCTAGGAGGCTACAGAAAACTCCAGAGAATAATGAAACAGCTGCTTTGTGTAATCCCTATGGACTAGAGATTACTTCATTTTAGTTCAGGTTTTTACAGCTATTTGCCTATGACTTGATCATTGAGACCCTGGTGCCTCACAGTTAGCATAAGCCACTGCTGTTGCATCTACTGAACTTGCAATTTGAGAGCTCAGGACAAGATTCAGAGACATTCAGGTCTGTGTAACTTGAGGATTGGGCAAGGTTTGAGCTCCTAAATTACGGGGAGCACTGTAACTGAACCCCAAGAATAGCCTTCCACTGACACAAGAGGTTGCATGTGCATGCATACTGACTTAGAATGGAGAGTGCCTTTTCATCTAGGCCCTTTCACAAATAGGGATCAAACAGATAGTTCTAAGTTCCAGAAGCATCAACCAAATTCCCTGTTTATACCTGTGCCTGTTGGTGGCCTTAGCAATAAGTGTGGGAGAGTGGGAGAGAATTTGCTTCTACCTTTATCATAGCCCAGTGGTCAGAGAACGTGCTGAGAAAACAAAGTCTGCTTTAACTTGCCCTGAATTCTGGGCAGTAAATATGGAGGAATTTGCATGTGGAAAAACAGTCAAAGTGCAGCAAGGAAGAGAGGGAGCGAGATAAAGTGAACAAACATGTGCCGTTTTACCCTATTGCTTAAAGCATTCTTATTTCACAGGCAGAATACTCCCTCTTCCAAAGTCATCTTCTGGTTTTTATCTGATGAAGATTTACTGCGAAATATGTGTAAAATTTAATATTTCCCAAGGATTGTGGTTGTTCCTTGAATAAGATATAAGCACTTATCAATGCAGGGTGCAGCCAGTCCCAATAGCAGAAGGAGGACAACAGAAAACTGCTGCCTTGGAACCAAAATCTCTAGGATTCATTGCAATGGAAACTGCACCTAAAGAAAATCCATGTAATTTATGTATTTCAGGCTCAAAGTTTGTTAATGGAAGACCTCTGAAGAAGGAGGAAAAGTAAATTGTGCTCTGTAAATCACAAGAGATCTGTAGAGTTCTGCAAAAGTTGGTAGCAGAATTTTTTTGTGTCTTTAATCAATGCTGGGCGCACATTTTGAAGTGTTGAAGGATTTGGAATAAACTGCAAAAAATGAGCATGCATTAACTGGGTTTACAGCCTGTACTGTATGTGTCTTCAGATGTGTTTAGAAAGGATTTGGAGCAGAGAGAGAAATACAGCCCAATGCCAACTCCATGCAGGCTGAGAAGGTGTTCCTGTGTATTGTAGCCATTGATTTGCACCAAGTAGTCTGCTAGAACCTCTCCAAATCAGCGAGGTGGTTTCCAAGCTGAGCTGTGGCAGCTCTATTTTGAGTGGTCACATTGCCATGGGAATGTTGCTTTTTCTGACATATCTCATGTAGTTGCATGTTTTTGTTTGTTTTGTCCTGAAAGATACATGCAATTTTGAACATGAAAATGATGTACTTCTGTCCCTGTTTACATGGAAATGCACTCAGCTCTAGGGACTCCCTGGGTCAGATTGCCAAGGCTTTTCATTTGATGTTGGGTTGACACATTTTTATGGTTTTTTTTCATCTGTGCAACAAATTCTGAGTGCTGAAGAACACTTTTCTAATGATCTTTGGGCTCTGCTATACCAACACACAATCATTATCACTGTGATCTGAGTACTATTGGAAAATGGCTTAAAGTGTCTAAACTTGACTTGCAGTTGCTCTTGCTCTGCATAGTCTGAGTCTCCAAACCATTAACTTCTTTAGAATATTTGACTGTCAATTCCTTGATGCTCCAGCATTTTTTGGTTGGTCTGTTGGTTGATTTGAGGACTACTGTTCCCACTTGCAGGTCTACTATTTATTTGCTGATAAATCAAAATAAAATTATAGCACTCATTATAAGACCAAGTGGGAGACATTTGCATTCATTCTTAGGTGGTAGAATCTGCATTCAAGAAAAAATCAACTTCTAGTGAAATCAAAAGCATCATCAGTAAGGGCATAATAAGCACATAACAATGAAAATGTCCAGCTGGTAATTTGCTTCAATAAATCTATAGAAATAGGGTGGAAAAAGATCTAACTTTAGAGATGAGAATAGGGAAGTCTTGAATTAGTTTTCTCTCCTCAAGGCAATGTACAGACCTTGAACTGCTGCCTGCAGTAAGTTAAGGCTTCCTTCGATACGCAGACCTGCCTGCTGCCTTTTGTGACAAAATTCTGCCTTCAGTATCTTTCTACTCCTGTCAGGTTTGTGTAAAGAATAAATCATTTTCTGTGAAAAGTGTGACTGATTCTGGCCTAAAGTATGATACTCCTGTTTTGCACACAGCAAATAGCATCAATTATGTGCAATATTTACTGATGATTATTATGAATTACTGCAGCTAAGAACCGCAGCTCCCATTACAAATGAAGTTTTGGAAAGAGTGGGCTATCATGCAATGTGTTTCAAATTTATAGCATGGCTGCTCCATTCAATAAGGTACAGATTATGAATTATAAATTAATAATGGGATTATAACATTCAGTTAAAGAGTTCTTTTTCTAATTATCTGCAGCTTGTCATCCAGAACGGCTATGATAGCTCATCTGAGCGTGACAGCAACATTTCTGCTGCTCAGCACAGAAAAAAGCTGACCCTCCCCCTTCATTTTAATGTGTTAGGACTTAAGTGCTCCTGTCTCTTTTCCACTGACTGAAGGACAAAAAAAATTCTTGAGATTTATAGACCTGGTTTTACCTTTGGTATGAAAATAGCTCTTGGAGATACTGTACCTGAAAATAGGCTGAAATAGACTGTCCCTATTGTTTAGTTCAACTCCTCAACCAAGGCGAAGGGAAATGAGATCTGCATTATGTTCCCAGCTCTTCTGCTGACTCTATTTCTGTCTGACTCTTATTCTGTCTCTATGCATCTACAAAAGGGCACTCTACAAGCTGAAAGAAACAGCGCAATTTTAATTATGGCTTTGAGAAAAACTGATATTCTGTACTTCTGTTTAGTTCATTATGTCGGGTGACCATCTCTGAGGATAAAAGAAGCCAAAAAAAAGAAAGGGAAGGAGTAGAGATGGAAAAAGAATGGTGGTCGTCTTACCTCCAGGGACATATTTTGGAGGTCTCAAAGAGTACCAAGGGGTGAAGATAAACAGCTGATAAAAATCATTTGTTAAAATAAACTTGCACATGCAGCAGAAATACCAAAGAGAGGATGAGAAGGGAAAGTTGAGTGTCAGGAATAATTTTTGTCACTGCATGTCATGGTCTGAGATGTTAGACATGGGCCAATTGTCAACCTCCCGGTTGGTAGAGGGAGAACCCAACTATTTTCCCAAGCTTTTTCTTAGGAAAAAGACTGAGTGATAGTTACTAGGTTCAAAAGGTGGGATTCTTTTTTGAGAAGGGTTAGGGTCAGGGTTCTGGGAAGTTTTTTTATTTTGACCAGTGGTTTAGCTGGAATTTTTTGTGTAATTTTAAATGTATATTTTTTCTGTATATTTTCCCTAGACCTTTGGAGAGGCACATTTTAAAATCTAAAGAACTAAATAGAATAAATAATAGAATATATGTTAAATTCTTCAACTGGAGGCTTTTTTTGAGAAGCCACTTAACTTATTTTGGTCTGGAAACAGTGATTAAAGGTTAAACTCTGTTGTAATATTACTTTTGTGTTTGCTTGGGTATTTTTAAGATACTAGTTCTCATGCTGCCTGTTATGTCTGTCTTGTGCCTGTGCAGCTTGTGACTGAAATTTTGGGGTGATAGTAAATTTCTTATAGGCATTCCTATTGTTATGCCACTACTGGCTGTTTGCCAAGAGCTATTTGTCCACTTTGAGACGTCATTTTGTTCCCATTGATCCACTCCTTTGCATTTCAGTGTGTCCCCTGTGTCACCTCTGTGATGTGAGTGCATCCATCAGTTTTGTGTCATGTGGAACTCATGATGTTGCTTCCTCACAGATAAGATTTTCCATGTTAGACTCCTGAATATGACATCTAGGTATTCAGATACCAAGGCCGTGTTCACAGCATCACAACTCAAATAGAACAAAGTAAGCCTGTTTTTGATGACAGTTACAAATGATGAATTTGTATGAATTTTTTTCTTTGATGTATTTTCCCACAACTTCTCAAAGTCTTTCAGGAGCTGTTAGCAGTACTTTTTTTCCCAGTTAAACACACATTTTTATCTGATACGAGTTCTACCCAATTAACTCGTGACTGTGTTTTTGCTATGCTTCAGAACCGCTGCTGCAAATGCAGGCAGACCTCATGCCGAGAGTCACAAAACAAGATTTTAACCAGAACACTGAGTAACACGTCCTTAGTTGTGTGTCTAAGATATCCTTGCTTCAGATACCACGACATTGTGAACCTGTCCCTGGAAAAGCATCATTTGGGTGAACAGTTTTAAGGGTTGCATGTTTTTAAGGGAGGACTTTGGGACAGATCTGAATTGTTTGTGGCTTAGATGGGGCTGTTAAGTGCTCCTCATTGCTCTCCAGGCTGCATGCAGCTATCTTTAAACCTGTTACTGGTGAAGGAGAGATGCAAACCCTGCATAATCTTTTCCTGAATAAACTGGCTCAGGAAGCTTTTTGTGGGCTACTGTGGGTTTTGCTTTTGTGTGTGTGTGTTTGGTGTCTTTTTTCAAAGACTAATGCACCTTTGTCTAAATCTGTCACATTAAGAGATTTCAAGGGCAAATAACTCTATGTACTTTCCTTCTATTTCTCTGTTCAGTTTTGACAAGCCAGAGTAATGTTTGTCACCTCAGTACCCTATTTTTCTCTTCTCTAAAAATTACCCTATTTTCTAGAGAATCAGCAAGGATGAGCATGGCGAAATTTGAGAGGTAAAAGGTACGAAGTAGTATATCATCAGTCAACTAAGTAAAAGCCACAAAAAAAATCACAAATGTGCCTATTGTAAAAGTTTACTTAGAAAAAGGTCAAATTTTTAAAACATGGGGTTGGATTTTTTTTTTGTTTGTTTTGTTTTTGTATGTTGGTGGCTTTTTTTTTGGGCGGGGGGTAGTTTTGTTTGTGTTCTTTTTACACCTGTAACTTACTGGCACAGCTGATGTCATTTAGGCTCTGATTCAGCAAAGCACTTAACCATGCTACTTAGTCCCGTTGACTTTAATGGGAAGTAATTACATGTTCCAACAAAGCACATACAGAAGCGCTTGGCTGAATCAAGGTTTTAGACGACATAATGATAACCTGATTGGGAGGGAGGGGAAAACTGAATAAATGCTGTGCTCAAAATCAGGCCCATACTCTCCAAAAATATACAGCAGGAACTCATTTGTGGCAGTGCTTTCCATATGTTGTGGCATACATTGATCTCATTTCTATAAAAAATATATATAATTCTAATGACTGTATCCATGCTATTGCACATGAAGTCCACATTTGGATTGTCAGACTGTAGCTGTGCATAGTGATTTAACTCCAAATGGTACTGGTTGTTTCTTCCTTTAGCATTTTTCCTCCTTTTTCAGTGCTCCATCTCTCTTGCTTTATTTTTCATTTTCTAGTGAGACCAGTATTCTTACCTTGTATTGAATGGACTGCCATTTTGATTACGTTTGTCAGTGCTACTGTTGATGTGAGTTGTATTAAAATAGCAATTTGAAGTAACACTGGCACCAGACAGTCACTGTTCATTAATATCATCTCCAGAAATATCTTACAACAGATCTACTACCTGCTTTATAGTCCTTGAAGAATAGTGTGGTACAAACTGTCCACATAGTTCCACTGTGGCTTCCAGTCACTCCTGTTACATTACACTGAGTCCGATTTCATCTCCTTGAGAAGACTTTATTACTGAGCATGGAGCAAATCCTGCTTGCTTTGTATCCCCGCTGACATTAATGGTCCTTCTCACATAACGGATTTGGCTCAAGGCATGCAAGGGTAACAGTATTGTTTTTCCTTAAATTCTTATGGAAAGATGCTGCTTGAGATATTGTGGCTGAAGTTGCACAGGTGGCTCCTCCTTTTGCGGAGGTAGAGAGTGTTTGTGTTGGTTTGACTTTTGGGGAGGTTTTTGTTTCATTTTTTTTTTAGATGCAACTAAATCTGTTGCTAATAAATCAACAGGGGAAAAATATTTCTTTGGTGTGTGTCTGTCTATGTAGATGGTACAGCATACTGTGGCCTAAAAGCCACGCTGGCTAATTCTTCTACTGTGAATTTAAACAGACTATTTGGGCCAATGGGATAACTAGGGTCTTGAAATGCTACCAAAATTCAGTGGAAGAATTCAGTCCAATCCCCATTTACCTGTTTGCTAGCGGGGACCTGTGTAGCCAGATAAGTAGGGGCTACTGCATGTATTTATATAGCTTTGGAATGAAAAAATATTGTTGAGGGAGTCATTCCTAATCAGTGATGTTGTCTGTTAGACCATCCTGTTGAGATAGACACAGTCTTCTTACAAGCCTAAACAGAAAACCAGGTCACAGCCTGGTCCTGTTGTCCCAGCCCTTTAGCACAGAAACAATTTGTGTCACCCTGCGAGGGCAGACATGGCCATCAAGGCTGGCCCTGGCCCCGCTGTCCCCCGTGGGGAGCTGTGTGGAGGTTGCTCTCACTGGCCCTGCTGCTGCTGAGAGGTGATGGGGACAGCGGGAGGTGTTGGAAGCTGTCACCCATCCCTGCCAGGTGTGTGAGCTCAGAGGGAGCATGGCTCAGTAAAGAGCTCTGGGTGCAGCACCTCCAGCGCTGCTGGCTGCTCCCAGGGTGAGGGCCAGAGTCTGGACTGTTCTTTGCTTCTCCTGTCAATCTACTGCTCTTTTAACACCCTTCCATACCTTTTGAAGTCTTCCAGGTTTGGGTTTTTTTTTTTTTTTTTTTTTTTTTTTTTTTTTTTAACATGGAGAGGAAGAGTTATGGGTGTGTGACAGTGTGACAGCCACCAGCAATCCTTTTCTGTTAGTGCAGCAAGGAAATCTTCATCTCACTGTGACCATTTTTCTCAGTAGAAAAGTCCTGGCTTTGTCTTGCAGGGTATACCATGCTCACCTATGGAGTTCTGGAGGCACTGGAGTGGAGCTTGATTTGCCTTGAGCAAAATTGTAAGAGAGTAAAGCTGAAAATGTGGGATTCATGGATTTTATTGGTGGAATGGGAAGAAAATCCCCAACTGCCTACTTTTGTTTTTAGAAGGGTGTTTGCTTGTTTTTTAAGGATAAAACACCTTGGGTGAAAGAAATTACTAACTTCAAAGGTTTTCGGGAAATCTGGAGCTTAGCTGCCTTCCTTACAAGCCTCCAGGACTGAGCTATGTCCTGCTTTGCTTAGCTGGGCTGGAATTTGTGGGAAGCTGTGGGCAACTTCATGAAACTGGGGGTATTTTTCAGCAGAGATTTAAGACAGAAAAATAAATCTCAGTGACATTGAAAGAATGACTCTATCAGCGCATTCAGACAATCATGCAGGGCCATCTGTGCTGGGCTTTACATCCTTAGGCAATGCAAGCATGATGGGACAGCACAGGGATTGGGCACAGGGTGTCTGTGCTCTTGTGCAGTTATGGTCTCTTTCTTTTTATGCTCTCTTCAACCTAAAGTTACCAGGTTCTTGTACCACTTCCAAAAAGACAGTGAACAAACAACTCTTCGAGTTATTTTCCTTCATTCCACCAGAAAACATTTTGTTTGATGAAGGGTATTGTGCAGAGCTTCTGCGTGATGCTCAGGATAGTGCAGATGCTGCTGGTTTGCTAAATGGGCACTGGCTTGTTTCTTCATTTCTTCCCTGGTACTTATGCCTCTGCATATGTAAACATCACTAGGAGCTTGCTGTAGATACAAGCTTCTCAAAACAAGGATGGTGGCTCTTGTTCGTATTTTTAAAGCGGTTAAACACATTATATCCTAGATATTAAGTGACGTGAAAATAAAGGAGTGACATGCTAGCAAGCATATGTGAAGCATCATTCTTCTGATTTCATCAGTCCTGTTTACAATGTTTCTCTTTGGGTTTTTTTTATTATTGGTGCAAAGCTTGAGTCTTTATCTTGATGGGTGTTTGCTGTGGTGTGTGAGAGTTTTGAGTTTTCCCTTTCTGTTAGATACTATTGCCTTGCTGCTGCAATAGATCAGAATGAGAGGACAGGCAGCTGGTGCCCTTCCCTGACTGCTCTGGCTGACATTCCTGAAAGTTGAATTAGGGACAGTGTTATTTACTCTGTCTTTTGCTGCACTGAGAGAATAAATTCCAGAGTCTCTACCATGTGTGTTGTCTTCACATACTGGAAAAAGAGGCTGTGTCCTTCTGAGGCAGATTCTTTACCATTGATGGGAAATTAATGATAGCAAGTAAACTATTGCTTGTTAGGATTAGCTAAAGTGATCAAAGTCTGCAAGTTATTTGCTTCCATACTTCTAGTCTGCTGTGAGCCCCTGGATATGCAAGTAATTTTTGCTTCAAGAGATCATTTTACAAGGGGAAAATGGTATCACGTTCCACTGCAAAGTACTCTGTTACCTATTGATAAAAAGTACTATTTCAGAATCCATTTGTTTTGCTTACAGTTCTGTATTTGTAGAACCAGTTAGGCTCTGTGATTTGAGGAGAAAATGAAAAACAAGCTCTATTCTCATACACCATTATTTCCCCAGCAATTTAGAATCAAAATCTTTTAATGCTAAATGGCAAAATCCGGCCCTTGCTGTGTTGCAGCCCTGACATGCAAACTTCCCATTTAAATGAATTTTTGTGTAACTGCTGAGCATGACAAGGTCTGATGTTTTTTGAAATGCTCATGTGAGAGCTGAGGCTGCTGCAGCGCCCATCAGCGGGAGCAGAATCACATCTACTAACAAGGCAAAAATAAACCTCAGTTTAATGAGTTGCAAAAAGGCCTGGTCTCTTCGCCCTCTGAATTAGTCTATTTTAGAATGGCTGTTGGCATTGCCAGGAGGGTACAGCGCAGGAGACTTATATGGTTAAATTTTATAGTAGTCTAATAATGAAAAAAGCATGTGTAAAGCCTCTTGGCAAACAGTCCACGGTTGTGGCAGTATTCCTACAAGTAAAGCTGCAAAAGTGGAGAGAGAGAGATAATTAATGGGGACTTGCTTTATTTGCCAGGAAAGATTATTCTTATGCTGGGAGCAAAGGGTATGTGCCTGAGAAAAATGTAGAGAAAGTAGATTTGTTTTGTGATGCCCTAAAATGCAGTTTAATGAAAATGAGAAAATAATGGGAGGAAAGTCTATTCTGTAGTCTCTGGCCAGCTGCCCAAATATGAGTGGAGATGCACTGGCCCTGGGCTGTGCTTCCAGCACAACTCACAGAAAGCTCGTCGTTCTTGCACAATTTGCTCTATTTTGAGACACATGCTATTTGAAACCACGTTTTCTCTTTTGCTCTTTGCTGCTTTCTTGCTCTCAGCTGGTGGTGAATTTCCACCTCAGAATGTTCTTTCTTGAAATGGTTTCTCTTTGCAGGACAGTATCTGTTGTTTTCCATTCTCCCTTGGGGGACAGTAGGAGTCTGATGAAGCTTGAAGGTACCTGGAGTTATCTCTGATTTCCTGCTCCTCAGGCGAACCTTGGCAGGGCTTGCCTGAGCTGCAGAGATGCAGCTCTCAGCTGTGTCTCCAGCAGCCAAATCATGCCAACCCTCATTTTATTTATCCATACCTTGAAAATATTTGATTCCTTGATCTGCTGTATTGAACTCAGGTTGTCTGTGTGACACCCCTTTCTGCTTTTTCCCTTTTTCATTTGTCCCTCCTGGACATTTGCACAAAGGGGAAGGGACAGTATAAATAGATATTATTGTAGATTATCTCTCTGACCCTTCTTCTCCCCATACTATGTGTAGTCATCATCCAAGAGTTTGCTCAGAGAAAATGTTCTTATTTTTCAATGGACATCACTTTCTGGAAAGCTATTTCAGGTGATTCCTGCCTTTTGCTCTTTCAGAATCTGATCTGCCTCTGTCTTTTCCAAAGAATAAGACTGCTGTCTGGAATCAAATTTATGTTATTAATAAGCATATTACAGGGCATTAATGTCAGAAATAGTGCAAATGTGTTAGACTTTCCCTGCTCCATGGTTAACTGTACTTTAATACCAAGGTTTTCAAGAGATTTATTACTAAGACTTTGAATTCACTCACTTTGTCTTTGCATGTATTGTTCAGGACAAAAATTATTCATCTTTTGCTTTAGCAATAGAGAAATACCTCCTAATGTTATTACCTGAATAATGGTACTGCCTTAATGGTTATTGGTTCAAGGAGAAATAGCTGAGAAAATATTATGAAGTACCATTGATAAACATAATAAGTAAAATTTTGCCTGGCATTTCACTGGCTGGGCTTCTACTCAAATTTCTCAAATTTTGAAAATGTTCATAAAGAAAAGATGCAAAATTTTGATGCAAATAATGATAAAAAAGAAATAAAGCTAATGGAAATGATAGGAAATAATTGTGTCAAAAATTATTTTTTTATTTGTGTGGGGTGAACTGTGCTGTTTCTGAAGAATTGAGCTCTTCAAATGGCAGAGCTACAGAAGACACATCTATGTTAGGTCATACTTCTTGCTCCATCCCCACATGAAACTTCCATGACAGGTAGAGTATTAAATTTGACCTAAAGTAGTCTTAAATATACATAACTAACTATTTTGTACCATAAAATCTGGGATGTGGAGGACCTGTTCAGTCACCTCAGCAAACCAACTACCATGACAGGGTTGTTCCCCTGACATCTCAGAAAGTTATCTGGCCCTGTTGCCTGTGGGATGTGGCCTCACGCCCAGCTACTGAGGCAGCACAATTCTAGTTAATGTGGATGAACAGTAGTAAAAATCTGATTTCACTGAGTATATGCTTGCACATGTAGGGATTTTCTAATTTAGTTTCCTCTGACCGAGATATGTATGTTCCCATGTCTGTGAATCATTTTGCAGATGAAGCTCTCCTGGGTTTTATGTGCATTTCTTTGTAAGAGACTTGTGTTAGTTCTTTGAAGGACCCAATAGACAGTTCCCTGGGTCCAGTCTGATCCTAGAAAAGGTAATCTAGGAATCAAGATCAGAAGGCTAATGGAAGATATCCAAGAATTGTGTAGCTGAGGGCTGAGAAAGCCTGTATTTAAGGCAATTTATATGATTTATATTAAGAACACAACTTGACCCAAAAGGGGTTTTATCAAGATATCTGGGGCTTTGACTTTAAAAACAGTTACAGCAGACTTCAGCTTAACTGTGGAGCCATTCTCACTTTATTCTATTTCTGTACATGTTAACAGAGATGTGGAAAGGTTGTTTGGTATTGCTACTGTTTTGTTTAGGTTTTTTTCATGGTTTTCTGCTTTGTGCCATATCGCTGCTGTTCAAAATTGTCAACTTAAATTTTGTTCTGATATAGTTATGCCAAGGTGCAATCTGCACAAGACCAAATTTTCTTTTTATACCCTCTATCTGGGTCATTATGCTTACTTGTTCTAGATGTTCCTAGGAGGGCTTAAAGTTTAGCATACTTTGTCTTTTTTTTTTTATGTATTCAAAACTATTGAAAACTAATATATGGTCTAGAGAGGACTGGGTTACATGCTTGTGCAACGGCATTCAGTCTGAAAGTTACTCTTAACCATAAAATTGAATTATAATAGTTCCCTAACCTAAAAGTAAAACAAAATTCACAAATATTTGCAGTCTGTACCAGCACTAAGGTAACAAAGGACATAAATGCTTCAATGAACAGATGCAAATTGAAAGAGAACATTTACTTCTGACTTGTTTTACATTTGTTTAATTAAAAGTCCAAAGGAACCTCAAAGTCTGTGAGGCAGTATGTGGCCCTCTTGCTGATTCTATTGTCAAAATCTCTGGGATCTCTTCAGGCCACCTGCTGAATAATCTGATATAGAGATTAAAGTGCTCTGTCCCGAGAACTTCTTTTTTGGTTTTATTTTTGAAGGTTCTGCCTCTTTACTTCACTCTGGTAACAGCTCTGTGTTTTGTCATAGCAATGAAGTGTTACTGAACTGAGTGCTGCACTTAAAGGTGTTCTCAGCAGAGATTCTGTAAGAAATAAGTCTTAGGTGAGTTGCATGAATTCCAATTAATTTGCATTCTGCTTGTGCACACACCAATGAAAAAAATAGGACCCTATTTCCTATGCTTTGATATTTGATAGTCATTGTACTGGACACTTAGGAGAGCTGATTTAATAAGCCACATTAAGCAGTCACATCATAGCATATGAGTCATTTGAATTCCTGCTGTCCATAAGCTTGCTATCTTAGGGAAATGCTAGACATAGGTTTGGCAAACGTCATTAATTTTTGGAAATATTTGAATGTCTCTTTCTGAGTTAGCATTTACTGTTCTTTGGTATGTTCCCCCAATTTGGCTTGTGTGTTTTGTGGGATGTCTTTGTTCTTGGTCATATGCTAACATTGTCATATCTACTACTATTATTATTTGAACTGCAGGCCACAGCTGAGATCATCAGAGTACTTGGCGCTGCACTCATGACAGCAAATGTCAGCAAGTCTTTAGTTCATTGAAGGCAGAAGTTACACTGGAAAAGATGAGAGGAAATAGGGTATGTTTCATTGGTAGAGCTGAAACTGAAGCAAAGAGCAAAAATTATGTAGAAAGGCTGTATTTTCTGGGTCCTCTCAAGGAGGAGGAGCCTTCATTTTAATATTTCTTAATCAGGTATTTTGAATAGGTGACACAGATCCTTAGTCCTTGCATTGTCAAGGATTTATAAAGGAGCCTTTTCACAAAACGAAAACCAAAACACAACAACCTAATAGTGGTTAGGACACACATTTTTGTGACAAAATGTTCCTTGGTTTTAGTCAAAACTATGCAATGAAGAGCAAGATCAAAGTGTAAAGAGAAAAAAAGAAATATATCAAACATCATCTTAGTTTTGAATTTGGCTGTTTACAGGAAGAAGTTAAAATCCAGTTTGAGCTCCAAGCTGTTTCTACATTAAGTGCTGCACAGAGAAAAGATGCTGGTTTGAAATGAGGTCTAATTAAACCTTAACTTCTTTGCTGATACCCTCTTTTTAGGTGCAATTCTATGACTTGTGATACGTTTTTCCTCTGGCACTTTTCTATCACTGCTTTGTTTTTGTGAGTGTATGTTCATGCTGGGTGTAGTTTTCAAGCAAGCAGTCAAACAGAGTCGTTTATAATTGTGAAAGATAAAAGATGCCACAACAGCTTACTCAGAAGACCTAAGGCAGATAGATATTTAGAAAAGAATAGACAAGGGAAATGGGTAAAAAAAAATCTGAAATCCAAACTGCAAAACTCAGAACTCAAAGGTGCTTCCATGTGATGAAAGAAAATGCAAAAGTAAATAAATTAATGAGGCCAAGCAGAAAGTGTAAGTTCTGCAAATAGAGCAGGACACTAAGTGCAAGTCAGCTGAACCAGAATTATGGTGGAATTGGTGGATGCCAGGAGAGGGAAGACACATTTTCTTAAGTACCAGGTACTTGAAAGAGTGATAAGATTTTAAGGGTGAAAGTGAGTGTTTCCAGGCCATGTACTCATCATATACATTAGTTGAAATAAGGCAATTAAAAAAAAGGTGTTTGTGCATCTATATATAACATTATCTTGACAACCTTTTCCTGGACAATAAACCAGAGAATGAAGCTGGCCAGTTGGTTCTGATAAGTATTCTAAAGCTCAAAAAAGGAAGACAATAATTTTTAATTCCCTATTTTAGAAATACCACTTTCTTCCCTAGAGAGTGGAAGAAGATAGGTGTTACCTTTTATGCTGGTGAATAATGGTAGATAAGGCTTAAACACGATGCTAGATATCTTTAGATCCACTGAATTTTATATTTTCTTTAGTATATTTGTTTTACAGTGAAAACCTAGTCTTAGGAGAGTGGCAGTATCAGTTTAATACGCTGCAAAACACTTTCAGGATAACATGAAAACAGGAGGTTACTAAAGGTTTTCCAAGCTGCAGCAATAAATTGTAACAACTAAGATAGAGGAATGGTTTAAGAACAAACTCACAGGAAGACTTTCCTTTAATAGTGGGATGATAAGAGGTAGCACGAGTGCAATTGTTACTTAGGCGTGCTTTGTTATTGGGAGACTTTATGAGGAAATGTCCTGTGGAGTTTCTATTTGGTCACAATCCTGATTTTGCGCATGTTTTTAGGGGAATAGGAATAGGGAATAAGAGAAGTGATCCTTCTCATTTTCTGAATCCCTGAGTCCTCCTCCTGTTGAGACTTAGATTTGTATGGGACAAAACTCTCTTAGCCACTTGAAAGGATGTCTTCAAATCAGTTCATGCTCTCAATTAACCTAATAAGTAGAGTCTACAGTTGAATCAAACTTTGTAGTTAAGCTATTTCTTTCATAACTAAATAAGAAGACAAATATTTTTATTGACAAGTGTTTATGGAGGCACTTCAGTATTTGCATCTCTCCAGATTAAATAGAGAAGGGAAATTTATCAAAATAATAGGAGTAAGAATTTCTGTTCAGATGGAGTCAATTCTACGTGATCAATGGGCAAAGTTTCCAGGCTTGATGCTGCAGAATGGATTAACCCTACCAAGGTGCAGAGGTTCCTTCACGTGGACTACACAGCCCCACTCTGGGCGTCTTTGATCTGGTGTTTGCAAGAGTGGCTCCTCTCCAGACAAACACAGCCATGTTCACATAGGTTTCTCTGAAGCTCTGAGCCCTCCTGCAGCCTGGATAGCACTGCAGGTCTTAAGCTGTCTCTGCCACTGCTCTCTGAGGTTTGAAGAATAGTGCTTTGTTCAAACGTACCAATTTCCAAGAATAGTTAGCTCCATCAGTTATACAAGTGCTTAAAGTCACCAGTTTCTCCAGAGACCATTTTCACCAACTCTTCCAGTGTATCTAACACAGAGCTTCCCAGGGTGTAGTGCCCCATTTCAAACAAGCTACCTCTGAATCCACAAGCCTAAAGGCTGTGTTAGTAGACATAATGGATTTGGAGACTCATGCTTGATGGCACAGCGGTGGTGCTCTGCTGCTTACAAATGAATGTGTTCAAAGGGAGCTTGTGTTATCCTTAGCACCCAGTCACAGAGTCATAAAATAATTTGGGAAGGGACATTCAAAAGTCCATTTCTCAGTGTAGATATACCCCTCTTCCTAATTACAGAAAAGACTAATTTCAAGAGAATATTGGTTTATTTAAAATTAAATATATTAATGTAATATCTTTCCACACATTTATGCGTATTTTTTTTATTATAAGTTCGTACACCTCTAGTGATTTAATTGACTATGGTGGGGTTTGTGGTTTTGTTGGTTTGGTTTTGTTTTGTTTTGTTTTGTTGAGGGGTTCTTTGTTGGTACTCTCTACCCTCCAGATATGCCATAGGAAAATTGGTGAGGTTTAAGTGCACCTATTTTGTAAATCAGGTTGATCAAATGCATAAATACGTAGTGGAGAAAGCAGACACTTTAAAGACAGTTTATTTTAAGGAACTTGACATTTTCATTATGGAGGAGGTGTATCCTGAAACAGTAACAGGATTAAACACGAGGGTACATGTAGAGTAATCTTTTCAGTGCAGTGGTGTTCAGTCTAAGTAGTGGGGATCTGTCTCTCTTTTAAAGGTTCCATAATTCTCAAAAGTTTTATGAATTCAAAAGCAGTCACTGGTGAGAAAAGGAGGTAAAATACAAGGGTATCTGGAGGATAACTGAAAAATTTTTTTCACTTACAAGGTAAAATTTGTAACCAACACGAGAAAATGTTATAATAAAACCAGCTAGCTAGAAACCTAAATCTAAGCCCATCGCTATGGTCAAAAGAACATTGACCTAGCACTGCACAGGAGTGTAAACAGTCCTTGCACAAAATAAAGGATATTTGATGCCATCTAGTGGCACTGTGGAAAGGCGGCAGCAGCAGCTTCGTAAAAGCCAGAACCTGTTGTTCGCCAGTGTACGTTGTGTTTTTAACGCTTCGGCCCATCACCAACGTGGATGTGGAAATCTAACCAGCAGCACTACTTAGGAAACTCCACAGTTTCATTTCCTAAAGTTTCTGGCTGAATATACATGAGGTTTTTTCAGTACTTTTGCCTTCTTAACCACTTTGCCCCAGGCCTTCCACAAGTAGTGATACTTCTAGTTTAGGTTATGGTTTATACTCCTAGAAAACCTGCCAAATTTCTATAAGAATTACATAAAATGTCAGAAGATGAAAGTACCAAGCAATTTGAAGGTAGAGAATGACTTCTTTAAGCCTAACCACGCTTGCTGAAAGATTAAATCTATTACATTTAAACAAATTAGACTAATTAAGTATTAATAATATATAACTGCCTTTTTCAGGATAAAATATTAATAGAATTGTCAAAGAAGGTGACATTTCCAATGTTATCTATGTGATATAATGCTATGAGCCTATTGACAATTTCTGTTCATAAATCATGTACATTCCTTGGAAAAAAGAGAGCATCCATTTTAAAAAATTTCTAGTGCAAATTAAATAGTAGGTTCTCCTACAGACAAATGTGAAGGCACCACATACAAACCACCAACCACTGCCAATGCCCAACCCCGTGTGTGTATGTGTGTATGTGGAAGGGAGAGAGCACTAAAGAATCGTTGCACTTTACTGTGTGCTATTTTAGGGTCTTTATATGGAACTGTCTTTCTAGAGTGCCACAGCCCAGTTTCAAAGGAACCTTATTTCATTTTTGCCTATGAAATCAGCCTAAAAACCTCCAGACACTGCATTGTTAAAGGGAATAGTGCTAAATCAAGCAGCAATTTCCAAGAGGGACTGCCTCTCTCCTTGCTGAAATATGCCAAATTCCAATTATTTCTAGTCTGACCAGCTAGAAGTCAAATAAAAAGGAAACAAACAAACAAAATCTAAGAACCAAAACCAAAAAAACCCAAATTCATGAGATTTTTTCACCAGAGATTTCAGCTGTCATTTTTCAAATACACTTTATATGAGTATTTTCTAGAGCAAGAAGTGAATTTGAAAGTCTTTTCTTTTTGGGGCTGATGGGCTTGGGTCTAACTTTCTGCTTTGCAGTTCTCTGTGTGAAAGTTGTAGCATAGAAAATGGCAGCAAATAAATACCAAAAGAACATCTTGCTGAATGAGCTTTTTACAGACAGTGTGGTATGAACTTTCTTTGCAGTAGGAAAGGATGAAGCAGCTGATAATGAAACATCCACATGGGCAACTAAAAATTATTAGATGCTTTCCCTAGGATGGGCCAGATCCTGTGTGAAATCCAGAAAAACAGGGAAATTTAATGCCTTGAAAAGGGCAAACTCAAGGAATGTAAGTGGCTAGAGTCCAAGTTAAACTGTCAAAGGTACAGGGTTGGTATTGTTTGCTGAGTGCTTGTGGACCTTACCATCATTGCTTGTGCAAACATGCCAAGCACTAATTGGAGTGCAAAGTTTGCTGTCTTTGGGTGTGTGTTCCAGCTCCTGGTTGCTCTCTCTGTGAACGTCTCTTCCACGGGATATTTGGTCATAGGATGGGTAAACCCTTTGAGGCTGTCCATGTCTGCCTTCTCCTTCCTCCGTTGTGATCCCAGATGTGGTTATGATGTCTCCAAAGTGCAGAGAGAACCTCCCAGTGGCAAACATAGACCTATACTTTATGTTGCCTACAAAGGTTATGTGCAAAGGTGTTGGGAAATCTGAGTCCATTTCCTGTGACAAGAGTAACTATCCATTACTTATCCGTGACAGAGGTTTCTGGTTTGTTCTGCCCTTAAGTGCCTGTGTGTCTTGAACCACCAGAAATATCCCTGCCCTGAGGAATTCACAAGATGCAGAAGGAAATTAGATACCAAACTCCATTGCTTTTTCATAGGTAGAGAACTGAGTTACAAAGTGTGAGTAATTCAAAATAGCACAGCGAAGTCACTATCCAAACTGGAAACTGGCCCTGCAGTTTGAGGCTATGGGTTGAGAACATCCAGCATACACGGATGTATTTATTCAGTCATATGGATATTTGACACTTATTCATGAGCACTTCATCTAACAACTGCAGCAATTCGCTGCTGCTCCTGCTCAGCTGTAGTATTTGACATCAGAATTTTAGTCACTTTACAGGTTGGGTAAATTGTGTATCTCTGTATGAGTTCCAGGGAGTAAGGATGGATATAGAACATACACGCAACCTAGAAACTAGAAGATGAATTTCACTGGAAGAGAATATGAAGTCAAAATGCATTATCAGTAGTGGGAACAAAGCAGAAAATGGTTTTCAAATGAAGATCTATAGCCTTCCAAAAGTCATCACATGGTATGGTGGCCTTCAGTAGCAATGGCTTAATTTATTGGCCAGGATATCCTAAATTGCTAGATAAAATACCAGATGATGATGTGATAGAGTACCCAGATTTCATTACATGTGTCAGGAGTGGTCTCTTACTTCTGAATGGCAAACCTGCCTCTCATCTCAAAGCCTCACAGTACAGTGCATAGTTTAATTTAATGACCCATGTATCTTTAGGGGGGAACTGTTTTTATACGTTTTTGAGATAGCATAAATTCAAGTTCTCATTTCTCTATGAAGCCAGTTGATTCAGAGGGAGAAAATGCTGCCAACACTAAAGGCCTTAAAAGTCATCCAAGCAGATCCTTGCTCTCTTTCTGGAAGCAGCTCATATAATAACATCTTGCCACTCATTTTTTTCAGACTTTCAGTGCTTAAGGTTTTTTGTTTGTTTATTTGTTTTCTCCAGTGGTACTAGAAATGCCCTGAGGTGCTGTTTTCTGTTAATTGAAAGAGAAGCTAAAGACAGCTCCTTTCAGTGCCAATTACCTTGGATATATCAAGCAATTTATTTGTTTTTCAGGCAGACAGCCTTCTTCCACTGGATACATATCAGGGGAAACAAAACCTTTCTCACATACTGCAGATTGCAGGTCAGGTCTGTAGTGGCAACAAGTAAGAATAGTGGAAAAAGAAGTTCCAACAAACACACACACCAAAAAAAAAGCTGATGTATGAGTGCAAAGATAAATGCCACTGATCAACACGAGAAATGACTTGAGGGTAAATTTTTATTGACTTCTGCAGGGCAGCTAATGTGCCACACTTTCCCTGAATCCAAATCTAAGTCACTAGAAAGGAACTCATGATCTGCTAGTTTTTTGGGGTGTGATTTTAGATTAATCATATCCCTCAAATTTGGTTGAATTACTAGGATTGGGTCAGCCATGGTTCATCTATGTGGGTATGAGAACATAATGTGTGTTCTTATTTTTCTTGTATAGGTTTTTCCTGCTGACTTCTGAGAAACTAGTCTTTTAACCTCTTATCTATCAGGCATGAAATCTCTCTTTATCTCCTATTTTTATTCACAAAGCTGAGTACTAACTTACTGATATCAACCCTTTCTTGCCAATTTCCAAATGCATCCTAGCCTTCAGACTCATTTTCTCCTATCCAAGCCTACTTTTATTGCAGGAAAATTTGAGTGGGCTTAACTGAACATATGTCTGTTAGATCGAGCTGAGATGCAAGCCTTAGTAAACCAAGTTACTTAACCACTCAGTGAGTTTCTTGTGGTGATGCCTGTGGCTATGAGAAAAGACTGTAAAGATCTGACTGCCCACAGTGCAAAACACTTCTTTCTAAAAGAGGAAACTGAAAAACTTCCTAGCTTTCACATCTGCCTCTGTTACCCTTCTGAGTACTGGGATGAGCAAGGAAAAAAGCCAAGGGTTAATGGACTACTCTGTGCAACTTCTGTTGGAGTTTACACCACCAGTCGCAGAAATCTGTTAGCAACTGCTTAGTTACTAGACAAGCAGCTGAAGACGGTACCTGCATTTTGACCTAGACATTCCTTACACCCCCTCTGATACATCTCAAGGAGACGCTATTGGTACAGAAAAGCACCAGGAAGCAGATCCTTAATACCATCTTCTAAGTGCAATGAGAAACAGTCCTGAGTTGAACCAAAAGATCCCATAGAGAAACTTGAAAAGAAGAGTAAGGGCTCACTCATTCCAGACTTAATTACCTTTTCATTTCAGTCCATCTCTCAATAATTTGAGCACACATGCAACTCTAAGCAGGATAGCATGACACTGAGACCAGTTTAAGTGTTGGACACGTGACAGAATCAGGCTAGGCAATGAGATACAGGATGCAAATAGGCTCAGGTGTAATAGGAAGCCAGTCTGACAGGGATCTTGTAACTAGTGTGACTTAGAGGTGCCTTTTCAGTGCAGTGCATGGCTACAAGCCGTAGTATGAGATGTTGTAACTGGAGCTGTCTGAAGATGGGAACTAGTGTCCGCAGTACTAGTCACTGGAACAAGCACTGATTCCCAAACCTCTCTTCACCTGTATGGTTCTGTGTCTGGTTTGATAATATCCTGAGCCACATGTGCATTGCACAGACTTATCCTGGAAGTGGTGGAGGATGGTGCAGAAATCTAGCTGGCTAGATCCCAGTTCATCAGGGCAAAGAGTTTTCAACATTATAGCACAAAAAGTCATTTGTTGCCAAATGCTGGCAGTGCAGGACAGGAATGGAAATCCAGGTCTACACACAGCCATGCAAATACAGGGCTGCTGGTTTTGTTCACACTCTGAGAGAAGGGACATGTGAGCTAAAATAATGAGTAATTCCAACTAATGTGCTGAGAATCCTTTCTGAAAACGGGGTGAGAAATATGCATTCTGAGTCTTAGGCATAGAGATAGAAATGTGGCAGACGTAGCAAGCCAACATCTATAAGCATGGGCAAAAATTGTCCTTTTCTGTGTCCCAAAATGGGGCAGAAATTCTCTGCTGCAAGTGTATGCACTTCCAAACACTTCAAATCCAAATCAAAGCAAAATGCTTTATAAAATTAAGTGAAAAGGCTTTGACACGCAGATAATATACAGGACCCACTGACTGTACTTTCATGTGATGTTTAACCAGCTATTTTAAATCCCATATATAGGACACATGGCTTATTCATCTGTTTAAAAATAGTTAAACTGTGTTTGGGAAGCAGGATGCTGAGACTAGTTTGAACAGTACATGCTTGAAGCTAGGTTGTATGTTACCTCTCATTTTTAGTGGCTTGAAAGATTTTTGCAGTTGAGGAGATTTTTCTTCGTTATATTTCTGTGGAATAACAATGACATCCAGTGGCTGGCTACTTTAATAATACATACGTATCTTCTGCAGGTATTATAGGCTATGATAAAATTTCTGTGGGGTCTTTTCATTGTGGTAGCGGAGAGTTCTTTCTTGGCAAATTTGTCAGCAAGGCTTTTGGGGTAGGGGACCTGAGGGATGTAGGTTGGGTGTGAAAAGTCACAGTGCTTTAATAAGGCCCCTAGAACAAGTGAATTCCACTTTACTGGTACCTTAATGCCAGTTTAGCTTCAGGGAACAAGATATTGTAGTTTGTTCATTCCCAAACTCCTCTAAAGAGACTTAAACCCAGATTTCTTTTGTAATAATTGAAACCCACAGTGGGCTAGGCAGCTGCTCTATCATATACCCCCTTCTCTTATTTAAAAGTGTAAATCTAAAATATATGTGGTTTGACATCATCATGTTTCATCTGTTTTCAATTTTTTAAATGCTTTTTTGCTGGCCCGTCGATGTTCTTTAGGCTGCCCTGAGGCATCCTTAACTTACATACCAACAAAGTGTATTTCTTTTAGGTTTTTTTCCTACTTAATAAGTTACCATAGCAACTACCACTCAAATGGTATTTATTGCCATGGGATTTAGTTGCATTTCCTTTTAATAACAAGAGCCTTAAAACAGTTGCACATTGTGCAATTTTCTTTTATTTTATTTTGTAGCAGAAAATTATATACCTTTATATCTTTCTTGCAGTGACTGCTACATTCATGTATTAAGATGTAGTTTGTCTTCTTCCTTTTAAATGAAGTCTTCCAAGAACCTCAACAGGGCAAAGATACGGGGTGGAAAATAATTTCTCAGAGAAACAGGCTTAGGTGCGTAACGGACAAAAGAGAATTGGATGTCTAAGGAGCGGGAACATATTTGAATAGCAAATATGGGGACTTGGTAGTTGATGTAAGATATTTTTGCTCCACTCCCACCTGCTTCCTTTGACTTCCCTGGGGTAAAGCCGTGACTCCAGTAAAGCAGAAGCTAAAATGCCCCCTTTTTATGATAAGCTAGGTAGACTAGTTTTATGAACAGTTACAGAATTTGAATATGGATGTAGGTTGAAAGAGGGGAGATTAATTTGTAAGTGATCTCCAATATGGTATTTTGCCTACTAATTAGACAATGCAAAAAGAACAGCAGTCTATGTAGCCTAACAAAGCATTTCCATACAAGTACTAAGCTGAGACCTTCTTTGGAGCAAAAATGCTTTTGTCTATTATTAGTCCATTTCTTGTCTCATGGAGTTAGTATTGCTTGAGCACAGATCCTAAAATAAAAGAAAATCAACCTGATGTAGGCTTATGGCCAGAACCTTCAGCTCTTGCTCGTTCAACAAACATCAGTCTTACTGCAGTCAGGAGATCTAATGATGGAGCTTTTTGCTTGAACAGGTCTAGCTGCTCAGTGAGATGCAGTTATATAGAGACTGCTGCTTCTTTTGCTGCACAAATGGGATTCATTGCATGCAATATGACATGCAATAACCAGTAGCAGTGTAGTATGCTGAAAATATTCACCGAAATCAAAGAAATTTTGTTTCGAGTAAACAGAAGACATTAGCTAGTCTAATGCTCTTCTTGAGATGAACTAGGATACTCGAAGGCCATTGCTCACAGATAATTTTATAACATTCTTGTATAGCTCCCGTAACAAGGATGTTACAAACAGTTTGCTCATGTCTGTGTAAGTATAATTTAATGTTGTGCAGTAACTAATAGATCTGCAAATTAATCTCATTAAGCCATCATCCTCAACACTACTTTGTTTACCTGAAGGTGGCTGTTACAAGCCCTTCTATCACACCTTGAGTGTGATAGAAGCTAATCCTTTCAGCCATTCCTCTAACAATGTATTGTTACTGTTTTCTTGTGGATTATCTCTACCCTCCTTACATTTTCTTTCAAGTGCAGTGTCCAAAACTGGGCACAGGATTCCAGCTGTGACCTCCCAGTGCTGAATAGATTTGAATAATCACCCACTCTGTCTTGTTTCTCGCAGTCTGACTAATCCTTCTCCAAATTACATTTTCTTTCTGGGTCTCTATTCATTTTGTGGTCTGCTGCAGTCATTCCATTTATTTTTCTTCACTACAGCATTTTGCATCAATCTTTACTGAATTATCTTATGCATTTCAAATAATTTCTTCAATTTATCAACATGATCTTTCATTCTAGTTACATCCTCCAAGCACCAACTTTTCCTGTTGGTGTTTCCTTCAGTGAGTATTATTTGCTGAGTGTTATTTGCAAGGATTCCTTGCAGTGGTAGAGACAGGGTAGATGCAGTGATGATAACATTTTAATTGAAGCTTTTCCAACCAGCTGAGGACCCACGTGACAATAATTTCAGTGAGACAGCATTTCCGTGGTGTGTCAAGATGTATCACAGGAGATTCTTCTGTCAGAGCGCACTGACTTGATTAAATCAAACTTGTGTCAGCTTACTTTGAAACCTTTGGTAGGAAGTAAGCAGCAGCCACTCAGAATCTACTCAGTCACTGCTGGGAGTTCCAATTCTCATAGTATCTTTTTTTCTTTTTAGCTGTCAATCAAGGAAACTCAGAAACCTAGAGTGCTGGGTTGGATTTTTGAAAAAAAAAAACCAAAAATAAAAAGGTTTTCAAATTAACGGAAATGATTTTTTTTTTTTTTTTAAGAGGAGAAACGTAGGAATATTTTAATTCCAAGCCTGTCTGAAATGTAGAGTTTCCCTGAGGTGATGGAATTTCAGGTCTTTACCACTTTATTAATCAGTATTAGGAGAGAACAAAACCTACCAAAATTTTGGTTTTGCAAAATCTGCTAGTCCAGTAAAGGAACAAGTGCCCTCATCAAGAGGAAGTATCCCTGAGATTCACCATTATGTCTCAGTCTTTCACATCGATTTCTGGCTTGTAGATATCTGAACCATTCTCTTTTCTTTTTGAACAATAATTATGTTTATTATCTTCCTTCTCTGTTGCCTCACGCACCCCTGTTATATTTAGCACTGACCTCTGAAGGAGGAAGGTAGGAATAGTTCGAGATGCCACAGTATGACAGAAATGGCAGTGATGTACCTCATATATGAGGTGTGTTTGGAGAGCAGCTACAGTAAACATGCAGTTTTGCAGAGGTCTAAAGGATGTCTTTGCGATTTTATGTATCAGACGGTGGAGGATGAATCTGGGACTTAGAGCCATCATTTGAGTAGAAATTTGGGAAGCTCCAAAAGGAGTGTAGAAAACTGGTGAAAATATGACTAGGGCTTCATTTGAGTAGGAAGACCTGAAAAAAATTGTTTGTATTTGTAGTAGTGAGACCACAATTAAGTACTCTTACTGTGACTTGCTTTGGAATAGGCAGACACCAAATACCAGGAGATGTGGAGGTTCCTAGTTTTAAAGGAATAAGCTGTGTCCCAGTTCCACTCTTGCTTTGGAGATGAAGTGTTGGATGAAATTTTCAGACCAGGAGAACTTTTTGCCTAGATTTTTCTCTTTGCCAGTGCTTAACCCTATTTCAGCTTTTTTTACCACTGTTTACTTAAAAAAAATTCTGAAAACTGTTGTATCTTATATTTCTATGATGAAAGATCTTTACATAGAACTTTAAAACCTTTGTCAATGGTTTTCTTTTTACACCAAGACTAATTTTGGCAGTCAGAACCAAGCATTTGTACGGAAAACTTCCTCAGTCATTTAGAGCTATTTGGAAGCCGTCCACCTAAATTCGAAAAATTGAAAGACATTAACTAAAGATGAAGATATAACCAGAACCAGAAGTATTTCTCAGGGATAAACATGATTATCTTATTTAAGCAGAATAAAAGTATCTGTATTTTTGTCCTAAAATCAAAAAGGATCTGCAGTTATTTTCCATATTCAATTACACAACTGAAAATACAGAATAAATGTACTGACCCTTGAACGAAATATTCTTGAGGCCATCACCAAGTGCAAGAGTCCTGTTAGCTTAAGGAAACCCTCAAGGCCATTCAGCTGGTGTTTGGAGGAGCATTATTGTACAATTGCATGAACCAGGGTCTCCCAGTTACTTATTCTGATCCGTGAGGTTTGAGGGTCCACACTACCTTTCATATTTCCAACCAGACTGTTTCTGGGAAGGAACACTGGGGACATTCTCTCCTTTGGCTTCTGACGCTTTGTTTGCTGCAGTGGGACATTATTGTATTGTGCAGTGCACACAGAGAAAGGAGTGATGTGTTGTCTCTGTGTGAGGTTCAGTAAGATAATTTGCTAGGTTTTGATTTGTGTTTTTGACTTTCTTATTTACTGGAATAAACAATGTTTGATACAGAAGTTTCAGTGGTGATTCCAACGTTCATTTACTATTACAAATTTGGTTCCATGCTCTTGCTCTCACTGTCTTCCTACTTTCCATGATTTTTTTAATCCCATAACATGGTTACCATAGCAATTGTTCCTGCTCCCTTCAGCTTTTCCAGCTGCATTTGAGAGCATTTATTTTGCAGAATGCATTCTAGTTCTCTTTAACTCTCTGGAGAGACAGTAACTAAGTTAAAATCTTGGTGATTAATTTACTTTCTGATATTTCATACAAATTATCACAATGATCTCTGAGGTGCGTGTATATATTTTGTGTGTATATATATATATGTATATATGTAATATATATACACACGCACGCACGAGAACATTGAAAAGGTGACTTAAATGTAGAGACTTGGAGTGTCCTATAGATGTCACCATACTCCATGCATTTAATTGAGAACAACTACGGCTTGCTGTAAAATGTGAAAGTAGTTTTTCTAACTGACAGTCATGACGACTAGTATGTCTTCCAGCACAAACTATCTTGCTGAAAATAAGATTTCAACCTTGAGCCAACTGATCCTCATCATGAATGAGGGAACCAAAAATAGTTATCTAGTAGTAGGTGCATTGATAGCATCAAAAGAGTCCAAGAATTATTAATAGAAATGATAATTTTTAGGGTCATTTGGGTAATCTGTGGCCTTGCTTTCATAGACCAAAACTCCTGAGAATTTCAGTTGGTTCTGTTGCTTGACTTGAGGAACACAGAATTGAATCCCATATTAATAATTTGCATTGTTCCTTTGACCTCCAATCTAAAATCCTGAAAAAATAAGCTGTTCATTAGAGGAGGAAGGTAAATAGCATCTTTCATCTTGGAAAAATGCGGTTTAGAAGGCTTAATTTTTTTACTAAGTTGCACAAAAATATTTCATCATAAGCAGGAAAATATCAAGCTGACACTTTCAGAATGCTTCATTGAATCTTTTCTTTTTTTTCTTATTTTTTTTTTCTGTTTGGTTTGGTTTTGGTATATTTTTGTTTGTTTGTTTATTTTTAAATGCATAGGAAGGATTAAACAGCAACAATTAAAACCTAAGCTTTTCAAACCAGGTCCACATTGACATTTTTAGTCAATCTGAGCTGTATTTTAGAAATTTTTATTTTGCTATTAGAAACAACACTTCTCCATCTTTGTTCAACACAAAGAATTGCTTTTTGGTTGCCTACTCTGACTATCATCAGTAAATGCTATTGGTTCCACACTTCTGTTGCATCAAAAGCATGATTCTGAATTATCTGTTTTAGCTGGAACAGTCCTTTTTTCTTCTTTTGATTTTTTTTAAATTCAGACTGTTTTCTCCATCCAAACACTGTCAGATCTAAATCACCTGGAATATGATAAATAACAGTATAAGAAGTTAGTTAGTATAGAAAACTTCCAAAAGATGGTCATGTCTCCTCTTCAGGCTCTTTGTAGAAACCATTGCAGCCAAGAATAACTTTTCCATTTGGTTAGGGAACACCTTAATCCCTTTTCAGAATGAAATAGGTTACATTGCACCAAACTTTCTTGGAAGCCCAGACAGTCATGACAGCCTTCCTTTTTTTTTTCACTGTCTGTACACTAGCTTTTATTTGCAAAACTTACACTGTAGCTGAGCCACGAATACAGTTTAGGTAATTCCTAAGGAAAAAGAGCACTGAGGCTTAAGGCCAATGGTTTTCTGTGACTTGCTTTGGACATGAAAATCCAGAACTATGTGTGTTAACCAGGTTCTTGTAGTGCAAACATGCTTTCTTAGTTTGACCATTTAAATTTGAACCTTAATATTTTGAATGCTTAAAGAAGGAAAAAGGAGGGCAATGGTATCACAGTGGAAGAGAGCATTGTTATTTTTTATAAGTATTTTTATTAATATTTCCATCACATTTTGCAAGGTGATCACAATTAGATATTCAAAGGTTTTGCCTTTGCTTCTGTAGCAGCTGAAAATGGCCATGATGTTGTGGACATAGCTGCTGAACTGATTTTTCATCTCCTTTGCAAAAAAGGCCATTTTCCTCATGAGCTGGTAATGTGCTGCAGTTGCATATGGCCATAACCTTTCCCTGAACCCCAGCCCTCTGCAGCAGGTTGCAGAGGCCCAGAGTGGCCAGGTGACATACAGTGCCATCTGCACTGCTATACTGGTCATCTGGCCAGAGCTCTGACCTTTCTGAACATGATACAACGAAATCTAACTCCTGAAAGCAGCTCGGAGGCAAAATCTGTTCTTCACCGTCAGTTGTACTACTCAGTCACTTAATTGTCCACTGCAACTGATAAAGTAACCATTAGACTCAGGTCATGAACTACAGTTTATCATTCATATGCAATAATACACCCTGGCTAAATCATAGCAACACAGGCTTATTCAATAAAAGAGATTTAAAGTACCTGGAACTTAGTCCTGCACCACAAAGCAACAGCTGAAAACAAATTGTTTTGTGCAGGGAGAAGCTGCTGTGATCGATGTGTTCTATGGTTTGCACTGTGTGCCAGATAAAGACTGATACCACTGAACAAAACTGTAAAAAATGTTTTAGATGGACAATAAGGCCTGATTTTACTTGCAGTCTCACTGCTGTCACTCAGGGTAGCTCTGTGGTGATGATGAGCTGCGTGGGCAGAGGGGTGATGGTGAGAGCAACTTGAGAATGGGACTTTGGAGAAGGGACATGCTCCTGCCAAAATACATTTTCCTGTTTAGTTGTGAATGGGAAATGAAGTTATTCCTGGATCAACTTCTGACCTCTGGTTTTAGAGCTGGTATTACAGAAGTGCAAGCTTCTATCACTCTGTGAGTTATACAAATCCCTTGTCATTTTGAAAAGCCTTTCATCCGAAGATCATAGTTAACTTCATAAACATTAATTAAGACTTGAGTGAGGTTGAGACTAATTTCCCCATCATATAGACAGTCAATTTGAATTTTAGAGAGGTACAAAACACCTGAATTCCTCCTATGTCTATTCTTTGTCCCTCTGCTCTCCTCCCTTCTTTCTTCCAGCCTCAACCTGCCTGACCTTCCCAGCACAGGAGCCACATCATCCTTCAGAGCCACAGGGCTGGGAATGCCAAAGAGGCTGTTGTGCAGTTAATGGGCAGGCTGGGACCTTACAAAGGGCCCACTAGTAGCTATTTATCCACAGTGAGGAGAGTCCTGTCCCTGTTAAAGTTAATCAGAGCTTTCCAATCATTTCTGTGAGAACAAGGTCTCATCTACTGCTTCTGGGAGATGGAAGTGAACAAGGTGTCTCTGACATAGCTTTAAAAGATAAAGGATATATTTTATTACTACAGTGAGTGTCACACAGTCTATGGAGAGCCACAACAGTGTTAATTTTTCCTAAAATTCAGTCTTGTATTTTGTAGCACTGGAGTTCCTCCTTTGCAGACATTTAGAGAAAAAGAATTATATTCATAGGTATTGTCACTTCCATTATAAATTCTTCCCTGTGTAAGAAGCTTGCCATGAAATACAGAATTTCAGTTAAAATAAAAAGAAATATAAAATTGTATGTAAAGAGAGATTAGTTAGATCAATTGAAAATTCTTGAGAATTACCTCATGAAATAGGTTAAATGCATAATTTCCTGAAGAAGTGATAGAACAAAATTGCAATAGCAGGAAAACACTATTTCTAGGGAATAAAAAAACCCCTCATTAAATAAGAGTAACTAAACTTCAAAAACTTGAACTCTGAAGGTGGCTCGTTCCTCATTTTCTGCTCTCCAAGGGAGAAGGTTCCCATCTCTGGCATCTGCTGTGCTGAGCAATACAAACCTTTATAAATAAATGTCTTAAATGTAAGTTCTTTTGAAGATGTTTGTGAAGTCTTCCTCTGTATGATGCTTTTGGCAAATTCTTCTGTGTGTGTGTGTATATACACACATATGGTTGCTCAGAGAATGAAAAGCAGGCCTAGCCTTCAAAGGAATCAATTATATAAGACTGAAAATTCTCATAATTTGTACTCCTCATTAATTGATCCATCATTAAAAATAAAAAAGATTTCTTCTATTTTAATTTGGACCTTTTATCACTAATATTGTATCTCTTTTGAAAAATATGTTTCTAAGAGTTATTGTTGTACTGCTACCAGAATCTAAGAAAAGCCAAAGTGAGTTTTGACATCCTGTGAGCTACCTGGCCAGGAGTTTTATGTCACGATTCCCATCTGTAAAGGCTGTGCTGTGTAAAGACAACAGATCACAGAAACCCACAAGCCTACATTTAACTTCATGAATTGTTGCTTTGCAACACTGGACACTGATTGGAAATGTATTGTAAAAATCAGTGAAATGCAAGATTTTTAAGGCCTCTTCAGAGATCATTTGCATGTCCTTCAGATGAAACTTTTTCGAAGCATTTTTCACATGAATATATGGCAACACCAGATTTTTATTTGTAAATTATTTCTAGATTTTTTTCTGAAAATTTCTGTTATCTCCTTATTGTTGTGTTAATCTAATCTATTAATCGTATTACTCTATACAATCACAGGGAATTTAAGATTCTTTCACAGGTCATTGTGAAGGGGATAGTTCGATCTCCCACAGCAAACTGCTTTCTTTGAGGAAAAACAAAACAAAAACCACACAGGCCAATCTTAAAGAAACAATATCAGATATGGTTAACTTGTTAACTGTCTTAAAAGTAAACATGTCCTCCAAATTACTGATCCTTTCATCATTCAGCACATGAGAAGATGGAAGTGATTGAAAGGAGCAAAGTAGATTCAGCAGAGAGACTTTGCCAAATATAAAGCAGACAGAAATTTAAATCTGTATTTTTCTTCACATCAAAGCAGTAACAAAGTCTAAAATGTTTTGGTTTTCTACAAAATCAGGTAAGTGGATTAATTTCCCTACATCTTTTTATCACTGCTTGAGGAACAGCATGTGATTGTTTGTATTTCATCTGTGTGCTCTAAAAAGTATAACCTCATGTCTACGTATCCATCAGTACAGAACAAATAATGCAGGAACTTCATCTTCTCTGTGTGAGATGTAGTTAGAAAACAAGACAATGTGCTAGAATGATAGCCAAATCTATGTCCCCAGATTCATGCAAGAGTGATTTATTTGTAGTCTTTCTACACATAATTCTTTAAAATACTTAACTACTTAAACTTTTGACCGTAGGCATTTTATTCACTGTATAGAAGCCTGTATCAACCGAGAAGATTATTTTTTGTTCAACAGCCTCTCTGGAAGTTGCTCAATTTTGTTTCTGTGTCAGGCATCTCTGAGTAAAATCATTACCCTTCATTGTGCAAATTAAGCCATGACTCACACAGACAGAGCCTCCAACATGATGGGGCTGTGCCCAGGCTGGGTAATTCATGGAGAGGGTTAAAAAACCAGAATCAAATGCTGGCTGTGAGTTAAAGAGAATAGGGGATAAGAGCTTAGGCTTAACCTATAGGGGGACCTAAGGAATAAAGCAAACCAGAGTCCAGTGTGGGGAAGAAAGGAAAAAAAGCGAAAAGGCTAAAAGAGATCAGGCCTAATGAGCCTTTCGAGGAAAATGGGAGACTGGAGCCTCAGAACGAAACAGTGGCCCAGCAAAGCAAGGATAAAATGGATCAGCCACAATGTCACCAAATTGATCCAGAGTTCAAAAACCATCAAATCAACGTATACAAAAAAATAAATTAAAAAAGAAGTTCAAACAGTGTCAGGTTCCTTAAAGCTCACTTGCTGACATCAAACATAATAAGAAAAAGACCTGTTTGTAACATAATGTGACTCTTTCCAAATACAGCCTTTGAAATATATGTACTGGTCTGTCATTTTCTGTTGTATAGTTCTTGCATCATATATTTATATGCCTGGAATAATTTTTATATGATATGAAAAAGAGAAATAATAATGGAAGAATTAGAGACATATATTTAGACTACAGGGGTTTTATCCTGCTGTGTTGAGGTGCCATGCTACCATCTAGACTGATGGCTTGAGAAATGAGCCAGAGAGTGGAACAGAGGGAAATTCTAGAGTGCAAATTAAACCAAATAAATTCTGTGTATAAAAACACAGTAAATAGCTATAACAAATGCACACTAAAGGAGCAGAAGGTATTAATTCCTATAAGAGCATTTCTAATGCACCTATTACTCTAATGTGTAAGTGACAAACAAGACAAAGAAAAGACCCTGTGTGTCAAAGCGTATATATCTCTTCATGACGTAAAGAGGTGGTGCTACCCATATTTAGCAGGTTTTATTTAGCCACCTACGCACCTCTGACTTGGTAGACTTATTTTTGATAAGTGGTGCTTAAAAGTGTTGGTATGAAGCATAAGTAGCTAATGCAAATATGTTACCGACCCCTACCAGAGCCAGCAATTATGTAAATTTTCAAAGCCTTCATCTTTTATAATTAGATGTGGCTGGCTTAGAGTGAAGGACTTCCAGTGCTGGCCAGCTCAGTCCTTATTCCAGTTTTCACTAGAAATTATGTATTTGAAATCAGAGGAATGTTATGTTCTTTACTACGATTTAAGATATAGCTTGGAATAGTTGAAAGACCTTTAGTAATTAATTTCTTGTTTGCTATGCTTGAAAGATGAATAAAAGCATGGAAACACTTGGTGAATAACATCTTGTAACTGATTATAATTAAACGTACTTTCAGTTTCTTCTAAGTGTATGAAATGCTAATTACTTTTCACAAAATCCAGAACACAAGTTTTCTTAGCTTAGTTAAAGGAGAAAAGCACAGGTTTATGTACAAGGCTGGAAGTGTCTCTGTATGTAAATCCTAGCCATTTCCTCATTAGAAAGATGCTTTCCCTATAGGTCGGTTATTGTCGGATAGCTCCAGGGACTGATCCAAAGTACACTGAAGCAAACAGATTATGGGGATTTCGGTTTGGTTTGGATCAGGCCCTAAAGGGCTCCTCAGGCTACAGGGGCAAAAGCACAGTGTATATCATTGACAAATCTCATTGTCTTAAAGGTTATGGGTTTTTTTCAGAACTTGGTATCTAGGAGTAGTGTTAGGGTACCCCCGTGTCCTTGTGTACCTGTTTTTGCATATTTGTGATTTGCTGTGAGAAGCAGAGGCTCTGGTGGATCTGATGTCTCCTGGTGGCATTAAGGTAGAAATAAGTATTGGTGCCAGCCCCAGTATACAGAGATGGTGTGTGGCTGAATGCCACTTATCAGCTGCCAAGCTATTTGCAATAACATAGTATTGAAGTACTCAAACCCCTCTGGATATACTCAAACTTGGGGCAGAGTGGCAGCACCTCACTGCAATGCTGCACACCTGGACTTAGAGCTGTCTCCCAGGGCTGCCCTCGGCCCCTCTGCTCACCACCTGCCCACCCACAGCGTTAGGATATATTTCATGAGACCAGAGCAATTCCCCTGAGCTGGTCACTCAAATGGCAGGAACAGAAGGGGGGGAAAAATCCTCTCTAGTATTTCCACTGCTTTACCCTTTCATCTAGCCATTATTGCCTCTGCAGAGTGTGAAATCCTGCCATTCAGGCTCAGTAGTGATTTATGCCCATTTTGTAGTGGTTTAAATAACTCCTGCAGGTGCAAGACAGTGAAGAATCAGGCCACTGGGATGCACTAGGCACAAGGGTGTACTTACTGCCTTCTGCAGTAGTGGGATTGTGGAGAACACCATAATGACACTTTACATTCAATCCCAGCTGTACTTAAGTGTGTACGTGTATGAAACAGCTTCAGAAGTGTATAGCAAAGAGACTGGAAAGACAAAAAATAATTCAGAAAACTTCTCTAGGTTAATATGCTAAAACTTGCTAGATATACCCTCACAAAAGAAAGTGCTTATTAGAAAACCTCAGTGAAATGCAGGGTGGATGTAGTATAAAGTTGTTCACCTCAGACACTGCATGGGTGTCTGAATGGGTACATGCTTGTAGTCACAGCAAAGCAGGCAGGTGTGGGCACATCTTTTCTTCCAGCCATTAGGGGAGAATTCAATATATTAAATCCTGGGGTTGGTGCACAGACAGGATCTGAATAATTTTTGTTATGTTCCGAGGCAGCAGGTTTATTTTCACTGTATTATTTGACACTGATTTTCCTAAACCAAAGGCACCTATGTCTGAACAGGTACCATCTCTGGTTTGCACTAATCTAACTACATCTGAGGTAGTCTAGGGGCTCGTTTATTCCATTGATGCATGTATTGCACTTGTCCTTTCAATAAAGGGAGGACTTTAGTTTCCTGCACCGTCAATGTAACACCACGAACAGCAAATGTGATTAAAAATAAAGCAATGTAACAAAATCAGAGGTGAGCCACAGCTATGTGCTCAAAAAGGGGAAAAATAGGATTAATAACCAATGCAGTGAGAGAGGTGAAGCATGCTTGTAGGGAGTAGAAGTAGCAAATGCTATAGATGGTACTATATACTGTGAATGAACATCAAAAGCCTTGGAGGCTGGGTTCAGAAGCTTATCAGAAGTTACCTCAGCCTATTTGATTGAGAATTCATGCTGGTAATTTCCAAAGATTGGATTTCCTTGTGAGATCTTTAGTAGTTTCTCATCTGGGTCAGATTAAAGGACAAGAAGAACAGCTCTGCTGGCACTACAGTGTTTCTGCTTGCTAGCCTAGTTAAAGCTAGGAGGTATACAGATATTAGAAACACATAGACATAGAATACTTAAATAAAGCCAGATTTTTTCATGCTTTAGAACAGTGTCACATACGATATAATCATTTCAAGTACACAAAGAAAATCCAGACACGCTCTTTTATCGCTTTACTGATTCCTAAATGGGTCAGGCAGAGGCCCATTTTCATGGAAAGATCCATGCCTTATAAAGCTTGTGGCCAAAGTTAGGTATCTAAATTCATAAAACCTAAATAAGTTTCGGTATTTTTATATATGTATGTTGGGAGGTTTTTTTAGCATCAAGGCACTCAGAATGCTCCCAGAAAACACTCAGCACCTTTGCAAACAAGCAAATTAGATAACTGGCTTTTAAATACATCAAATTTCAAGTGATTGGCATTGATCTTTTTTCTGCTGTGTGTTTTTGTTACAGAAAGGATACATATTTCTCAGTTGTCACCTGTATTAAATAGTGGTGGGCTCTCAAACCTTGTCCTCTAAACAGCCTTCAAAGACAATGATAAAAATTCAACTGACCACTAACTGACACACTGAAAGGAATTCTACAAATTCAGGCTTGTCACTTGAGCCAGTATCAGTCTGATGACGTAACCAGAGTAATTTAGGGAAAAAGAATACTCACATTCCCTGTCATTTAATTTAAAATAAAAAAAGCCAATCTTTAGGAACCCTTGAGCTCAGTGATAGCTCTTGCAGGGCAGTAGCAGCAGAGATACGCCCTGCAGCAATCAGTCAGTATTCACTCTTGAAGGCATGGAGATATTTTGGGTTTTTTCCCCAAGGTAGAGAGATGGAGATGCGGCTGCAGTGGAGCCAAATCTTTGCCACCGGCCTCTCACTGCTGGGGATAGATCTGGTCTCGACACAAGATGGCACCAGGGACCAGCCTCTCAGGGAAGCCTTCCAAACCTTTTGCCTCATGGCCTGCAGCAAGCACAGGTGTTACAAATCTGTTCTTTTCTTTGAGTTACCAAAAATAGTTAGTGAGACATATTTTCAGATGAGCAAAATTTCTGTCTCAGCGATACTGCCGGCACTGGTTGTGCTTGCGAGCACACTGTGCTGAGAAGGGCTCCTTGTTTTGCACCATGCCACTGGCTCCTCTCCTAAAGAAATGCTCTCAGAGGAAGTCCTGCATCTTACAGCCTCTTTCAACACCAATGTGAGAGCCTTTCCTTTTGCTCTAAACCACAAATCTTTAAAGTATTATTCCTTTTTTTAACTCTTAGAGACTTCCTAGCAAAACAGAGATATTATTTAGGTTTTTGTGCCTCAGTTTGAGGTTAGGATATCTGATTTCCAGTGCAGAGGCCAGGAGTGTATTTTGCTTAAATATGTGCTGTAATGATTGTAATACTGACAAATGTGAGAATACACAACAGTGTATATAAGACCTCACCATAAAAATAATTTCTCTTTCTGTTACTGCCTTTCAGAAATGAAATTAAAATGGAAATGTGGATGTTCTAGCAAGAAGGGCACGTATTATTTTAGAAGCTTTGTTCATAATCACTACTCTGTCGAAAAAAAGCATGCAATGAGAAAAAAATGGGCAAGGTTCAACTTCTTAGCTGTCAAAATTCACTTCAGAAAGGGTATTAAAAATCCATAGTTTCCCTAACTAATTTCTTCTATGTGAATAGCTGTTGGAAACACTGACAAGTGAGTGTAAACAAGACGAATCACAGTTTAAAAATGGTCCCTTCATTAGTCCCTGGCCTTCCAGTCCAGGTGTGTTTGGGATCCCCACATAGCTGGCTAGAGGTGTAACCTTGCTGTGGGGCTGTGCATTCCACAGCAATCACACAATTAAGTAGCAATGACTGGCAACACTATTGCTCAATTAGTCTCATATAGTATGTTAAGCTAGAAGATATTTCACAAATAGATCTTTCAGAGACACTTGCCTCGGCAAATTCACTTTAAGGCGAAGCAGCAAAAACAGTACTTTTAACTGAAACATATTATACCATAGCATCCAATTTTGTTTTTCTGATGGCTAAAAGCAATGGGTCAAAATCTGCAAGTTACACTGATAAAGACCATAGAAGTTGGTACATTTGGACAGATAAGACTGAGAGAAGCACTGAGCCCTGTCTCACAGTCAGTGTTTATAATAATCTGCAGACGCGGACCATGCAAGAAGGACTATCACCCTACTAGCAGCTTGTCATGAATTGTCATTTGAAATGATAACATAATTGTGCGCATGTACCATCATGAGGTGGCCTGAAGCCAGAGCCTGAAGCAGCCAGATGAGCTGTTAAAGGGAGGTGATGTCTTCCAAGTCTGAGCAGGTGGAAACAAGATACACATCTCACTCTCCCTAGCCCATAAACATGCTACTGTTTTTCTAGGTGCCCTTTAGGGGTCAACACTTAGGATGAAAAAAGACTTGGCTGTTCTGTCCTGAGTGTCAGACTGCTGGGAGATTACAGGTTGCCATGATCTGAGCAACCACATGGCAAAATCACAAGGCATTCATGCAGCTCTGCTGGTAGACCAAAGATGTCCTGTGGCAGCAAAACAGAGCTGGGTTTGTGCAGTGACCCTTTATTGGGACCAGGTTCCTCTCTGCCCTAGTGTGCTGGCTCACTGCAGCTCTTTATTTCAATATCTTTGATATCCTTTTCATTTATGCTCAAAATCTGGAGAGGTTGGAAGAGCAGACTGGGAACCTAGCACAACTTTATTTTTTTTAGGTAAAATAAGTATGAGAGGATAGCCCCAATTTTCTGAGAAGGTATGGGAAATACATTTAGGACACTGTTTTCTGGGAAATGACAGGAAGCACTGCCCAACTCTGTCATTCACCTTCCTACTAAAATTTTACAGCTTTTCCATAATACCACGGCAGACTCAAACTCGTGCCCTCCTACCACCTGCTGACTATTGTCTTTCATCCCCTCTGACCTTACTTCTGCTGCTGTTGTATGTGCTTCATTCCCGAAGGCTGAAAGTGGATTCCTTTCTGTGAATGTCTCCTGTAATCTGTGTTGGAAACAACACAAGAGCTCGCTGTGCAGTGCTCTGTGGCTTGAGGACTACGTGGGCAAGTTCTGAGCCATGCCCGTCCTTGGCTTTGTGCTTGGCTTTATTTTTAGGTAAGCCTGTCAAGATGACTGTTGTGCACTGAAACTAGTCCTATGTGTAGCACCTTGCTGGATATTGGACTTTTTAGTTCTAGGGAAGAGCTGATCAGGACTAGTTGCTCCATTTTAAGAGAAACAGGATTTTGGAGAGTCATGGTGAGTACATAGAGACAGCTAGTTGGAAGGCTGCAGTTGAGAAAAGGCTGTGCCAGAATATAATGGAAAAAAGACAAAAGGAAGACTCATCACAGAAAAAGAAAAAACAGAAGTTATAAATTAACAGTTGAGAAGACACATCCAAGAAGAAAAAAAACAGTGTTTATTATAGCGAGTGAGAGTAAAATTTAATCAGGATGGATTACTTGATGAGAGAACTTCAGATGAATATGGCATTTGGGAAAACTAATTAGATAATAAATTAAGAGACTGTATAATAGCAAATCAGGGCAAATATTCCTGTTGTCAGAATTACTGATGAATAATTTCCTAATAGAAGTTTTAAATCTTTCCTCAGCATATAGATCTTCTAGCACATATTTTCTAAATATACAGTCAAAAGACATCTATTTCTGTAATGTCTGTAAATTATGCCTTCATACATTCGAAGATCCTTTGGTAATTTAACAGGACTGAGTTTAATCTGCAGTGGAGTTTGAAGTCCAATTTGCTAACTTTAGTGAGACCAGCATTTTAGCTGTAATATGTTATTAACCTGCTTTCATGCATATAATGTAAAGAAACTTTCTATACTTGGGAAAAGAGAGGTGGCATAAGTTGTTCATTGAGCCCACCTGAATCTTCCTCATTCACTCCTCACCTGTTTTGTGTGTTCTGTGCTCTGTATAGTAGCAGGACAAATACAAAATCTGCACTTATATGAAGGAGAAGAATAGCTAGGTAGAAACCATTTAAAGTAGGAGCGAGCTCTATTTAAAATGTATTAACATTGATCTTGTGTGTTCACCAAATGACAGAAAAGTGTGGTCCAAAACATGTAATTTACCCATTTCCTTACTTTTACCAGTCTGATCTAATGCTCTTTTTGAAAACAAAGCCCTTGAACTTGGTTTCTGGTAAACAAACTTTTCTGGACTCATTAAATGGTGGTTCACATACGAGTCATTGCTTGCATGTTAGGTTTTCCAGTCTTTATCAATGTTATCTCATGCCTTTGGGAGGACCTAAAAATGGCCTATGCCATATTAGTAATACTATTTGCTTTAATGTTACACCTCAGATCCACAATGAATTAGATACATACAGGAGTCAGTGAAATAATGGAAATATGCCAAGTTCATCTGTGTTTTTGTCCTAAGCGGCATTTAAATCTATTCACAAACACAAGGCAGACTGCATAACTCAGCCATGCTGAGGGATCCACACGTTGGCTGAGTCAGTAGCCAAATAAGGGATGGTGGGTTTGTGTCATGTATGTTTTTACACAATCAATTGAGCTCGGAGAACTTGATTAATCACTTTGACTTATAAACTGGAGCCAAGAGAAAGTCACATGAGTTAGAGATAAATGCCACTCTGCCCCCAAGACAACATGCAGCAGCCCTGTCTAGCTGAGAAACTGTCCCAAAGGAGGTCAGAGTCCCTTGAAAAGCCCTTAGGAATGTCTAAAAATATAGTGCCTAAGAACACTCTTTTTGCACTAAGAAAATAGAGAATGACTTTTGAGTACAAATACTCTTGTACCTAGTAGGAACCTGCAGCCCTTTTTCTGTAAGAGGGGTGTTTCTATCATTACAGCTGTGAGGAGGCACATCTGACTGTGGTAGAACTTATTCATAGCTCATCCATTTAAAATTTTTCTGTTCACCTTCAACTTTGCTCCCCTTGTTTCCTGACCACAGCATTTGATCAGAGATTTATAGATAAATTAACACTACTGACAGCCATTCCCCTGCCAGCCTTGCTGTCATTAAGTGGCAGCTACTTGTCAAGAGTTCAGGAGCAGAGAAAACAGTGTGGTTGGACAGAGGGGAAAAATAAAGCCAGTTCAGTGTTACCCTGCTGGTTCTAATGTGGTAGGGAGTGGAAAACAGTGCATGGTGGTGGTCTTAGAGAAATCATTATGTCAAGGGTTTGTCCAAAGAGGTTCTTATAGCTCATTTGAGCTTCCTCTTTGCCTGGCCTCTCACTGTGTGAAGAGGCCCGGGTGAGACCCAGAGGTGGAACAGACCCACACAAGACCACACAATGCCGGATCCTGTCAGAATATGGATGTTCCTTACAATATCTTCTCAGTACTTCGTCCAGATTCAGAAATCAATTATCTCAAAATTACCTCCTTCTTTTGATGTTTACTCAGTTTGATTGCAGTTTGTTACTTTAACCAGCCAGCATGCATTAACCAACCTGTTTTGCGCATACCAGATATGACCTTGGCCCCTTTAGGTTCAGACAGAAAGGCCTAAAATATTTTTAATCTTCACTTAACTCAGAGGGAAGCTTGAGCTTGGCTCCTACCATCTCCTTCTTTCACCGCACCATAACAATGCCTGAAAAGTTTGAGTTATTTCATGTAAGTTAGAAATGTGAATGTGTTACGAGTCAGCTTTGAATATGGCCTCAATTCCAAAAGGTGTTATCATCAAATCAAAATTATTCACACATGTCAAGTTAACATTTTATTTTTATTCCTTACTCAATTTTTGGCAAGCTTACAGGAGCTGTCAGAGTTTCAGTATTTTGAGAAGAATATTTTAATAAAACAGTGATGTGCTGAAAGGGGTTCACAAGAACTCACTAGAGGCCCTTGTTAAAATTCTGCCACCCTTCAAAAAATTATTCCCTTGCCTCTCAAGGAGTTCACCCCCTCTCTGGATACTGCTAAATCATTTCTGCCAGGGATGAGTTTCATCCCTTGGGGCTCATAAAGATACTTCTGAAGAGCAAATTGTTTGCCTTTGAAATAGACCAGATTGCATGAAATAGCAGACACTTTAAAAATAAATTCCTGGGGTAGCAACACTTCTCCGCTCCCCCCGCCCAAGCATCCGATCCAATCTCCACCACCCGTACCTCTCATTGTGTTATACTATCAAGTACTCAATCTATTTCTCAGGAACAAAGTATAAACAGTTCCAGCAAGTGCACTTAATATAACTGTTTTTGCTAAGTGGCATTGCCTCCCTGCTAGGCTGTGGTTATAGGAAAGCATTTATATTTAAAGGTAAAAAACCAAAAGAGACAGGTTCTCCCCATGAGCATATTGGGCTTGAGTTTATTTCAGTTTAAAAGAGGAAATTTTTGTCGGACTCTTTTCAAAAGTATTAGCATACGACTGTAATAAAAGAAAACACTTATTAGGTGCTATGAAAAAAATGCAGTACTTAAAAATGAGAATTCTGGTAATCTTGCCAAAATGAGTAAATTCTTTTTTTCTATTGTTTAATTTGATGCGACTGAATGTTTAAATTATGACTGTGTAGACCTAGATGAGTTTTCCCTGGAAGAACTGGTGTGCCAGATATGCCTGGGCTTCTTTTTAAATGCTGAATTGAGAGAAAATATCTGAGTAGAAATCTTCTTTCTACTGAATGCACTCTTGCTAATCACTGAAAAGTAGGGTCTTATCTGTATAGGATATGCATGATTCACATTTTACTACCATAAAAAAATTTTCTAAGATGATGCTCTTTGTTTTAAAACAGAAGTAAAACCTTGCCAATGCATTTCAAGTGTAAATTAATACTGTTGCATTTAATTAGCCAAAAGAAAACCTGGAAAATCTGAATGGCCCTTTTTTTTCTCATTGGCTTGGTAATTCTGAAACTCATAGGTGATTATTGAAATGGGAATATTATTAATTTCTTTCACAGCAAAATTTAAATGACCCATCTGACACACGCCCTAGCTTTGTTTGGATTGTTTCTGCCAATTCAATGGCTGTGGCAATTGGAAGAATATTGATCACCATTTAAAACAAATGGGCCTTAAGACCCTCTTATATCAGTATAAGAGCTAACAAGTATAGCAGCTATTTCCACTACTGTATTCTTTGGTTTCACATCTAAAATATTCAATAAAATATTTCTTTTTCTTAAGCTGTTGTAAAACTAAGCTTGCTGTTGACCTGACAGGGTAAAATTCTATTTAGTGCAACATTGCTCCTGAGCAAGATTTAGATTCACCAACTACTGATACTTGCTGCTTTACTGATGTTTGTCCTGCTTTTAGGGCGAGTGCTAGAAAATCATACCAATGGGTGCTTGTGTGCTTTAGGTGATGTGTTGTCACTGTATGAAAAATGAACCAACCAAGCAAGATGTTAGGGACTACTACTTAAAACCTGTCTCAAGAAAGTGTTGATTCCCTCTACAACTCTGATGGTATTCTAGTTTTACTGGTTTCTTAGCAAGGAGTAAGGTATGGCTATCATCATGTAGCGTTATTTGGGCAGAACACCAAGAAGGCTAGACTGTACTGCTGCTACTCATCCACTGAAAAACTTTGGGGAAAATACTCAGCCTCCTTATATCTTCATTTTTCTCTCTCTCTTAAATACGGTAAGACATTTACCTCCTCTATGAAGGGTTCCCACATGAGTTTTGATGAAAAATGTTATGGGAAAGATAGGTGCTAACAGCATTTCAATGGCCTTACAAGATGAAAAGTGGCTGAATATCTAAGAAAATGAACATGCTCCTGAGTAGTTGACAGTCATAGTCACAGTAACTTTTGCTGACTGGCAAATGACTAAAGCCTGGAATTTCTGTCTTATTCTGAAGATTTGAATTGTGTAATTACTCTCTTAGAAGAGTTAGAGTTGAAGGGAAGTGTATGATGTACAAACACATATCAGAAGATGCAGCTTTATATGCAGTTCGGAGTAAGAGGGAAAAACTTTTCCAAAGGAAAGTAATTGAACAGCTGATACTCATAAAACCCATAGGTCATGTAATTCTGTGGAGCAAAACATTGAAAGATAATCTCTGCTGGTTTTGTACAAACCTTTTTGGGTTTGTTGTTGTTAAGATTATCCTCAGAGCTACAGCTGAAAACCTGTATCTGTAGGACTTGTATACAGTAGTCTGCAGTTGTATGCACAGCAGGACCCAGAAGGGCGCACATTGCCTTGTAGGGGAGACAAGTGGCTAGTGCTCCTGCACCACATTAGAAAAAAATATATGAGGCAGCAATACTTGTAAACTTACTTTTCAGTTGAACATTTGCCCTTTTTGTCTTCTACTATAATGGCTAAGTCAACGTGTGATTGTTGTAAAAAATTTTTTCAAGTACTAGTCGTGATCTTCAATTAATCAACAGTTGCACTGATTTGGCAATGGTAGCAGTAGATCTTGAAGTGTGAAGATTCTTAGTACAACATCCAAGAAGACACCCCAAATCCTAGAAAATTCCTGAAGTGCTGATTTCCTTGAATTTAAGTAGCTGGAAATATTTGTGATGTGTAATAGCCTGACACGGAGCTTTATCACTGAAAACAAGTGCATGATGTTACCCTGGTGAGCAAACCATCCTTTCTGGGAGGAAGTGTAAGAGTAGGATTTGGGAAGAGGAGAATCTGCAGACATTGCAGACTAACCAAGCCACTACACCTGGTATGAGAATCAGACAAGTCCTGACTGAGGATGTCTGAGCATCCATTTGAACAGAACACTCAGTTATTAATACTTACTTATCTCAGAAGAAACTGTTGAGAAAAACTAGGGCCTCTGCCAAGGATCTCTATGGACCATTCAGCTTGGTGGCAGTCAAAGAGATCCATTTTTTGTTGTTTTGACAGTACTTCTATTGAATTTGCTTTATCTGGACATTGCATATTTTCTGGAACATATTAAATGGAGTGGGAAAGCAGTAGATCTGTCTTCTGAGTCAGCAAAGATTTTAAGGAAAACTGAAAGGTATTGTTAATTTGGATTGCTTTGGAATATATTGTGCAAAATCCCTAAAATACAAAACAGAATATGAAAAATGTCAATATAAAAAAACTCAGTAATGAAACTTTCCCATTCAGAACTTCATAGTACAACTGCCCAGGGTACAGCCTCTATTTTGGAAGAACAATTTTTGATCAGTCCCAGTTGATTTAAAGTGTGTATTTGTTCAAAATATAGCTGTGTGTGCATTCAGTTCTGCATATATATATTTTTTTCGTTTGTGATCTGCATTAAAATCACTTGCAGAAATGTTGGGATTAGTTAGAGTTGTTAAAAAACACCTATACTGCTGAGTGTCAAGTAGAACAATTTCTGTTGGTATGTAGTACAAGTACTATGGAAATATGTATTACAATGTTAGGTGAAGATTGTTATATTGATGATACAGAGCATACATTTGCCAACTTTTCAGATGATGGAAAACCAGAGAATATTACCAGGGCTTTAATAATGAATTTAGAGATGAGTTTGTTCTTTTGATATTATATATCACATAGCAGCCTATGCACAGTCCCAGTCTGAAGACAGACACCAGAGTTATGTGTATTTTATTAATGTTTAGATGATGTGTTCATGAAGCATCACTTTATACTAGCAAATCAAAGGAATGCATTTTGATAAAAAAAGACATACTTGACTAGATTTCTCTTTATGTTTGAATTGTTGCTGTATAAGGCTTTGCTATTAGAGTCCATTAGCACAGCAACTCTACAACCTGTTGAGGGATTTATGGGTCAGTTTGACTCTGCAGACATGGTGGTTAAGGTGTGAAGTAGCCATAGGAAATTCAGTCTGATACTACCAAAACCCAAAAAGAAGTAGCCTTCAGCAGAGGTTGCTGCCATAGTTCTGTCATGAAGCAGAGAAACTATAAGGAAACTGTCAAATCATAACTAATTATTGTTTGCAAATTCTGGCTGTCCAAGAGGGCCTAGTGGAGTAACTTAGATATAAACAATTACTTTATAATTGAAAGGGTGTATAGGAATCCCAGACTGATACAGCTTTAACTACAATGCAAGAAGAGCATGGAGAAAGACTGAGATGACACAACACTGACACAACAGCTAAAATACCTGTTTTACTCTGCTGCAAGGGGAAGGTCCTTAGGCAATGATCTTGTTTTCTTATGTGTACTGTGTGATGCTTTACTCTCTTCTGCTTTCTTTTTGTACATTGAAATGCTTTCCTTTACAGGTTTGAAGTAATTAATTTCTTGTAACTGTAGTCTCTTCTAAAACTATTGCTTTTGTGAAAGAGGCTGCTAATTCTCAAAAAAAAAAAAAGAAAAGATCAATAGAAGAAGAAATCTGCAGTACTGTGGATTATGTTACCATCTATAGCCCAACATTTCCAGTCATACTTTATTCCATGAGGAAGCAGTCTGTGACCATGCTTTGGCTATGCTAACTGAAAGAGGGGCCAGGCATGGGAGAGACTGTTGGTTACACTGCGTAATTCCCAGCCCATTTATGGACTATTCTGATTTCATTTTCCAAGAAAACACCTGAGCAATGTTTGAGGGACTTGATGTGTCATAAATCATTCCTAATGGGAAGCGTGGGGAAGACTGATCAGAATAGCTTCTCTTCTCTGTACACCATCTTCCAGCCTGACTGGCTAGACAGAGACAAGAGAGTGTGCAGACATGAAGTTACCTTTCCAGTTGTGCAGGTTGGTCAAGGAGAATTCTTTTAAGCACTGATGATGCATGCTCCTGTAGAGCCATAATTATAGATGGCTGAAGAAAGAAATGACAAATAGCAGGTAAAGAGATATTGCAAATGTAGCTGCAAGTGACTGGGAAGCTGTGTTGATGGGAGTACTTAGGGGTCAGGAACTGGAATCAGCATTATTCAATATATTCATTAGTGACCTTGAGGACAAAATGATTTCCATACTGATTAAAAGTTTTAGACAGCACATCTTAAAGGAAGAGTAAATAAAGAAGATGGTAAATTAAAAATCCAAAGGGGTATAAATGCTTTGAGGGTGGATCAAAAAAGATGAAGTTTATGTGAAGAAATCAAGGCAAAACATCAGAAGGAGTATTTGAAATTCTTTTTTGTTGTAAGCATCAGAGAGTTTTGGTGGATTTTTGCACCATCTGTTCTTCCATTTTTTTGACATAAGACCACTCTTTGCCCATGAGTCCCCTGCAGTCACACATAAAGAACAACAGGACAATATGGTGCAATGACATCATTTAAAGGTCTGAGTAGCATAGATACCTTAGGGGTATATATGGATTTTTAGTCCCAGATCCATCCCACCTGACACCAAGATTTTAACTGAAGTACCTAGATTAGGTGTCCCATTTATAAAAGTTAGGTAGGATGGATCCAAGCCTCACTGGTGACCATTAGAAGAGCACAGACAAGGTGACTTTCATCATCATCATCATCTCTCTGAGCAGCGCTCTTGTCCCATCAGCCATCTTGGAAGAATGTGTTTTATAAGAATGAAAAATAAAAAAGGAAAGGTTAACAGAGAAAACTGCAAGGAGCTGAAGTACTGTTCCCATTTCATAATAAGAAGTAAAGGCAATAGCACCAATTTCTTTTGTGATCCAAGTGTCCAAATGAATTGGATCATCAAAGGTTATACTGCATAAGTGTTAAGCAGAATATGGTTTGAAAGAAATCACTGCCTTGTAATAACTGTAAGGATAAAAGAGTCTAAAATATCCAACTATATATAATATCTATGAAATTAAGCTGCATAATGTAATGACATGTTATGCTACCATTAACACATTATAACTATGTAATTTGGAAGGCTAATTTTTTTTTGTAAAACCACTTAACTACATAAAATTGAAAATAATGATTATTGTAACTACTTCCATTTTTTGTCTTTGGAAGTTCAAAATTAAATATGCCATATACAGTTATTTTATGGTGATGTGTAATTTTATGAGATGGTCGTATAACATGTACAGTAATTCTTGACATAAAAATCCTAAATATATAAATCATCATGTATAAAATCTGTTATAATACATTAACTTTACCAGCAGCCAAGGTAAGTCATTCAGCATCTCATTAACTTAACACCCAGAGTTGACCAAGGAACCTAGATAAGATGACAGGAAATTGCAAATCTCAGTTAAGATATAAAATAATCATATCAAGGCAGCCTTGGATCTGATACTTCTCCATTCTGTTTTCTTCTGTCTTCCTAGTATTTCAATTCTTTGAAGACCAGCATGGAAAAAAGTAAAACCTGGCAGGTCACCCCGATGGCCCTCTTAGTCTAGTTGTAATGTATCTTGCAGTTGGGTTCCCATCATCCTTTGGAGACTATTCAACGGCCTAACTCAGCTCATTTTCAGGAAATTTTTTTCTAATATTCAGTCTAATTTTTTCTCTATCGCCTCTTGCTAATATGCTTTAAAAATTTAGACTGTTATCATTCTCCCCATATGTCTTACTTATGACTCTGTGAAATTATGTGTATACATGTCTTCCAGCCTCATAACCATTTCTATTAGTCTTCTCGGAACTCTCTGTAAATTGTTGCTATCATTTAGAGAGGTCTTCTGCCCTGACTCATAAATCTACATATATTTCGGCTACTTTGGGGAAACCAACCTTTCCTGCTAATGAATCAAAATTATTAAAAGGGATATTTATTTCATGCCAGGATTATGTGAGAGGGAAAATTCAGTTGTCAAACCACCAGTAAAAGTGTGAGCTTTTGATAAATCAGAGTTGATCAAACAATACAAATTCTCACATTTTAACATTTTCCTTCATTCTGAAGGAGTAAGAAATTATTTTTAAAGAATATTTCCTGTAGTTAAAAACTTAGATAAAAGGAATGTTTTGAAAAGTAATCTGTTCTAATAACATACTCTGTTCTGTTTGTAATATTACTGTATTTTTATACAAATAAATAAAATAAAAAATATTTACAACAGTATAATAATACATTTTTATCAACATACTTTGAAGTTTTCTATTTGAAATTCTGAAAAATCTGTGCATTCACAGGGAAAATGTTTCACAGAAATTTTTTGATAAACTAATTTTTGAGGATATAGAGCTAGAAAAGCTCCATTCTCTCACATATCTCCTTCATTGCACAGACTGAAAGATGATTGGCAATTTCAAAGCACTTTTAATTCTATTATACCATATATCCTCCGAGAATAGGGATGATGCACTAATGGGCACAGAACGCTTTACAGAAAAATACAGCAAAAGAGTTTATATGAGTTATCTCATGTGTGAGCTAGGCTTTGCAGTCTAACAAGAGGGGTAGATTTTACATGTTCTTTGTAACCTAATGTTCCTAGGAAATGAAATGAGTTGTGTTAGATATGGGCAACTTTGTTCATCCTGGGAGTTTGGAAGAACAGAATAGGGCAGAAGAAGAACAGAGGAGTAGGAATGTTCCTCCCTTCCCTGGACCTTGTCTGAAAGTGTGTGTTTCCAGAAGCTGCACCCAATTTCCTTTATGTGCTTGATTTCTTTCTACTGAGTTATTCTGGTCTGTAAGCTGTACCTCACCACAGAGCAGATCTGTCTCAGGCTCATTCAGTGTGCAAGGCTGAATGTTACAACAGTGTTAAAGAGCTCCCCAACAAGAGGGAGTGATAGTACAAAGCCAACATAACCAGTTCAGCATAACAAGGTCACCGTTTCTCACTGATCTGAGAGGAGTTTGCAGTACGGTAGAAACATGAAGGATGAGAGTTCCATGCTGCAAGATTTCTTTAGCAGCCAAAAAGTGTTTACAGAAGCACTGGAGAGCCCAGAATTTCCCCCTAGAAGGTGGTTATTTGCTGCTCAGGAGCCCCGATCAGTACTTTTTTCTTCCACAAATCTGGTCACTCTCTCCACCATCTTTAAAGGATGCTTAGACTGCCTTAAATAAAAACTGTACAAGGTACAATTTAGGTATTTATTAAGGCCAAGTATCAAGAGAATAGTGAAGTATTTATATGAGATCTTTCATTAAATGCATTACACATATTCAGAAAAATCTGGCCCAAGCAAGTTTACTGGCATTCTCAAACTCTTATACACCTGAATAATTTATTTCGTCATGCACAAAATTTACTCCCAATATTTCATATTCAATGTGCCCCTGTAAATTCAGCTGAAATGGTGGAAATTAGGAAAGTTTTTAAAATTGTTAAGTTTTCTTTTCATCAAAGAAGTAGAAACTATTTTAAAATCTTCTAAGAATGGAAAGCCGAGGTGTTAGCTAAAAAAGGAAATTGAAAAAAATAAATATTTTTGAAATATTCTCAGAAGGATAACTTACTGAATTGAAAATTAAAGCTCCTACTCAGAATGACTAGCCTACAACTGTGGAGGGAAATGTGCTTATAATACTATTGTACTTTAATACTGCATTTTCCAAGTATTAGTCCTGTACATCAATAGTGTGTTTTCTTTTCCCTGTGCAGTGTGCACACACAAGTCCCATTAATGTCAGTAAGAATTAGAATCAACAGGAGACTATAGATCCCTGAGATACTTTTTCATAATGGTGAAGACTTAGTTGAAGAAACTATGGGAGATCAATAATGCACTGAGGACACATTTTCTTCCTAGATGTGACATACTAGAGGTTTTCTAATGTCAAAACTCAGATAGGAAACAGAGGCAACAAGAAGTGGAAATAGCAAATGATTTGGCTGGCTTGTTTGAGCTGAATAGCCTTCCCCAATGACAGTCTGAAGCATAATACTAGAAGTTTATCACCGATTCCTGTTACTACATTTTTGTATTTCTTTCAGAGTAATTGTGACATCCTACTGCTAACTGGCAATGTTATCTAGTGTCTGTTCTGCAAACCTGTCTCTTTGGCTAACAAAATATTAAATGGCAGGGTAGCCTCAAGAAAAGCCCAAAGGGAGCTAGGTATGGTCATGATGTGTTATGTGAGCAGCTTGGAGTTGAAAGGTATCCTGCAGTAACTATTCCATTTATACAGAATTTCTGCAAACAGAGTTAAGTAAATGTTTCATACCAGTATCCTGCTGGCTTTTGACTGTAGATAAAGATGTTGAGTGTGGTGCCTTTGAAATATGGGCTCTAATTTATGCAATTGGCACTATTTTTAGTGTCAGGCAGCTGTTATATCTTTTTTTTTTCCTCTTCAAATCAAAGACATTTGGGATTTTTTTTTTTTCAAGTTGTTAATATTGGTTTACCATTTTTGTAATATTAAGCTAAGGATGCATAATTATGTTATAGGAGGAATAAACTTGAAATTCTGGAGAGCAGTATGTGCTATAACAGCACTGTTTTCATTAGATCAAATCAAATAATAGTTAAGGAAGGAAAACCTGCTTTTGAAACTTGCCTACTTTCTTCCAAAGACAGTGAGAGTTGCTACTGAGAGCAAGGTCAATGCAAAAAAAAATACACCAAACCAAACCAATAAGAAAAAGCCCCAAAATAAAAATGTGAAGAAAATCAATAAATACCTAAATTATTTAAGTACAAAATACAACAGGGTGTCTTACTGTCATGCACCATACCCTGCGTCGGAGAGCAGACAGGTGGATTGTCTCTAGCCGGAGCTGGGCTGGACACTCTCTCCAGCATGCTCATTAGTAGCTCTGCGCCTGGGCTCCCTGTTAGTAGAAAGGCAGGGATCACAGCAGGGAAGTTAGATCTCAGGCTTCTCACATTCCTGCTCTATCTTAGCAAAGCTTTGCAAAGCCTTTTCTGGCAGCTCATTAGTAGGTGCACTGATGCATAAGAGAAAGTCATTAGAAGTGTTTTTCAACACTGGCTTTTGATCAGGTGACTAGTAGCTTCGTAGAGACATTTACTTACATTGTTTTCTATAAGAGATTCTGTTGCTATATTGAGAATGACACACATATAAAATGTGGAAAACTAGCTTGACCTTTCTATGACAAAAGGAAAAAAGCTCCATTAGTTCCCTGAATCTTGTCTTTATATTGTCAACTATGACGTAATAGAAGCACGGAATACTCACTCTTTTAGCTTTAATAATCTATGCCAAGTTCAACTATATCGTTTGATTTAAGGTTATGACAAAAAGGACGACACTGCTACAAAAGAATACAGCTGGCATGCCTTAAGCTTTATGATTTACTTTTAGCAATAAGCATTAGCTACTTTCTTTTTCCATGCAGACAGGCATTTTTAGCATTTTAAGACTAAATCTATCTGTAGGGCAAAGTAAAATACACAGTAAAATTTTATTGGATCAGATATGGTAGACTGCTTAAGTGCCCTGAGTAGTATCTCCGCTGGAAGGATTCCTTGTTGCATGGGAATCATTTTACCAAACCCTAAGATAACTATGCAAGTTTAATTGGAAATAGTTCTAACAGAAAACTGTAACTAGCATCTTGTTTTCTCAAACCTGCTTAAATAGGCTGTAGAAAATGAAGTTGTGCGCAGAAACCAAAGAACTTTGGTGTAAGAGTTATGCTTTGATGATGAATTTGCTTCTTTTGTTGCTGGCTTTTCTAGACACTCAATTGTTATGTAATATTGCTCATGCCAGTATGACAATACTTCTCCAATCCAAAACGCCTGTGGTGACTGTCTAGTGCCTTTGCTCTGCAGAAAAATCTCATGTTAAGCACATGTGATGACATGCAACCAAACAAGAGGAGGTAAAGTGGCTTTTGTAAAAGTTTACTAAAACAAAATACATCAGCTTAATCAGGCCTGCTTCTGGCTATGTACGAACATGACATGCCAATTACATAAAGTTCCAGCTCAGCTAAGACTCCTGCTGACTAATTCAGTGTTGATTGTTTTCCGCTACATGGCTTTGAGTGCTTGTTAAGGCTGAGAAAAAAAAGGGAGAGGGGCAACAATTGTAGGAATTCTTTGCTTCCATCAAACTGTCTTATGATTGCCAGCAATTAGTTAAGCTCCTTGGCAGTCAAATGACAAGATGGGACTTGACCAAATACAATGTGTGGAGCACATAGGCATCTGCCCCAGCTGAAAGACATTACAATGTTTGTTAACCTTAAGGGTCATTCCTGATTCACTTCTGCAGACAGAAAACAAGATTTATATAACACAGATCAATACAGCCCTAAGACTTTCGCCATTGAGGATGCTAGATTGAAGCACTTCTCTTTATCAGTTTACCATGACACTAATGTATTTTGCCTGTTTTGCCTGGGCAGTGATGAATCTGTTGGCAAGAGAAAACAAATAAGTTCTGTTGTTGAGAGACATGTTGTCTATGATTTGTCTCAGCAGACATGCCAACTTGCTGGCCAATTCATTTCCTATTTAATTTAAGTGGCATATCTGTCTTCCCTTTTCTGGTATGTCTTTTGTCTGCTGCACACCCATACTGGCATGGCAAGAGGTGCCTGCAGTAGATCTTTTCAGGTAAGACTGATATATCCGAGGCAGAAGCAAAATAAAGAATCAGAATCCCTGACTTTTAGTATGGGATTTTTCGTAAATGATACTTTTCTCTCTATTTGCACTCTGAGAAAATCACTTTAATCATCTATTCAGACAGATAATAGTGATTTATTTTGCATACTCATAACCCAGTACCCTTTGAAAATATGCCCTGTACTGTGCTGTACTGATGGGGGGTTTATGATGCAGCAAAAGTTAATATTTTTATCTATTTGCAAGGCCAACTTTTTAAAGACGTTATTTGCTTGGAAAATAAAATATGCATTTAGGGTCGTCTTTACTGGGCAGGGAGAAGCTGGGTGCCTAAGGACTGCAAAATGACTTCTGTTGGTTGTGAGACTAAATATTACCTGCACCAGAAAATCCTTTCTCTCACTTCAGAATGACAAATGCAGTTCTGAAGCTGTTATTTCCTGTCTGTCCCAGGTTTGTCATTCCATCATTAAAGCAATTAGTTTCTCAGGCAGCTCATTGCTTCTGGAAATAGAACAATATATAAATTACATGTAAAAAGAATATATCTTCTTACAAAACCTACTAAAGTGAATGTATGTTGAACGAGTATTTCCCTTAAGAGGCCCTACATCTGGAGGGGTGGGAGCTTTTATCAGAGAGGGCCTTCTCAGCTGAATCCCCTTCAGCCCTGGAATTTTCTTACCCAGTTTGTTAACCTTTAGGGCAGGGTGCAGAGCCCATGTGCTCATTCAGGGCCAGATTCTGCCACTCTTATTTATGTTGAGTGGTAGCATACTCCAAAGGCAGTTAGATCAACTCCAATGGGACCATATGGTTCTACTCAATGCAAGGAACAGTGGCAGAATCAGGGCCTTGGGCTTTTTCCAAAAATGCATTAGATGTAACAGATAGGCATTTTGTTTGGAGAACAATAATCTTCTTATAACTCCATCCTTGTTATTGTTGTGCTAATAGATTTTAGTAATTTGCATTCCATGGGTAACATAATCTTTTTTTGATTCAAGAGACTATGGCTGTGGGTACAAGTTACCATAAACTGAATGATAAAATAAATAGAATGTTTGAAATGCTAAAAGAGGGAGGGACACGAAAGGCAATATTCAAGTGGTTCAAGCTTGACAACTTTTGTTGGCAGGTTTAACATATGTTACCAAGTACAGCCTTATCTACGTCAGCATGTCCATTGTCCACCTACCACTGCACTACTGCAAGTTTCTGGTTTACAGGATCATACCCTAGATGAAGAAAAACTTTACTGAAGGCAGGAAAGCATCATAACATAAAGCTGCCAAACAGTACCATCATTTAGTGAGGACAGAATTCAAGCAGTGGAATAGTTAACATAAACCACACTTCTCAAATGTGTCAGCTAAATATCTGTGGCAGAACACATTAATTATAGCAGTCAGTTTACCTTTATCCTTCACAACATTTCTGATTAAAATTTCACACATTACAATGATATGTGTCTTTTCTACAAGCTATGAAATCTACTCAACGTCAATAAGTTCTTATTTTGTTATTGAAAGAGTTGATGTATGTATAAAAAAAAAAGACTTTTGATCCCTGCAGTGAAATCAAAAACTTAACTTCTGTTTTGGATATAGTCATGCTACCTGCATGTATTATGTGCCTGTGCAAAGCAATCATTAGTAGCACTGGATAAAAAGGAATAAAAAAAGTCCCTAACTTTGCTGCCAATAGAGGGTATGTGGTTTCAAATTTTATATTTGCTGAGCTTAATTAAGCCATAGATTATGTTTTGAAAGGTATGTTCAATTAACTGAATCCCTCATGAGGAATTATATACAGGAAGAGATAATCACAACATTTATCTGGTTTACAAATGTATATGCTTAGGTTAAAAATGTTCTGGATTTTTATTCCATAGAGATATAAAGATTGATAGAAAAATAATGTAAACCAATAATTGCAAATACTTACACAGTAATGTGCATAAAAAATTCCAATTATATTCATTATTAAGCATATAAAACTATTTTTGTTGGTAGATAATTACTGATGAAAATCTCTTATTTAACATTTTATTTGCATCTAATTCAAAAATTCATATTTTAAATAAAGTTGCATGTTTACAACAAGGAGATCCATTGTGGCACATAAAGTATCTAAATCACTCTGCAGAAACGTATCCTGGTGGAAAGAGGAGATGCAGAGTGTAGGTCCAGCATAAACCTTTGTAATTAAAGCATAAGCAGTGCTTGAATTTGGTTCAAATGTATTCTCCAATCCAGCTGGATAAGCCTAAAAATACACTAAGCCAATCCAAAGGCCAATACATGCTGTGATATACTGGTAATCTCCTGCATCGTCATGTACTTGTTGAAAATGAGTGTGTGATTCCATGTGTAATAAGAGAAGTTTGACAAGGGAGCAAAATCATACACTCAAAACATACACTGTCAAAACAAGTGTCTGGACTTTGCCTACACATATATTTTTTGTTAATATACTTGCTTCCAAAGTGACATTTATTTGGTAGGGCAGCGCCACTCTTCCCTGACAATGCATTGACTATTTTGATTTCACTGAGAATAGTTTTGACTGCGAACATTTTCTTTTACTGAGACCGTTGCTCACTGACATAAATGAGATCTGATAGCCAAGGCAGGCTCTTGGCTTGGCAAAAAGCCACTGGCTTGACTGTTGGAGAGATAGAGCAAAACGTTACAGAAGTAGTCCCATAGGGAGAAATCCCTCCTCTCTCGGAGGCACCCTCTGAGGAGTGACGGTGGGTGCCTGTCTCTGGCATGTTCCTCCCTCGCTGGCTGGGTAGTGAAGGGAAACACTGTGCTTGGGCTGTGCCCTGCTCTGGAGGGCACCTCTAGACACAGGGTTAGGACACAGCATGGCTCTGCCAGAGGGGAGGATGGTACCTACCATTCAAAGAAAAATGCAGAGGTAGCGGAACACTCACTATGTGGAATTTTTAGGTTGCAGAGCCTCATTGGGGTGAGTGTCTAAGCCTGCATGTGAACATATTTCAGCATGAATGTCTACATTACTCCATTCTAGGCAGGGCTGAACCTGGAAAGATGTCTAGTCCAGTGCTGTACCTATGCTACTTTATGTGTTACATAAAATAAAATAACACATAAAATTTATGTGTTACAAGACAAAAGAAGAACATAAAACAAGCTCTAACATTGTGTAAAGGCAGCTTGGGGGTGCGACAGGATCATGTCCTGGACAGGGAGTGATTATTACTCAATTTTCCATTGAGTTTCCTGGTCTGTAAAGTGAGGAAATAAAGGCCAAACCTTTGCCAGAAGAGCTGGAGAATGCCCTGGTCTAGTAATTACCAATATAGTGACTCCTTCTCAGTCTCATGGGCAGCCAAAGTGCTATTCAGCTGATAAATAAGCAAGGTAGTTCTTAATCTTGCTGAAGGATAAAATGTTTCTGTGCTCTGTTCTACTATTGTCTGCACTCACTGATTGCTTCCAAGAAAATGGACAGGTTTTTGAAAGCGCTTTTAAGACTTTCATTTATAATGAGCTCAAGAAGGCCAATGAGATGAACTCTCTTGTACAAATGATTCTTAAATAAAAATAGTTTAGGTAGAGTTCTTCATTCACATCTCCTGGGAGTAATGTGTCCAGAGGAAATACCCTAAAGGCCTTCCTTCTACTAAGTTCACCGCCTGTATTATCCTCTCTCTATAAGGCATTGGTGTTTTAAATGCCTCTGATTTTAAGGTTAGGAACTTCATAGTGGAAATTAATAAAGAGTTTAGCTATAGAGTGATCCTCTGTTTCCCCATCTAATCAAGCCCAACCAGCTGAATGAGTTGCTTTTGAGTTCTAGTGGATAAACCAATGTATGTTAAAACCTCTGCTTATGTGAACCTATAAATAATAGTATTAGAGAAAAACTTGATCAAACTTTGCTATATCAGCATACAAAACCAAGATAAGCACTTCTTATTTGTCTCTTCACAGTAGATGGCGTTTCCTGACAGGTAAATGAAGTTATAGGATCACAACTCTACCCAGTGGATGTTTTCATAATGTGTAAGAGTGTGCTTCCTGAAGAGATTAAAATTACGTACAAAAAGATTAGTATTTTGATAATAATTTTTCCACAGTAAGTGTCTCTGTACATGCCTGACACTGACCCTGTGAGTCTGCAAAAGTTGGAGATAGTCTGAACCCATTTTAATGAGGAATACACAGTTTCCTCTCCCTGCAAGCACTACCCTTCCCAAATTGTTCAAGTGCTTTACATAACCCACAGCAATAAGAGTTATTATTAGCTGCTCTTGTGCACCAGCATGACATCATTCAAACTTTCAACACCTATTTATACTTAGCAACAATCCATACATTTTCAACATGCAAAACACATTGGTCAGGGGATTTTTAAATAATCATTGTATTTGTGAACATATAAAGCTCTGAGGGAACGTTTGGAGCATCAATGTGGTGGGCTGTTTTGGGGACTCCCCTTCTTGTCTGCCTTCAGGGAGGATCCCCCTCCTAAAACCCCTGACCCCTCCAGTGTCTCTGCTACATACCAGGGAGCCAGAGTAGAGTTAAGAATTGGACCTGCTATGTTCATGTTTTGAATACCATTTATGTTTACCTCGTTTCAGAGTGCATGTGTTTATTTTTACAAGAGAAGATGATCATGAAATAGAGGTGTGAAAATTTAGATAGCAGCTAATTAGTTTTAGTCAGACTGTTACAGAGCATAATGGATTTTCAGCTTTCTCTATTCTTTATCCTCTGACTTCAGGCAATTATTTAGCAGTGCTGGAAGAACAAGTTATTGGTCATAATTTCACGACGTAGAAGGCACGCGTAAGACCACTCCAATTAATTGAATTTATATAAAAATGTTTACTCAATTTTAATTGGATTGAGCTATTTTGTGGCCATATTGAATTGAATTAAGCAGTGGCTTCTCAGTTTCGTTGTTTTATTATATTGCTTCATATTTCCCCCAATTCTTACAAAAAAGGAAAATATGCCTCATCCTCCAGATAGCTTATAACAAACTCAAAAGGCCAGGTTGATTTTTGTTTAATGTGACTGATGTTGAAGGGAAATGTGGAAGTAATATTTGGTATCCTGCACACTGGGTTAAACTGGAGAGTGGAAGAACAGCCCCTAAATTCTCCATCCCACTGAAAAATGACTCTGCAGCTGAGTTACTACGGCTGCAGCAATGCCCCTTTTCTATTTATGCTGATCAGTGGAGCTTTGTAAAAGCTTCCCCCCAGGTCTTCCCTGTGTCTCTCCTATCTTCTGCCTCCCAGAGAAGGATTCCTCTGGCAATGCTACCTAAAGTGTACTTCCAGCAACTGCCTAAATGCTAGACATAGTGTCTTACTCTAATCTGGGAAAACCCTGGGCAGGAACAAAGTTCTTGCAGATCTACTATGCAGGTTTCTAGTCATGCAGATGCCAGGGTGGATCATGGCATAGTGCATAATAGGAGTCCAATTTGGAAGTGATTCTCTCCAAAGAATACATATCCTAACACATTTGTGTGTTCTGTGAAACAGTTTTTTACTCTCCATTTAAATCTGGAATATTGTTGTATATACTATTCTTCAGCTAGTAAAAAATTAAGGTCTACCTTTCTTAACTCTTACTCAGAGCTCTCATTTTAATGGGAAAAAGATCTTTTGCAATCTGTTATGTTGATTAGATTTACTGTCAAGGCAACTAAAGTGCACAATTGTTTATTTGTTTGTTCTTTCAGTGTAAACATTGACTGGGTTGTTAGCTCTGTTTCTTATTAAGGTTTCCCAGCAGCCCCTATCTAAAACTCTGTTTCCCAAGTGTTTGCCAAATTTGAACCATCTGAGGTGCATTTAGCTATGACAACATCTCAGAAGATTTAGATGTTTCAAGAATATTGTTAGGAAAAAAAAAGAACAAAAATGCTGGTGAAATCTGGCAAGTTCCTTTCCTAGCAGATCCGTCAACCTCATATTTTAGAATAGCAACTTGAAATTTGGCAGGGAGGCAGCCTTCCCTATCCCTGTGAAAATCTGGCCGTGCTGTAAGCCTTGAAGAGTTTCAGTTGCACATGATGGGAGACTTCCTCCATTTTAGCTGCTAAAAGTCCTGGAGGGTCCCGTCACATCGCACGTGCTTTTGTGTCCGTGACCCGATCCCGCTGGTGTGGTCCCTGCAGCTGGCAGCAGCCCAGGGCTACTGGAGCAGAGCTGGATCCTCCTCAGGAAGGCATTCCCAGCATGGGGAGTTGGGCTAGGGCACAGGAGCTGACAGCAATGAGCCTGTCAGTGCTGTGTTCACACACCATGACATGCATTACTGAGTGGCACCCGGGCAGCATGGAGGAAGCTGTCTAATTAAAAGTCAGAGGTAACAAAGCCAAACTAGAGAAGGAAATAAAGTACGAGACTGGTACAAGGAAGCTGGTGAAACTGGAAGTGACGGGACAAGGAAATTATGTTCACTGTTGGTGATTTAGACTTAATTAGCTGATTCCCCCCCTCCAATTCCAATTCCCAGCACCTCCTGTCAGTTATAAAAACAAGTCCATTTGGTTCATTAAAAATGTGTGTTTCTGTACATTGAGGCATTTGGGAGTTCTTAGAATAAAAGATCATGGAGAATATATTTTGAATTTTTAATAATGAGATCCCTTTCAACATGTTCAGTGATGGACTGAAATTGTTCTAAAGTTGAAATTAAATGAGAAGGCAGGGGGGCTGCAATTTGTATCCTACTTAGATACCATTGCACTTCTGGTTGGGTATTACTTCACTCAAGAAACATCTTTCAGTTACTACAGTGCTTCAGAGATTATGAATTCTATTTACCAATTTAGTGCAAGGCATGAATTGTCTTTATTTCTGAGAGGAATTTCTGTTTCTTCTATGGACACAGAATTTCTTGCCTTTCAGTTATATGAAAAACAGGCTTTAATTTTCCATGGGTTGCTCTGCAAAACACCTGGGGTTTGCTTCTCAAACAAAAAGAAAGCACCTTAAAACGCCACATATTTTCGTTAGTTTAAAATCATGCTGCAGCATGTCATTCAGATTCACTAACTTCAGCCTGATTTAACAGTGCTTGAATAACATGAATTTCACTTCAACTTAATTAAACAGAGGCATAAGCATTTCAGGAATGATTTTGATGCAGTCTGGACACTTGAAGCCTCATTGTAATCTTACACATAAATGAGTATGCAAAATGTCACTTGAAAGGCAGAGATTTAGATACCTAAGTTGTAGAGGCAATTACCCATTTGTGTACATCAGTGCTGTGTTTAAGAATACAAAATATTTGTGTGTATTCACTGAAGACCCATTGGGAGAAAAGAGCTCTTCAAAGTAATTTTCAAGCCTTTATTTAAAATGCAGAACAATGAATTTAAAACTCAGGATTATGAAATGCTGGTAGCAGAAGATCAACATTTTCTCTTTTTATTAATTAAATAGGACAATAGGAATTGGAAAATCAGAGGGCAGCATTGGGTGTATGTTTGCTTGATTAACTTATTCAGTTTGAAATGAAGAGGGGGAAACGGTGTCAGATAATATGTGGAATTTCATAGTAAAGAAGTTTTTACCATATGATTTTCTAAGCTCATGATGGCTCTTTGGATTCATTTTACCGCTGCCATTAATACAGCTAGAGGTGATAAAAATGAGAAATGTTTCTATTATAAATAGAGGTAGTTCTGCAAACACAGTCCCCCCAGCCACACTTTCAGCTGCACCTGGGGAAGATGCGACACGATAGTGCTGGGACAGTGACAAACTCAGTTATGTTACAGACACTTGAAAATGGCACTGGCTTTTCCCACATATTACCATGTAGCACTGCCTTTGTTACCTGGACCAGAAATATTTCATTTCACTAGATCCCAATCCTGTAAGACAGCCCTGTCATTTTAATTTGTCGCTCTTTGTATACTGCATCGCACAGGAGTCGCGATGCCCCAGCCGAGTGCCATAGGCTACTGCTCAGAAGAGAAACCTGTCATGGGGGATAGCAAAGGTAAACACCAAAAACCAGAAATTTATGGCTGAAATCACTACCCAGGGCTCCGTGCCCACAGGCTTAGCAGGTGCTGCATTGGAAAGATCTATGATTTCAGCTGAGAGGTAGGCATATGTCTCTCCCACTGTCCTTTGCCTCCACCATGGTCCCTGTGCAGCCACGTCACTCACAGGAGGTAGGAGGAAGGGACAGAGGATGAAATTAAAGTATTGATGGTAGGAAGAGAAGTTGTGATTGACATGACGCCCTGAAAATAGCTCCAGGAACTCTGCAGTAGAGTTGACAGCAAAAGAAAAAGTCTGGGAGAAAAAAACAGAGAGACTTGGGATGATCATACATCTCTGAAACAACCAAGTGATGCCAGATCACTGGTGCCAGAAGTTCCAAGTCTTTCTCCAAAGAAGGCACCAGCACAAAACAAATGAGACCATGGTTCTGTCAGGTTTTTTGGGGTTACTCTTAACAGTATGATGCATCTTCCTTGTAAATTGTGAGAGATAAAGTGAATCAATAGACAAAACTTCATAGCATATTTACTTCTTAAGAACTGAGATGGTGAAACACAGATCTCTCTTCCCTGACATGGATTTTTGGCTTACCCTTTGGTCCACCCCCACCGAAGCAATTAATCAAAATAAATGAGGCATCAAACATCTGATATTAGCTGACTTCAGACTGCAACATATTAACTGTCTTCAGGAATTTCATTTACCATGCTGTGCAGGGCACACTGTGGGTTGTACTCCAGTATCTTTACTCCTGAACAGTATTTTGAAATATGCGCTATTGATAAACTACTGATTAGAAAAAGGGAATAACTGATCCTTGGTTTTATTGGTTAGGATTTGTGGAGTCTCTATGTAGCTATGCAGGTGTAATGAAGCTCAAGTCAGTGTTATCAATGATCTGTACCAAGCCTTCCCTCACATTTTGTGATAGGAGTGCCATCATGTAAACAGACATAAATCAAAGAATCAGAGTGAAAACACCTCAAACCTAGGGAGAAGTAAGTCCTTCATTGTAAAAATTGTGAATTTACTGTGAACCACAGGAGAGACTTAATGTCTTAGGGATGAAAAAACAGACATATTCCAATAGATAAACCAAAGCAGCTTATAAAAGGCAATGGGTAATGTAAATTTGGAAAGATGAAACTTAGAGGGAAAAGAGGTTCTATTTAGGAGACATTCCAAAAAACTGGAGATAGGGTTTTCTGTGAATAATGTAAAAGAGATATGCTAGTTAGGCATGGCTGTGTCATTCTGGGATTATTTGGCTTGATTTGACTAAAAATCTCCATTGCTAAATTGGGCAGGTGGGATTGCTGCCTGCCTGTCCTCAAATCAGCTTTTGTATGTCAGCTGGTGCTCTCAGAGCAATGTAAGCAGAATATAGCCACAAAGTGCCCACACCTACAATATCTTCAGCTGTCAGAGAGCTGATCTTGGCCTCCTGCAAAAGCCCACTAAATGAACACAGGCTGTTTTTCTCTTTCCTGGTCCTGGGTGGTTTGGCTTTATTAGACATGCATCCCAGAAGAGAAAAGGTGGAAAAAGAATGATGCATCAAAGAAACAAGAGTCTTTGTTTCTTCTCCAAAACTGACCCCTGAACTTTTGCTATAAGCTTTGTCCTCCAGAAGAGCCTTCAAATCCATAGAGCAGTTAATAAGACCTACCTGTTAATATGACTTCAAAGTTGTTAAAGAGCATTTCCATACAAGGCTTAAGAGCCCGGTTTAAGGATGACTCAGCAGTGTCCTTATGCAGATTCTTAGGATCATTGTCCTTTTACAGCAACTGATTATTGAAAAGTTTCTGAGATTTACTGAGTGTTTCAGTAATTTCAGTATCTATTCAAAGAGGTAATTTAGCAAATTTTGCCAAGCTATTATTTAAAGCATTAGGAAAGGCATGAAAATTAGTCAGGAACTGGTGAACAGCAAGTTTAAAAAGAGCTTAAGTAGATGTGGAAATAAGAACTTCAGCTCCTATTGTACAAATGGGGGGAGAGAAGCAAATAGTTTTAGTGATTTCACAGAGGTGACAAATGAAGTCACTATCAGGATGAAGATTCGTAGCCAGGGGGAATTTGACATTAAATATATTTCATCTCAATAGGAATTAGATAATCAATTAATACACACTATGGCCCCTGTGGCACCCCATGGCCATGGACACTGTGGCCATGGCAGCCCGCCTGCCACTGCCAGCCTGTTGCAGCATCTGCCAGCTTATCTCCCAGGGAAATGCAATGTACTGGTTGTCATCTGTAAAGCATTACCTTAACAGGAAAGGTACTGTGCTATTTGGCATCCCAGTAAAGCCAAGTCCCTGATGTCAGGATACAGGGCACCTAGATGATCAGCTGGTCCACCTGCACAGGGATGGCATGGGTCACTCCACTGGAAGCTCCAAGAAGAGACTGAGTGAAGCTGCCCAAGGACTCAGTAGCTCATCCATCCTTCTAGTGTGTGCCACGGCATCCACGGGGGCCCTGGTGGGTCATGGACCACGTGCAGCTCTGTGCACATTCCAGAGCCAGCACCCAGCCAGGATCCACTGCTTCTCCTCCAGGACCTCCCCTGCACATCCCAGCTCTCCAGCTCCCCTGTAATTCCATTATTGATGGAACCATTCTGAACTGCACTCTTCCTCTGCCACAAGTGCAGCACATGCTGCTGACACCAGCTCTCACTTAACTCCTTTGCAAATGTCCTCCCAGTGCTTGGAGGATTTTCTTCATCTGGATTCATCAGTTTGCTTTTTGATTCTGAGAGCAAGATCTGAAACACAGAAATGAACCACCTTCTTTCAAAAGGGTCTGGTGAATCCCAGCTCCCTTTCTAACAGATCCATGCTCCTCTCCCATGCTGCTGTGTGGCCAGAGGGGTGCTCCGCTCCCGTGCCCGGCTCAGCAACAGCCTGGGCAGGGCTGGCTGCAACTGACACATCCCTCTTGGGTCATGTCCCTTCAGACTCCAGTTATACATATCCCTACCAGAGATTTAATAACTTCTCTTCTGAAAGAAAGAAAAAGAAATGTCCCAATTTTCATATCCATCCTCCTTACCCAATGTCTGTTTGAAAAGCAGACCAAGAGCTGTCCTGAACACCTTTTGTGTTTCCATCTCCATATGCCTCTCCTACACTTCATGATCTATAATTATTCGGTACTGATGCTTTTTTTGCAATTAAGAACTATATTACATAAATATAATAAGCATGTTAAAATATTAAATGATTAACTGTTTGTTTGTACACCTATGAAACACTCTGTAACAGGATTAGTTTGGATCCCTAAAGAGTCATTAACTTGCATTATATTGAAGTATTTATTATTGTGGCATATGTAATGGATAATATTTGTTTACATTTTTAATTACTCACATTTTCAGCCAAGAAAATCTCCAAGGATAATGTCTCATTTACAAGTGTCCTGGCAAAAGACAGCATAATGTAATCATCACACATTACCAACAATTCCATGACAACCATGCAATGGTTTAAATATGAATTTCAAGTAAAGACATAATTATGGTAAACAATTTAAAAAACCATGACACAGCGTATGTGTGTATAAAAAACACTGAAAAACTTAAATGAAGCAAACTTTTCTCTAGCTGCTGTGGATATTGAGCTTGTTCCATGTCCCAGTGAAGTCAAGAGAAAAAGATTCCATTTTCATCCACAGTGTCCAAGCTGGCACCATAAATAATGTCACAAATAAGTGGCAATTTGTACCTTCAAAATCTCCCAATGTATTGAGTCCTATGATTGGGGTGGGGAAAACAATTTTTTTTTTCACAGAAAATGAATAACTAAATGAAAGGAACTTAAATTTAATTGAAAAGCTTCAATTTTTCAGTTTCTTCAGGAACTTGCAGTAAACTCTGCTTGGATGATAACCTCTCCTTATCAGAATCAGTCAAGGAATGAGCTGTATTAGCCCTGAGACTTAGATCAACCATGATGTATTTTTGGTGAGATTCTCAGAAATATCCTTCACAGAGCTTAATGTCAGTTAGAAAATTGATCCAGCAGTAGTGAATAGCCCATTGTCTCAGTCCTTGTTCACTGCAATTCCAATTTGTATAATTTCAATATTCTGGAAGCAGACTTTTGGCAATAATTTTTAGGAAAAAACCCTTTGGGTTATTATATAGAAAATATTTTTTTTTTTTTTAATGGAGACCCATAAATGGTGCAACAGAGAGTTTCTTCCTAAAAACAGTAAGAATATATGTATTTTAGTAGAAGCATCATGAGGAACAGAATTTCAGAATACATCCTGCAAGTGAGCTGAGCAACACAGAGGTTTTTTATGTGAATTATATCAAATCTCACATTCCTTAATTGTCAAGAGTATATTTCTTGTGCTTGCTATGGATAGCTTTCCATCTCCTTTTCTTACTTGTCATCTTCACTTCAACTTAGTAGCTCTTTCTAGAAGTTCTTTGTAGAAGATTCAGTCCCATTGGACTGAGGGTTGTTGCCACATAGCAATAAGACAATTTCTTAATCTTAGTGCTGTGTTAAACATGTGGCCATAAACCAGAAGGTAAACTATATATCTGACCTTTGCAAAACTCTATTTGGGCAATAGAAGCCCTTAAATCCTTCTTGTGACATCATCAGAACTTAGAAAATTTCACTCTACCGAACAAAAAATGGGTAGCTGTTTACTATCTTTTCAAATCTTCCTGCATTAGAGATTTTCTGATTCCTCACACTGCCTTTCTTTGCAGCTATATTTTCTGATTGGAAATGTTGTCACTGTCCTTTAAACAGTTCATAGATTGGCAGAATTCTTTGAAAGTCTCATTTCAGCCATTGGAACAGACTTCAAGGGAAATGGTTGAGTCACCATCCCTGTTGGTATTTAAAAAACCTGTAGATCTGGTGCTAAGGAAAGTAGTTTAGTGTTGGATTCCACAGTGTTAGTTTTGATGCCATGAAGATTTTTTGCCTTTTCTTTTATACCCCTGTTATACCTTTTACAACTTCTGTATTCTTAGTGCTTTTTCCCTACATTCTTGGACTTGTTTGTCAAGCTAAGAGACTAAACATTTTAGAAGCTTCGTAGCTAGGGATCAGTGTGCCCCAGACCCCAAGGTCCTCTCCAGAACACATTCTGTAAACCAAGATAGAACCATCCAGGGGAAGGCTCCTTGGGGAGGGGGGGCTCACTTGAGCCTCTCATTAGGGAATATTTGATAGATATGCTAATTAGTAAGACCTATAGTGATATACCAGATCTTTTGGGGCAGATTCGGTGGGGTGCATCTCGATGCATGTGACCTGGATGTTTGCACCTAAGGATCCTTAAAATAAATACCAAGGTAAAATCCCTTTTCCCCTTCTAACCTTGTATGACTCTTGATTTTAAGACCAGGAAAAGGCATCAGTTTAAGGGTTAGGCACAATGACCTCGATGGTCTTTTCCAGCCTAAATTATTCCATGGTTCTCTGTCGTGATAGCAGACAGCACGGCTTGGGGCTGAAGTGCGCTACGAATGCTGGTAAGAGGTGAAGCTTGAATGCTTCACCTATGGGACATGACTATGGCAGAAAAAAAGTAAATGCTCAAAAGAAATTGTTTTCAAACAATTCTAAGAACCTTACAAATGTCAATTCTCTTCAGTCTGCATTTTCATTTCACTCTGTTGCTTGTGTTAACATAAAATAAAAAGTCTTCCGTCTAGAGGGGCAGATAAGGTAACCACTTTTTACTTAGATAACATTTTTTCTTGCTGTGGCAAAATGTACCTTTTTATTCATCTGGACTACCAAACCAGTCAGTTATTTAGCATTTTTATAGTGTATTTTCGATCTTTACATAGAGAAGTGGACCTATGTAACTGAAATATCTTTACAGGAAACCCTTTCTTCCTTAGCTGGTTGCAGTTTTTGAAAGAAAATAGCCCAGCAGAACAAAACACAAAGCATTCCTATCATTGTTTGAATAAAAAGATCCATGCACCAAGTTTGTCTCATAGTGACTACAGTGGAAGGAGTGTATGCCATGCTACTTAATATCTTTGAAACCATACTCATGTCTTTTAAAGAATCTGTAAATCTCTCTCTAATTAATTGTAACGGAGTTTAGTTTGCCCACTGAGAGGAGCATAAACCCTTTAATTTCTACATTCTAGAAGTCTCTGAGTCCCCAGCCAGCGGTAACTGTTTGATGTGTATCATGTCAAATGTGATGCTTCAAAATTAGTTTGATTAAAAATACGTAAAGTTAATGAATTGTCAAAAAACCAGTGTCCTTTAGAAGGCACAGTTTTTAAAAGATGTCTATTTTAATCTTCATAGTATAACTGTCTCTGGTATTTCTGTCATTTGGTAATGCTTCCACATTCATGGTGGTCATCTTTGATCATATAAATTCAAGAGATTCCAAGGCTTTTTCTATTTGCATAAAAAACAAAGAAAGCATTGTCAGAAATCCCCAAATATGCATTTTGAATCAAGTTTCACCTAAGTGCTTCACAAAGACTCAGTGTCTTGATGCTAATTTATTGAAAATGCCTTGGCCTTTAGGAATTTCCCATTGGCACTTAGTAGAGCTGAACTCAAAGTGGCAATGGCAAAAAGCAGCCGTCGAAACTGTGTTCATGCTGACATCTAAGCCCTAGTGCTCAAATTATGAGTGCCTTGAAACAAAATACCGTAGAAGGAAAAACAAAGCATAAATGCTTTAGGTGCCAAGATTTCAGTTGAAAGGGGTAGAGGAGAAAATAAGTTTGGGGTTTTTTTAGTGAAATCTAATGTACTAAAGACTTAGCACAAAAAAAGGATTTAGCGATAGATGTAAAAGATTTGATGTTTAATGCACAACTCTGAAGTCAGTGTTTTATATCTATAATTTTTGCATATACATAACCATATTTAGATTTCGACATATGGTCTGTAAATAACATATGTAAGCTGGATCGTTGAGTGAGATGATTTTTTTTCCTGCTGAATGTATGTGCTTATTTTATGAGCAGAGACGTGAAAAGTTCATTCATGTCAAAATGTGTTGCTAAGTATAAACATGCTGCTTCACTTTAGGCAGGATCAGGAAAGACCCTGGGTGTGTAATCTCTGAATTGACTCTATGCTGATGTTGCCCAGGTTTTGTATTACTAAACTATGGCTCACAACAACAACAAAAATTTAACCTTTAAATAGAGGCACCAAAATAATTTAAAACAGATTGGAGGGTTTAAAGGGCTCCAAGAATAAGCAGCTCATATTTCAGTTCCTCCCCTCTAGGGCCTACCTATTTGGTGTTCAGAGTTCATCTCATATTGCAGCTGCTTATGTTCACATTTTCTGCAGTGTGTGGGTGAAATGTCCAAGGAAAAGTAAAAAAACAGCAACAAAAAACTAAAATATACAACATTAAAAATACCTCCTCTAAAACAATGGTTTGGCTGTTACTGGGCAGGGAATAGGACAAATCACCCAGAGGCTTTTAAGTAAGAGCAGGGGAAAGAAAAACCCAGAAAACGGCGAGAAAGTGTGGAGATTTTAAAGGGACTTTTGGTTTCAGGGGATATTTTTTATTCAAAGTTCTTCCAGGTTATAGAGTCCATTATATTTTTTTTTTTGGTTCTTTTATTAAAAATTTCTTTGTAATTCATTTGGACTTTTTTGCCACTGGGCACAGACAGATAACAACAACAAACAATGGCACTCTGTACTTATCACTTTATTCTGTTTTACAGTGTGTGTCTGATTATGGAAACAATACATTTTTTGCACCTTTCTTTGGTTACTATTTGTCAAGAGTAGCCGTTATAAACAATATATTTTCCCATTTTAATAAAAGGCTAGAGCTGCACTAAGTGCATAAGATAGGATTTGAAACAAAAACCCATCAGGCTGCTAGAACAAGGTTACAGCACACCATCTTATGAGTTAAAAAGCTTTCCACCTACTACATTTTCTAGCCCTACTATTCAAATGTAAAAGCCATATATCTCTTTAATTAATGAACGAATTTCACTCCTTTCACCAGCATGTCTTGCCATGTAGTCCTTCAACCAAAGTAATTGCTGTTGCAAACAGTCCACTCACACCAAAATATTTGTGCTAAATAATCAGGCTCTGAGGACATTTTCTTCCTTACATATGATCTATTCCGTTTTTCTTTAGCCTGTACTTATGCATATGTAAAGGTATTATTACGAAGGACCCAACATCCTTTGATGACTGAGGAAAATCTGGCCCCTTTGAAGTCTATGTGAATTTTCCTTTTCAGCTGCAGCAGGGGGAACCTCACCCCATCTGTCTAAGTCTCCCTAAGTAATTCACATGGCTTGGGTCCAAAAAGAGGTGAGTACCGTGTTCAATGGTGAATGGTAACCTCACTGGTTACTAAAACTGGTCCAGTGGTAAATCCCCAAAGGTGACAGCAGATATGGTCGTAACTGCTCATATGGTCCTTTCCTCGAGCCTACCTAGACACTTCTGTATTTCTCTTCTGCTGTACCTCCCCCAACTCTTCTTAGAGTAGGGGAGAATTTGCATTATTTGGGGAGGCGATCCTTTTGGCTCCTTTCAAGGCTAGCCCAGCTAGGCATGGCTGTCATTACTGAGGTGCCCAGAACCAGTCCTGTGGATTTGGCAGTGATAATGCCAAGGACTTGCTTTCCTTTTCAGCTCTTCTACTCATTTCTTCAGAAATCTCTTCCTTCTGACTTGCATTAATAGAGTGAAACATAGAGACTGGGAAAATTAATCTACTGTAATAATGTTTTAATTAATAATTAGATACAGCTTGTTCTCTCAAGATGAAAATATTTCCATTATGCCTAAATCCTTCTTCTAGAAAAGGACTAAAATATCATGATTTGTGTTCTGAACCATCAAGAGAGTACGAAAATCAGGTGTTTAACAGAGTAAGTCTTCCAACAAAGCAAAAGTGTACTTCTGCAGTGTGTCAGTGGAAAGGGAGTACGAATTCTCATGAACCACAATAAGGCCAGCTCAGTTATTCCAGCTCCTTTTCCAGGGCCAGATATCTCCAGACAGAACCAGCTTATATTACCCTGAAACTTGTATGTAGTGTATCTAATATTTCCTAGATCATGTCTATGCTATGTCAGCTATTTAACAACTGACTTCAAATACAATTTACTACCGTGCAAAACTGGGATTTGCATCTGACTTTAAATTCAGCACTAGTTTCAGAGGAGTATCATATGAGAGTCAGCTAATCTCATTTCACTTTCAGAGTGTTTCTAGAGGTCTGGCTGAAGATTAAAACACGCATGAAAGCAGCTACAGAACTAAGCAATCATGATAGTACTAAACAAGTTTATTCTTGATCTGCAATATCATTAGAAAATTTGGGGGATTAATGTTCATTATATATGGTATATATTTGTCTTTATTTTCTACATACTTATCTGAAAGGTTAATGAAAATGCAGATACAATGGTTCCTTTATATGGGTTTACCTTCCACGAGTGCCAGTTTTCTGACTAATTGATTATGTCAGAAGCTCTATAAATATCAATAGCATATGGAAAGGTTAAGCCAAGGTCTCCACATAACTGGATTCATACTCTTTATTGATGGTACAACCATTATCCAACCATAATGGAAGTGCTTTGAGTGTGAAATAGAGTAGAACATTGGATAATTTTCACCAATGACTGACTGGAGGAATCAAACTGAATGACTGACTTCTGCAAACTAATGAACAAAGCTATGATGTACAATGTGTAAACTAGAACTAGAATTTGAAAAAATCAAGAATAATGTAAAATTAAGTGTGTGTAATCCTTGTTTTGCCAGTTGTAGTTTAATACTATTTAGGATGATCTTCAATCTCCTCTGAAATAAACAGTAGGAGGCTGTGCTAGAATGACATCTTGCAAATAAGAGAAGGTAGTTGACAACATGCTGCTCAGTTTTCACTAACAGACATAAAGATACTTTCTTGCTTGGAAGAATATTAGGAGTCAGGTCTAAAACAGAATTTGATTGTGTTATCTTTTTTAGCATGTTAGCAGCAATTTTTCAGAATGGCTTTATTGTTCTGTGTTAGTTTTTCTCCTTTATTACCTCTGGTGTTTGGGGTTTTTTTTGCTACAATAGAGAGGAGTCAATCCAGTCCCTATATGTCATCTCCCTGATAGCTCTGGGTAGCAAAGAGAGCCTGAAAGCAGTGTGGCATCGTGGCATTCCCACTGCCATCACTCCATGATAGAGCTGGTGGCAGTGCAGGAGGGGTATTGCAGCTTCACCAATTGTTACAAAGGAAGCTGGACTCATTTATTAAAGGTTTGGTTACTGATATATGTTCTACATGCTGTGGAAAAACTGGAGAGGCACATTCAGTCTGCCACATAGACCCATAACCCCATTTTTGAGCTCAAGGCTAGATTGCACTTGGACTCTTCACCTGCCACTCTGTGCTTTCCTCTTTCTGAAATGATCTCTGTGTCCAACAGGTTTTGCAGGAAGTGCCAAGCCTGTGCTTCATTGCAGTTAATAAGTTAAAAACTACAGAGTAGTGCTTTGAAAATTAAATCACTGTAAACATGCCAAAGTTTTCTAACCAGCTGGAAAATGCAGTTAAAAATCCTATACACTTCCACACCTGGACTGCTTATTTCGGTGAGTGGTATGGGACAGGGATTCAGCTGTTTGCATTAGAAATGAAAAGAAATGCTCTTCTCTCAGTAGTCAGTACGTTTTCTTTTCATAGAGAAAATACACGGCACCAATTGCAATTCATTATCCTGTGTTTTTCTCTGAAAATGAGTGTGCTTAGACCTCAGAATGTATCACTTCACCATATAAATTTCCCTTAAATGTAGTATATAGCAACATTATAAAATGCTGCCTTCTTTTGGTTTTGAAATATTAATACAGAGAATTTAGGGGAAAACTTGGTATGATCAATTCCATCTTTAACATCTGCTTCTAACTGCTTGAAGTTTCACGTGCGAGTAAAATTCCCATACTGGTGAAATCAACAGTGAAATTCCTTTTGCGTTTATCCCAATTGAAGAGGCTACTCCTGTAGGACCAGATTTCTCCACCTTCATTTGCATACTCCACATGATCTGACCCAAATCAGCGTGCAGAAAGATATACTTCATTCTGACCCCTGATTCTCAAAAATCTACTGTGTCATCCAATTGATACAGAGTTTATCTCTATCTTGGAGAGATTGGTTTCTCCTACAGTTGAGAAGTCATGAGTGACTTTATGCCAGATTTACTTTTATCATTTGCTAAGCATTGTCCACATCAGCCTTTGAGCTTTATCAGCTAACCACCAATGAGGTGACCCTGGTTAGACTATTTGTATGAGAAGGACAAACTGCTGCAAGCTGTGGTATGTGCAGCCTGTTCCCCTGTCTGGGCGGGAGATCACCCACATCAGCTGGGAACAGCTTTGGTCACACTATTGAGTGGAAGCAGTGACTGATGGGCCAGTTCCAATGAGGGAAATGCAAGAAAATCTTGATGAAATGTATGGCTACAGATGTTTCGAAGTTCCTTCTGCCCAAATTTTCATTGACTCTGTACAACTGTTAAGTGGAGAATTTACAGTGGACAGATAGGGGGGGAAAAAAAAAGAGAGCTGTCTTTCCTACTACTAAGAATGAGGGGGGGAATATCTTTTAGCTTTTGACATGAATATAATATGATATTCTTCATGATTGTCATCCAGACCAGTCAAAAATGAAAGGTCAAATCCAATTCATTTTAGTCATGTAAAGAACCCTACAAAGTCAGTTTGACTAATGTTCTTCAGGGAGAGAAATTTAGCTTTGAGCATTATCTGGAGCAAAAGAAAACGTAAAGCCATTGCTTTCTCAGAATTGCTGTTAAGGACACTAAAAAAAGATTTAAAAATGGCTTTGAATTGCTTCAGTTTAAAAAGTGCTAGAGTATGACTGAAGTAGCTGAAGAGTACATTAAGACCCAGATTTTCCTGAGGTCCAGCAAAGCCTTAATCCCAGTAGTAACATCATGCATTCTCAAGGCAAATAGTATGCTCCCGTGCAGACTGGTGCTTCATCCACCCTCTAACTGGAAGAAAGTTGCTGGAAATTACCTCCATCTAAATCACCAAACTACACAAATTATCTAGAAAAAGCAGCATAAATAAAATGCTATTTTATTAAATGTACTGCTGTTTTCCACTGAGAAATGTGAAGGCCGTGGGAATAGTCATTGCTTCTTCAAATTTTGAAAATAAAGAGATTGCTATGACATGAGTCACTTGATTTCTGGAAGCACCTCCAAATCCTCATAAATAGATAATACAGTTCCTCTGTTGTGAGAATGTCCCTGCTTATGAACTGTGCTTAAATTACCTTGTACTACCCCAATTAGATTCACAACATCCCTATATTGCAAAAGGCTGTTTTCATTCTCAATTAGTTGAAAAGGATTAGACACACTGATAGATAGTACTAAATGCTAATGGGTCAGATCCTAAAGCCATTACACTGTTTTCATGCTGCATTCTGCTGGCATTGATTTCACTGGAGTGCTGAGGAAAGCCCGAATATGAACATCAGTATGCAGCTCAATATTTTATGGGTTTTCTAGTCTTGGCTTTTAAAAATATTCTCCCTCTGCTATTCTTTAGCCAGAAGAGCAAAAAGAGCTAGTTCCAGCCCTGACTTCAAAAAAAAAGGCTGAGTGACAGTACAGAGGCTTGAGGAAATCACAAGTTTATATGTGGGCTTTTTTATCATCTCTAATGGCAAAATTAAAATTAGTTCCCAATTAAAAGAGAAAAGCACAAGTACAATCTGAGAACAGAAGATAAAGGGTGGCATGAAGTGAAGATTATTAAGCAGCATAGTATAACAGGACCCCAGGTGCAGAAGGGCCTCATTATACTCACATTCTTGTGCTGCAACATACAGATGTACAGTAAACCAAAAAAAAAAAAAAATATTCCAAAGGACAGTTTTACACAGTGCTACATTTGAGATGAGTACATGTTTTTTGAAGACAGACCATAACAACTTGGTTTTTACTTCCAAAATACAGTGGCACATTAATTGCTTGATCAGCCAAATGAAACTAAATGTAATTAAGACTAGTGTGAGGTTAATTTGGTCCATAATTATATTATATAAAATAAATGAAAATTGTTTCCTTCCTAAATTGCAATTCATTACAATTACAGATATTAAAATAAGATACTATAAAATTACATGAAGCATGTACACATTAATAGCCATTAGTAATAGCTTGATATTTCTATCCAAGCAACAGTTTATTAGAATGCCAAAAGGTTATATTTGACAACTCACATGACTGATTTTTCTACTTATCCTTTCTCCTCCTCTAAGATATTCAGTCTTCTTACACACAAAACATATGCCATGTCATATTTGTGCATGTTAGGCATATTAGTTTTAGTCTAAGGTTTGTTTTAACAATATTGTTTGCTGTTCATTAAAATACTTAAGTTTGACAGCTGTATCTCTGGAACGAGCCACATCAGACTTGGTGGAGAGGAGCTGCCTCTCCCAGCACAATACAGTGCTTTGTTTTGGGCACGAGAACTTCTTGGTAGTGGGAAAATGCCGACTTAGATCCTCTTGCCTTCCATTTAGCTTAAGCATAAATTTAAAGCTAAGCCCATGCTTAATGGTTTTGCTATGCTTTAGTAGCTTTTTACAAGGACTCAAGTATTTTGTAGAATTGGAGCCACTGGCTCTATACACTGAAATCAATGGCAATGGTCGTGGTGTGCAGGGTCTGACCTGTACCTCTTATGAGATGAAATATCTCTAGGTATTTCTACAAAGAATTGTAAACTTCAGGGTATCACATTTTGACCACTCTTATGAATTGATTTCCTACTGTTTCTTTTTCTAAAATTTTTCCTTTTGGGGACAGAAAGTGTCTAGCAACAACATTTTAATATCAGACAAAAAGAGTGACAAAGCAGTGCTTTTGAAATCATGACATCCATGTGATTTTTGAGCTGGTGCAGAATGATGGACACTAGAAATATATGTGGTCAGATAAAAAGCTACAGGCACAATAATAATTTTTATGCACCCAGGATACTCACTAAAATGAGGGGAAAAATAGGAAATGCAGGATGAATCTTGTTATTAGGGTCCTTCAACTCCAACATGACCAAATTTAGTGTCAAAGACATGAAATCTCTAACTACATTGCACAACTGGGTATCACATTTAACCACAAGGATTAGGATGTAATCCTGTGATTTCTGAACATCCTGAATTTCTGAAGTACTTCGTACTTGCAGGCTCAGGATTTTGTGTTCCTTGAAAAGCTGCGAGCAAATAAGTTTTGTTAAAATGATCTACAGTTGTTTTCTTCCTTACATGAAATAGTAAGATATCCTTTGTTAAAGAAAGAGACCACAACTATTGCAGTGCCTTGATTTCTTTTACAATTTTTTTGTATGTACTGCTCCTAGAGTTGCAAACTTAGAGTAAAATGTATTTTAAAAATAACTATCTATCACTATCTCTCTTCTCTTTATAGCAACTCAGACTCAGGACATTTAGTTGATAGAATTAGGTTATTGCCACTGACAGCAAATATATTTACATCTTAACCATTAATTCTGTTAATTGAGCATTTCATAAAAGTGGTTTATAAACTGATGATAAAAGATCAGCACCCTACAGTGTTGGTTATACCTGTACACAACATTAATACTCATTTAATAAGCTGACCAATAATAACATTGGGTAGAATATCTTAATGATGATATCTTACTTTCAACAAACTGAGAGATATGTTTTGCAATATTTAATTGAGCAAAACTCCCAGTGGCTTCAGTGAAAGGTGTTCTTGATTAAGGACTAAAGAATTTCACCTTAATAGTATTTATCATTTATGCATGGAAATGTAGGGTGATAACAGTTATTAGCATTCCAGGTAAAGTAGCTCATGCAAATTATTCTGCTATTAAATAGTCAGCCACATTGTATTTAATACCCCCAAATTGTTATGTATATTTAACAGGGAAATGACAATAGGAAAAACAGATTTAGTTCAGATGTTGAGCTGCTATGTAAACCAATTATCTATCCTGAGGGAAACAGCTCTGTCTACAACTACTTAGGCTCTAGGGCCTATTACAAATCCTGGAGTGGGCTGTTGTTTCAGTTCTCAGGGGAATCTACCACGTCACACTGGAAATAGTTGACAATAATTAGAAAGCCTGCTTCTGCCAATACTGAGCACATTTTTAATACCTTTCTAAGTGTTATGGGAGATAATATATAAGGCTTTTAGAATTCCAGTCAGGCTAAGGTGAACCATGGAAAGGACAACTACACAATAGCCCCAAACTGGACTGTGACAGGCTAATTATTGTGGCTTCATTATAAAACCTCTTTTTGCATAGGTCACCTGGGGAGTGTAATTAAAAATGCATTATTGGTGTATATTTTTATTGAAGCAATTAAATTAAAAAGCAAAAAAAATTATTATTTGACGAGCAAATAATAATGTTGGTCAACAGCATTTATCCAAGAAAGAGAGAACAAGTTAGTGGTTCATTAGCAGTAAATGTGTTAACTGGAAAGCTGTTTGAAAGATGAGCCATAGAACAGCTTTTAAATACTCAGATTAAAGGATTTATAATGTCAAGTTTAACACAGAAATTATAGATAATATTACATTGCCGTGAGTAACAGCACCTTTAATCTGACTTAGCAAAAGGATTTACTACACATGGTATGATTTTCACAATTAGACAACTATAAATCTATCTAGTATCAAACATCTTTATTGGCCGTATAGGGGTATCAACACACATGCACACCTTGGTGGACACGCTCACATATGTGTAGGAATATGTAGAGTAGGAGTCTGTAAAACTGTACAGCATCTGCTGCAGAAAAGCTTTTTAGCAATTCCTGCCTCGAACAAATAGATGTCAGGGAGTCCACTCTAGCTACTGTTTAGATTTTCCTGACATGGAGCCAAAGGGATGCCCTGGAAACATGAGGAGATGCAAGGGGATCCCCCCAGGAACTTGGCAGTATCACCATGCTGACAGCGCAATTTTCCTGGACAGCAATGTGTAGTTATACACGGCTCAGCAGTGAGAGCAGCAGTAGCAGTAAGAGTAGCTCTGCTTACACAAACCACCCATACAACACACACAGAATAAAGCCAGCTCTTTCCAGAAAGGATTAGTTAGTTGATAGAGCACACACTTGATGGTTATTCCTCACGGGAAGAGATACGTCCTGAGCGTATCATGTTGGCTGTGCTGCTCAGAATCTCTACAGGAAGTATACATAAGATGAGTGGTTTTACACTAAGCTCAGTTTGCAGGCTGTGAAGTTACCAGCAGTTGCACAAAAGATGTATTTGAGGTTCTTGAAGGCATGTTCAGTCTTTCTCTCTCAGAAACCATTTGTTCCTCAACGCTGTTCACCCCATCTGCACATGGAGCTCTGGGTATGCATGTACCAGAGACTTACACACAAGCACAATGATATTTTCTATCTTTTCTTCTTCTGGAAACTCCTAACTTCCTCCTTGCCTTTTGTTGTCAATAGCATTGTTCTGGCACTGCCAATAGGCTCACAGTCATCTAAAATCTCCTGAGATGAGAATGTCTCCTCCTGCATATATTAGGCTGTTTACCTCCAAGTTTTTACCCTTTATTCCATCTGTTATTTTTATTGTTGAATCATTCATAAGACCTTTCTGTTACACTTTGCATCATGGATTTAATCCTGAATCATTCTCGTAAACTGTAAAGTGATAACTTGCTACTTAAAATTTTCCAGATAATTTATGAATACGTTGAACAGCAGAATCCCAAGAGAGCTCTCCAGAGGATTCTGTCAGTAATTGTCCTTCTCTGTGAAAACTGACCACTTACTGTTTCCCTTTGTTTCCCTTCTTTTCACCAGTTGCTAATCCTGAGGAATACCTTCCATTTAGCCCATGACTAATCTTCAAGTTTTTGTTTCTCTAAGAGTCTTTGGTGAGGGATTTTGTTGAAAGTCTGTTGAAAATCCAGTCACACTGTATCAACTGGCTGTGTTATCCGTATACACATTGATGTGGTCTAAAAACTATAAAAGATTTTGGGGCATGACTGCTGTAGCAAAGTTAATCTTGACCATCTTCCCATATGATACTGATATTTTCCTACAGTCTCCACTTGTTTACCTGACGCAGAAATAAATTTCCAGGCCTGAGATAACTAGCACCATAGGAACTTTAGTGAAGATCAATGTTGCATTAATCACATTTTGTTTCTCTGCCTCTGTGGATGCTTTAAACCAAAGCACCATTACTGTTTGATTTCACATATGAGCTCTCAGACAACTCAGGTAAATATCATCTCACCTGGGCAATTTCTTCTCCTCCCCATCTGCTAAAATGCCCTAACATTTTGTCTGTTGTACTCATACCATAATTTGCAAAAAACTTCCCAGTTCCTTGCCTCTCCAGACTAGTACTTGTGCAAGCTTTCTGATGTGTTTTTTAGAGTAAAAATCAAAATAGTGTTATTTTGGTTTTTGTTTTAAATTATTATTTGTCTCTGAGTTCTCTTTTTACATTATCTCTGCCCTTTTTTATCTCTCTCCCTCAATTATGCTTTCAGATTTGGTACAGTAATCACTTTCCCTTGGCCTGGCAAAACTTTGATAATTTAGGGGTTACTGTAGCTTTGGGAATTAATTCAGCATTCCAGGAGGAGGTTGGTTATTACTGATTCATGCATAGACTTAAGTAGGCCAAGTTCCTTACTGAAAATATTCTTCCTTATGACCACAGTAATGTCTTTCTTCAGGTATATTTTATCCCATCCTAAATATTGTCATATTTTCACAATACAAAACCTACAGGAAAGTAAAAATCTACAGAAAAGGCCATTCTGTGCTCAGTACTGTAAATATGAATGTATTATGCAGTGACCTTCAAACCAGCAAGGCCTGATCCTGCTCCCAGTGCAGCCAAGGGAGTTTGCTGCAGGCTCTCTCCCTTACAACAGGACCCTGTTACAGCCGGGTGTGAGAGCATCCTCATCAATAAACAAGTGAATGTTTTGTTACTGCATTGATTTGAACACTTTTTCAACAGTAATGAAGGATGTCTAATGGTTATATACCTCTAAAAATAATATCTTCCAGACATTCCTTCCTCTCTTTCTCTCTACATGTTATATATGGATGTATGCATGGATGCATGACTGTACTGAAACCAAATGTAAGTTTCTGCCTTTTTTTATTATTTTCATTCCTAACACGAGAGCAGAACTTATGCCCCAATTTGAAAAAATGCCTAAACCTAAAAATGAATTAAACACACATAAAGTTCTGTTACTGGTCAGACCAAAACCCTAAGGGTTGCATTCTGTATTCAATTACACAAGTGTTACTCCCGTTGGAGTCAGGACTGGAGGGCAGAATTCAGCCTGAAATTGTAAACAAGAAAAATTTAAACTGAATCTGGTCTTTCCTTAATATGCACTAGTATGCACCAAGATCTTGTTGAATACAAGGTCTCTTATTTGGGAAAAAGGGCAAGAAGAAAAAAAACATCAGTGAGAAATGGGGGAAAGATTTCTCCAGGATAAAATTTGCTGTCTAGGTGCTTTGGCAGAAAAAGGTTTGTTAAAGTGAGGAAATCAGTGTTTTTCGACTCCCAGATTAGCTTGTTTTGACTTATTCCTTTCTGCTGTGTCTTAACAATTCATCTCTGCAGCTGCATCTCCTGTACTGGTCTGCAGTTTTCTCACCCTATTCTGGGTGAGGAACCCAGACCTGCTCTGTCCTTGACACCCAAAATAAGTGGGACAGCAACGGACAGTGATTTTCTTGCACTTTTTTCAAGGTTTGAAGGTTGCTTGTTCTTTCTTCATGAAAGCTGCGGCTTTTCTTTTTTTTTCTTAGTACTTTTTCTCAGATGACATCCTCTCTATGCCATAACCCAAGCTTGTAATCTCAGGAACTGCTTTACTTTTTTGGTGAAGGCCTTATCACATTGCTGAGTACAACAGAAATTTGAGCAGAGGGTGCACAAAAAACATAGATGTGCCAGGAAGATTTGCATTTTCACAGAGCACCAAGTTGTGACTCTGCCCTCTGCATGACTCTACAGCTTGGGAAGCTTCCTTGGTTAAATCGACTCACAAGCTAGGCAAGTCTATATGAGGAATCAACTGCATGACTCTAGAAAGAGGGTCCAAAACTGGAATTAAAATGTTGTGTTTCAAAGAGTTATGTATGTGTAGCTAAGGTACAATTAAAGTAAAGCAGAAATTATATGAGAAACAGAGTCCAAGACAAGGCTGACATTCATTGAGTTGCCTCAGAGGATGCTGTCCAGACAGTTGCCATTGCAGTGTGTGAGTGGTCTTCCTGTCTCGTAGAATGGAGCCATTGTTGGCAGTGGCTGGAAAAAGTGCAGCATGTGGACATGAGTCCCGAAAAGACAGAGCTGGGAAAAACAGGGACTTGCTGGAGAAGGCTCTGCAAAGCACCTACTCTGGACTGCTGATGAAGTCAGTGATTCAGGAAAAACTTCTTGTGAGTTGTGGCATAAGGTATTTTTCCATCTTTTGCCATTTCACATGTGAACAGATGTTGCTGATATAGAGTATTTTCCAAACAGAACATTATCTGAAGCTTAGTAAGGATGTTAATAACACTTGAGTGTCTTGATGAAAATTATTATTTCAGCTTGTCTATATGCACATTTGGAGCTGCAAAATAATTTAATATTTCTGGTTTTAAAAGCCAGCTCTGGTAGAACTAAGATTTCTGATGGTCCCCTCTGTCTCCCATGAAAGAAGTTCGGGAGACTTTGCAGTGTGATATACTGCCTGGTTTGCTTGGGCATAGGATCCCTCACAGACAGCACCATCCTCTTTCCCAGTGAAACTTGACCTACTGGCCCAAATACCTCATCTGATCTCAGCTGCTACAATATCTTAGCAATAAATAGGACCGTACTAGCCATGCAGTGATCCTAATCTGTGAAATCTTTATGTACCCAGATTCATTCTGACATTAGAGAGGGTCTAGCGACCATGCAAAAAAATGTTAACTATCTCTAACACGTGATGAAACTATAATAAATGTAGAAATTGATGAAATGAGGAGCAAATGATTATGGGCATTGTTAGGCAATGCACAGGTTCAAGGAAGATGAACTTCTCTTTTTCAGAAGTTCTAAAACTACCCCTAAAAGTTTAACTGGCAGCAAGCATGAGCAGGCTCTAGTTCTAAGTTTTTATTCCTGGAAATAACTGGAAGAAAAAATGCTTCAAATAAGAGGTAACTATAGAACTGCAAGTCAAGGGTTAATTTTTCTTTTCTTAGGGAAGCAGTAAAAGCTGAATTTTTCCATTCTGCGTTATCTGTGGCATTATATGTGGCAGCTGCAACCTATTTCTATTCCTAAATTCTGATAGTTTATTGCCATTGTGGGAGATGAAGGATTTGGTCCTTGGTCGAGAGTTCCAGGTGTCTGAGAGATTTGCAAGAACTGTTGGAAAGGGGAAAATGACTCAAAGAATATGACATTTCTGGAAATATAATTTAGATTTTGGTCAACACGGAATAGGAATGAGTGGTTCAGGTCATCAGCTGAACTGGCATTTCAGTGCTTGGGCAAGCAGAGAATCAAGCAGACAGACTTGTCAGTTGTGGGTTAAGTTACTGCTTTGAAGTGTGGAGCCATCATGTAACTTACAGGTCTAAGTAGATGTTTAGTCCTCTCCCATCTACTTAAGCTAGCTGTTTGCATTCTCAGTTATTTTGTGTTTTATTGCCAGCCCTGGAGAGTACAGGCAATTTTTTTATAGCTGAAACTTTGTGCAGTCACTCAGGGAAGTGCAGTGGATCCACAGTGGAAGCTCAGCTGAGGTATAATCTTCCAGCTCCTGAATAAATCTGGTCAGTACTGGTGCAAGTCTGCTCCAATATACTGGGTAGAGTCTTGGCTGCACAAAAGAGAGAGAAGTGCATACACAGATTAGAATTTCTCACTATGTTTACTTCACTGAACTATCTTTTCCACAAATCTTTTGCATTTTCTCTTCTCTGTTCAAACTCACAATTATGCACATTTTAAGGCAAAATGCCACACTGTGATTATCTATTCTATTCTCCTCCTTTTCCACATAACATAAGCCGAAGAACATCCCTGAATTAATTCCTGTTTCTAGTCTTACAGTTACAGTTGAGCTGAATATATCTTTTTCAGAAATACCCGATCTTAATATTTTCTTGTGATAAAAAACCCACTGCAGTCCTGACTTGCTAGTTCACAATGCCTAATTACCCACAGTGTTTAAAATGCAAGCCTTATGTCTAGTCTGAATTATTCTCACATCTGTTTCCAGGTGTTGGATCTTATCATATCTTTCTGCTAAACTGAAAAACTGTGCATTCTTCAAAGTACTCTTCTCCATGTCGATAACCACAGATTTGAGAAAATCTGCTCTTTTGACCTTCTTTCTGATGAGTTCAAAGTGTTACCTCTGCAGCTTGGTAGCAATGCCCAGATTCAGATTTGAGCAAGTAGCTCAAGCCAAGTTGGTAGTGCTGTACAGGGCCTTTCATTGCCTCTGCTTCTCGTCACTTACCTCCACGCTTCATTAGGGCAGAGGCAAACACAAGCCTGCCCAACTGTCCAGCCATCCTTTCTCACACCAGGGATGTTTGCACAGAGACCGACTTGTGTACAGACATGCTTCTGAAGGCAAGGGGGAAATAGCTATATTGTTCATTCCTCAACATGTGCATAAAATACAGCAAATTTCGGGCCCTAATTGTGTAGATGGCTTTATTAGCTAAGGTGATATTTCCCAAGTTTTTATCTGCACCTAGACTTTGGGCTTACTCTTTTTCTGTCTTTTTCACAAGAATATTGAGAGGGGGAAAATTGCAGTTATACAGTCAGTAGTGGTGAAGCTCAAGAATATCAGATCTTCTAAACCACCACAAGAAGAAGTTATTGCATCAGAGTAAGCAGTAGATTTATCCCAAACTATACACAGAAAGTGAGTTGAAATATGGCTTGGATGATCAAGACTCCATATTCAGGTGTGAACTGATCTAGTGATCAAGTTAACATAATTTTACCACCGTTTTTAATCTTTACAGTCACCTTTGCAGCTTTTCTATTTGTTTCCTACCTCTTTTCTGAAGCCTCTCAGAGTTTTTTTTAACGTCTTCCTTAAAGTGTGGACAGCAGTGTTGGACTCTTAACAGCAGATGCTCCAATATCAAGACACTATAACCCTCAAGTGTTTTGCTTTTTATTTCATTAAATTATATCCTTACTCATAGAAACCACAATGGCTACTAGAAGCGACACATATTCAGGTGTCTGCCATGAGTTCTACTTCTTCCTTTATTGGAAATACTGCCTGATAATCTTACAGTCTGGAATTTCTGACACATATTTTCTTTTCAATAAAGAGCCTTTTTTCATAGGTATTGAAGTGTGTGTTTGTTCTAGGTCTCTATGCAGTGCAGATCCTTTTATATTAGTGATCTGCTTTTATCCTTATTTATCACTTTTCAGTCTTTCCTTTATATGGAAACTTCATCAGAAGTGATATGATTAGATGATTTCTATGGGTTATTAATAAAAATATGACAAGGTTGGGAAAAATTCTAGAGATCCTACTCAGATAATTTCCCACTTGAATTAGACTCCAAGAGCCATGAGATGATGGCTAACTTATATAATATGTAAAACAGTTATACAGTTCTAGATCCCCAATTCAAATCTTCAAAAAGCACAGCAAATGCTTCATAGATCTTATTGCATCAACAGTATTGTTTTTACCAAGCAAAATCTTGTTTTCATCAGATAGTTTGATAAAATCTTCCTGTCAATAACTGCAGTTGATCAATACTAATTAAATTATCTTGTTTAATTCTTCAAAATAAGAGAATGTTCACACCATTACTGCTTGATATAAGCAAGGCTGTCGCTTGTAGATTTTGTGTATGATTTTTCATCATAGTAATGTCAAACTTTACTAACACTTATTTAAGTCTGAGCTAGGAATTATTGAGATCTTCTGCAACCAGCCTGAGATGAAGCTTCTAAATACTTGTCTTGTTAAATACTTTCTAATAATCTGACTTTAAGGTTTTTATGGCTCTCTCCAATATAATGAAAGTAGTGTATCTTTTAAATAAAATTTAAATAAAATATCCTTTGCTGAGATTTTCTTGGTGTCTTGAAGGTTGAGCTCTTAAGTGGAATGGAGGGGGTTGCAAGGGAATATTAGTGATAGCCATGCATTTGCATGTACAGAATATTTATGCAGTGCAAGAATACTCGAAGTAATGCATATTACTGGAATGTGTATGACTTACCACATGTATCCATAACATCATACACATGGAGAGAGAGTTTGTGCGTGTGTATGAGCAAGACCCAGCAGGAGAGCAGTGGGTGTAAGCCAAAGAGGGAGGCAAAGCACAGCATAGTCCTTGGCCAGGACAGAGGAGCTGGGCCACTCTGTTAGTCAGGCTGTGTCTCTGGGAAGTGCTGGCCACCAGCATAGAGGAGTAGGGAATGTGATATCTTGGATTCAAACAACTGGAGCTTATAAAACTTCATGGTCTTCCAGGAGAGAGCTGCCATAAACAACATGTGCACTGTGCCCCTTTTTTTACTAGGGAGCTGTAAAGATTGTAGCTCCCACAGTCAAGGAAATGGCATGAGAAGGCATGTCTGACCATTCATCCTCATCTTCTGAATCCTTTACTGTGAATGCTTGACCTGAGCAGCTGAGAAACATTGAGACAATAGCTCAGGAGTACCAGGGTTTGACGCTTTTCCACTCCTCTCATACTGCTAGGTCTTGCTGTATGGTTTCATTCTCCTTTTTAGCAGTGGCCTCAGTCTGCTGCTGACTAGTTTGCCGAGTCCTGGATTTCTGCAGCCACCTGTGGTGATTTGGTCAGCACTCTAGGACAGGAACTGTGCCATACTTGGCAAATCAAACTTCACCACTGGAGACTGACCCACTTAAACTAGCAGAATTCAAGATGGAGTAAATTGCTTGCAGCTACTTTTATATCTCATTTCACGTACCTTTCAAATCTAGTCCCTGAATCAAATCTGACACAGGCTGTGAGAAGCCAATGTCATTAATATCTAGTGCATCTCCATGTGCAAATGTTCATAGAGCTCTGGCTAGAGTGGTCTACTGAATATCATCAGTTCTGATTTTTGCCATCCACCAATGTAATCCAACATACTACCGGGGCATCAGAAGCCACTGAATTCTACCCAGTTACCTCTGTAGTAAAGCAAATAACTTCTGCTTGACAAGAGTGTAACTTCCTTGAAAATATCCAGTTTTTATCTGAAGATACTAGGAGCTTGTATAACTTGGAGAAGAGTTGTGGGGTTTTGTTTTATACACAGTTCTTGCTTAGTTGACTTTGCTCACTTCCACTTGAAACCACAGCTTCTTGTTCAGTCTGCCTATACTACATTGAAGAGCTCTTTAGTGTCTGGTTTTCTCCCTGTAGTCAAATTTGTCACCTCAAACTATTGCATCCAGAACAAAATCCATCCATAGAGGTAAGAAATGATCAACACCTTTGTCTCCACTCTCAGCAGAGGAACAAAAGACAAATTAAGCATGAGCTTCAAACAATAAAATCTGTTGAGCATCTGCACTGAGATGAGGGCTGATGTCCTGCCCTTGGAAAGCTTGAAGGATCAAAATCATGCTGAAATTTACAGTTACTGAAACAAAGTGCCTCACTTTCAAGTGGAGGCAGCCTCATAAGTCTTACATGCACAGAAGCGTCATATAAATATATATATATATGTATATATATATTGTGGAAGATAATTCAGCTCTATCTCATATGGCTGGTATAATTTTAATTACATGGTAAAACATGAGAGTATTTCTAGAAGCAAAAGATTCTTGAAAACACCTGCCTCCTTATGTTCAGTGTATAAATTTGTTCACTTTCAATATGAACTGCTTATTGAGGAATCTCAGCTAGCAAGTCCAAGAACTGACTTTATAATCTATAGACTTAATTTATTTTAATTTTTTTGTTTGTTTTTCAGAATTCTGCTAAGTCCTAGCAAAATCATTAAAAAGTGCTATCCCATATTTTGCAAGGGAAATTGGTTTCAAAGCCTTTCCCAAAGGTAGCAAACTCATTCCTGTAGTTTTCCTTATTTAAACAAGGTTGGACATGGCACTTCAGAATATCCTGTAAAAAATAATCCTGTACGTTCATGAGGAAGAGCAGAGAATATAGCTGAGCTCTTGCTTTTATAGTTTTTCAATATCACCCTGAGGTCACACAGGTCTATGGAATGTCTTTCATATTGTAAATCAGAAAAGGAAGAAAAAAGAAAAAAAAAAGTAATTTCTCAGATACTTCTTTATAATGAAGTGCTGGCTGTTGCAGCACTGGGAACTCCCAGCAGCTTCAATAGTCCCCAAGATGGAGCTGGACCCACAGCATTGGTCACTTCAGCAACCAGCAAGGCCTTCCCACCATCAACAAATGGCCATAATTCCCACTTTTCAAGGATTCCTGTATATTTCAAATGCCGACACTGTACTTGAACTCAAACTGACCTCTGCAGGAGACAGGAAACTGTCAGGGAATTTTTCAGTGCACTGCCAGGTGTGCTGGGAGATGAAGGGTTAATCTGACCAGGGACTTCAGTATTAGGGTTTATGTTTGTTCACAGCTTGGCCAGTGTGATTGGACTATCCATCACCACAAATACACAACACAGACATACACATATATATATGTGTATATATATGTACACACATACATGCACTACTATATGTGCATGTTCTTACACTACGTACAATACAGATTTTCAAATGCACTATCTAGAATACACAAACATGCACTTCTAACTTTAAAAAGGCCAAAGTTGAGTTATAGGTGAGTCTTTTTTTCCTGCTGCTTTCAGAAGTGACTTTCACGATCGGATCTGCAGCTACACATAGTGCAGACCTGCATTTTCTCTGTCTGACTGCTTTGTATGGAAATAACACCCAGAAACTCCTAAGCCACTTTTGGTCCCTGTTGAACAATATAAGCTTGGTAAAAAAAATGAAAGTAATTCTGCTGAGAAATGCAGTGCAAAGCACACAGGGAATGCACAGCAGCTCACTGAGGGCTGGGCTGTGCACAGCAAGTGGCTCTAACTTGGAAGGAGGAGAGCTCCTTCCCAGGGGAGCAAGTCCTGGCTCAGACACCTCCCTGTGCCCCAGAAAGAATTTCGTCTGTGGTGAGAGTGCATACAGTGTTGATTACATTGCTTCAACTTCCCCAGCCACTGCACCCCATCAGCTCCATAGGGAGGGGCTTCCCTTCCTCCTCTGCCTGACTGGCCTTTGTACTTGGGCACAAGTGTAGAACTTGCCTGCATGTTAGGCACGGGCACAGCTGGTCTCGGGAAATATTTCTCTCAAATGCCGAAATAGACATCACAAATAGGTAGAGAAACCAATGGAGAACAGCAAGCTGCAGAAAGGAACAAGTCACATTGCCAGGAGAAATAAATGATTACATACTTCCATTCACCACTGGATTAATTTTCCTTTTTCTTCTTATAAAAAATGCAACATCTTATTACTGATAGCTTTCAAGTCCAGCTCCATATAGGCTGAAAAGCAGTACCGGGAAGTATTAAATTCTTCCTTTCCAGCAGTCCCTGGGTGGGTTCCTACTTGCTCTCTCAGCCGAGCTGGTTTTCTCTGTAGTACGGCTCTTTTGGCAGTAGAGGGCACTTAGAATATGGACAAAGCATAAAGAAATGCCTTCTGAAACTTCCCTCAGAAAGCTTTTGTTTAGCTGTGTGAAACCTTCAATGCTGTCAAATGTTCCCTAGTTTAAAATAAGATTTTTAACAGTGTTTGGCTTTGGAGATTATTTATTATCTCTGCTTTAAACAAAATTAAAAAGTTAATTTTGCTTTCTGTTTGAGTCAATTTTTAGCATTGCAAATAGTCTGTTTAGGTTTATGGGTTTTGTCTGCTGTGCTATCAGCAAAGCAACAATATTTTATTATTTGCTGACACTAGGAGTAAAGGAAATCATTTTTTCCTTAGAAAATGATGAAAATAATTTAGTAATATTTTAGGTTATTCTGGGGTCAAGTGAACCCATTCCAAAATAGGGAAACTCAATTATACAAGTGGTAGAGAAGAAAGATATTGCAATGGAAACCTAAGAAGTGGAAAAATATGCCCCATTACTACATTTTGATTCTTCTAGGACAAATATGAAGCTTACACGAGAGCTCATAGTAGTACTATTTCTTCAGGCTGTTAATCTCTTATCTCTCCTGAAGCACTTAGAAAGATTTGGACCTTCAGGGGATATGTGACATCATCAGTATTTGGATGTGAATGTTACAGCTCTGTTCATAGGCAGAAGATACATTTCAATTACTCCCATTAATAAATTGTACTGTTGAAGTGGACTGTACCGTACAAACTCCAGCAATAATCCTATAAACTTAAACTCAAGGGAATTGTCCTTAAAAGTCAGTAGCATTTACTCATTTGAGGTGCTTATTTTAGGATCAGGCTTGCATGACATATTTTCCACCACTTATGGTAGTTGTAACAGTAATTGGTGAGAAAATTATGTCATATTTGCTATATGAGAAAACATAGGGAGCAGATACTGTGAAGCAGGACAAAATAGGCAGAAATCTTCTCCTCCTGTAGCTATTTGAAGGTGTTGGATCAGGTCCATAAGTGGAATAAACTGATGTAGCTCCAGTGACTGAAATGAAACTGCAGATTTAGAGCAACTGAGGAACTGGTAAATTGTCTGTCAAAACACAGGAATCAAAGAGTGTGGGTGGGTTCTGGTTATATTAAATTACTGTCAGTGTTCACAGAGCTTTAAGAACAGGACAAGGAGAGGACCTTGTTTTCTAAACCTTCTTTCATATATAGTAACACAACATTTAAGTGGCTCATTATTTTTGTTTGGCCTAATTTGTGGTATCACTGGCAGTACTCCTACAACTTGTACAAAACCAACAGATTAATATCTTTGCAAGGATAAACTGGTGTGGATGCACTCATTTACATCAAACAATAATAGCTGAGAAATCGGTTTAGCAAGGCCAGATATAGAGCTACCAGCTAACTTTTCCCACTCAGTTCATTGAATTCTTCTAATGACACATCTTTAGGGAGTTTCAGCAGGGGTGGTGTCTCTGCTTACCAAAATCCCATCTTTATGGTCCTTTAGGCTCAGCTACTAATAGATAGTGCAGAGATAGTGGTTAGCAGATCTTCATCAGTTCAGTAGCAGCACAGCTACAATCAGTGTCCCCATCCTCTAAGAGGATATTACCAATACCATTTACCTGGATGCAGGATTCATGCACTCCTACCAATGTAGCTGTCAAGAAAACGGACAAAGAGGAGAAGTAGCATTGCTCACCACTGGGAAAAGGATCCGCCAAGAGGGCAAAGGTTTATCCTATCCTATTTGTGTAAGAGGTAGTGGAAAATCTGCTACACCTGTCCTTGGAACAGCTGCTGCTGTTACCCCTTCACACCCAGTGGTTGCAGTTCCCACAGTGCTTCTGTACCTACATAAGGGAAACCACTTCCTTCTTGCTTGTTGTTTCTACCAAAAAGGTAGCACGAGCACCTTTTGTGTATCTTGGGAATCAAAGGCACTCTGTGAAACAGAAGTAATTGCCATGCATACAGCAGAAACCAAGCACTCATTTTCCTCTCCATTTCCAGAGGCTGAAGGAACATGTTAATTACCTAAGAACATTTGACAACTAGAACAATAGGAGAAAGCAACCACTGGAAAGTAAGAACCCGGCTCTTGTCAGCCAGGTATCAAACCTGAACAGTGGTCTGTTAATGTTCCCCCAGATAAGTAAGATTCCCTACTCCATTTTGCTCAGACTCTGAATGCTGCTTATCACATGGTTAAGATTCAACTCATAAAAACATGTCTCAGCAATTGGAATTTACCCTTTGACCTTCGTCCCCCTCCCCTTTGTCCCCCTGCTGTGATGAACAAGCTTTGTCTTCACTAAACATCACTGTTACACTGGTGAAAACTGCTTTTTGCACAAGTTCAAAAACTCAGCAAACAGCAGGGACAAAAGCATATATAGATGTAAAAACATACATGTAGTTGTTGTGTTGTATCTTTACTGCACCCAGAGAAACATCAGAATTTAATGGGTTTTGCCATATATTTGGCAAATATTTCTGTGCAACGATGCGTCCTGCAGAAACAAGAGATAGAAGTGGGGAACTATTCAGTAGGGTGAAATATTTCTTTTCATTTTAAAACTTCCTTGAGCTGTGCATAAGCATGTGCATGACTGTGTGGGGCTAGAAATAGGTATCACCCTGCTCCTGGTCTCTAAACTTCTCGATGGGGTCAGTGTGGAGGAACAACACAGCTGCTTATGCTGGTTATTTGATGACATATGGTAATAGCTGCAGTGTTAGAGCTGAATGTGACACACCACAGCAAGTTAAGCAAAATAAACCTGCTAGCCTTTCCCCCCACCACTGCATTTTAAAAAAAGTGTTTTTCTTTTTTGTGGTGAAGAGTCATTATTAGCTGTGGAAAAAAAAAAGTAACGGTTGAGTGTCTCAAGTGCTTGGTTTGTGTATATCTGTGTGCATGTGAATAAAAGCTAACCAGATAGGCAGATCTGTATTAGTAAATAGGGTACTTCATACACACAAACCAACGTACGAATACGTGTGTTCGATACTAAAGCTTTTAAGTAAAAATAATACCCTCAAACTAGAGGCTGAGCCCAGTGTTAGTCTATCAGGCATACAAGAATGGTTTGTGGTGCAATCTGAGGATAACTCAACTGCACAATTATGAGATTATATCCTCTTTAGAGGGTATAATTATGCCATCTCTATATATCTTACTTAGAAGGCATAATGCTTCTCCCCTAATAGTGGAAAAACTAGTACAGAGAAATGCAGTGTTTTTTGCTTCCAGCACACAAAATACCATAGACATCCAGAAAGCTTTTGAATGCAGGATCTTAGGGCTGCAAAAAACAAGGCTGAACTCCTGATACTTACCTGAAAAAATTCCTAAAAATAAAAAAACTACGATCTTTGTGGCTTTCGGTGAGATGAAGCTACATCTTGCAAGAATTTTTCCAAATTCATTTTCACAGATGTCTTAGTAATGACTTTTTGAAAACTTAAATTAGACATGTCAGTCAGTGGCATCAGAATTTTTCTTGACTGTAATAAAATTGGAGGGATCTTTTTAAGCAAAATCTACATTGTATTTAGCACTGTTACCTACTAATATAAATGGGTACAAATGTTACAGACTGAGAGGGTATGGAAGAGGTGGTAATAAGGCAGTGGTATGCTTTATCCAGAAGGTGATTGATAATTTTGTTTTTTCTTTCTGGTTTCGTTGCACTGTTTAATCTTTCCAAGCTTAGATCAAATGATTGCTCATTTTGGATGATAAAGTTTATTGCTACTGTCTGGTATGTGTAATGACTACTTAATAATGTGCACCAAGACACAGCAGTAGCTCTTTTTAGTTTGTTTTCAAAGGTGGTAAGGAGTCTCACCGCTACACGCTTTTTCACGGAGCTGAGGTTGCTACAAACCTAAAGATAAATCTGCAAATCTTTGTGACTATTCTTTATCATTGTCACTAGCTTGGTGGTGGTCTGCCATTTTTCTTGAAAGCTGGGCACCAACTGCTGGCCAGAAGTATTTTTCACTGAATTTTTTGTACTTTAAATAAACTACTGCTTCAAGAACTGCCAAGTGTTCCTCATTCATCTTCAGGACACAGAGCTTCATGTATATCTTCGCAAACCTTGACTCTGTGAAGTGTTTGTCTCATCTCTCTGCCATTTATAGCAGTCTTTGAATTCACTTCTGGTTTATTGATGGCCTTGACTAAATTAATGCAGATGTAATTTTTTTAAAAAGGTTTACACTCTGACTAATTGTATGCAAAATAAATCCTCATTTAGAGAGGCTCCTCCTCTTGTTCTAAAAGGCCTTTCTGGATTCATAGAGTAAATGTTGCTGAAAGCATAGAAGGGGGAGATTGTTGTTTCCTTTGGCATTTCTCTTCTTACAGTGGTAGAAGAATATGCATCTGCTTTTCCCTGGGGAGGGGGAGATAATATGATAACCTTCTGATTATATACATAAGCGGGAACTGATCAGCTTCTCTTGTGGTTCGTTTTTAAGGGCAAGTTCCAGTTGGATTGTGCTAATGCACATATTCATGAATCTCTCCAAACAGGATTCACTGCTCTCCAGGGAACTGTTGAAGTATGCATCATTGTTTCAATGAAGTATCTTCATTATAAAACATAGGGACTATAAAAGGTGAATACCATTTGCCTCAGCCTAATATAATCTCTAGTTTGACTTTCTCCCACTATAGTGATTTTTTTAACAGAATCAGAGAGAATAATATGAGACAATTTCAAATGAAATATTATATGAAATTAGGTACATGCGCCTTGATGAACAGAATATTTTATTTTCTATTGTTTTATTGAAATAGGGAGAAATTAATATCAGTGGAATAAAAATGATCTTTAGGATCACACAGCCAATTCAAAGCACCTCAGTGGGGATAGTTGGTCTCTAGAGGTACAGAGTTTCCTACTTTACTGCATTAAGATAAGTAGGTATAAAAGGCTGCACTGCTTAGTAAAATCAACATGTTTAAAATTCAGGAAAGAAAGCAGATGCTGGAATCTACTGAAATCAATCACAAAAAGGATTTTGCTCATTGCAAAGAATGGGATGACATAAATATCTCTATAGGCTTTAAATTGCTCATTACATGTTTTTATCACTGTGTAATTATTTTAAAGTGTCCTAGACTTTTGCTTATTATAAGAAGCACATTAAAAATAGCAGCTAGCATTACATTTAAATACTGGGAAAGGAAAAAAAGAATGTAGTATTATATGAAGAGGCTGCCTAAGTCAGGAAGCATTCCAGTGAAGTAGCCAATCACTTTCCTGTAAGCAAATATATGTATTTATTGGTTTCTATATTTATGTGTGTGTCTATATAAGTATATATATATATATATATATATATATATGCATGCTACATATAGAGATGAATAAATGTGGGGTTTTTTTCAGAGTTCAACAGATGTCTCACAGTAGAAAAGTTTTTTTGTAGCCTGTAACAATCTAGGGAGCGTATAAACAAGTAGACAGGCATGATCCTTGCTCAAAGAGATTGTGGTCTGAGAAGGATACAGACAACTCTGTTCAGATAGATCTAATATAGTCTGTAGGTTGAAGGTCTAATAATAAAAGTATTAAAATAATACTGGACAGTTTTATTGTTTATTTTCATATTCTACAAAAATTAACATGGCCTTCATGGTAAAATACTAGCAAAGATGTCTAGCTCTGAATGGCCTTGTGACTTCAGATAGCTTCATGTTACAGTAGAAAATGCTTTATATTTTAATTTGTTTTCACAGTCTAAAATGCATGCCTTTGTATAGGAGGCAAAACATGGCCTATGGCCCACTTAAATTCCAGTCAAGCTGTATTTGGAAAGCTTAAGTGGGGCTTATATAGTGAATAGGACTTTTCCTGGCACTTTGGTCTGTGATGGATTTCTCTTGTTGTAGCAGTGGTGACACAAGTCATGTGTTCTGTAATGACACCAGATTTATGAAAACCTGTCATGGTCAAAAGCAGTCACATGCACACACAAAAAAATAAAAATCTGGTGCTACATCATCAGCAATGTTTGAAGAATTACACATATTTCACAGTTTGGTTCAACGTCACCAGGTCTCTGACAACAGATAGCTGACATTTGTAGTATGACTGGGAGTTTCCAGCCATCCCCCTCCTCCTTCTCCTCCTCCTCCAAATTCTGCTTAATTGAGTATGTTGGCAACCAGACCTTGAAATTTGCTTTGCTGTCAATTACTTCCTTTGGAAAGGCAAAACATCAATATGAGTTTCTATACCACTTTCTTCTGTGATTAGTATCTTCGGTGGCTGCACAATGTATCCATGCTAGAACCGTGTAATATTATCCTAGAAATCCTGCCCAGGAGAGAGAGTGAATCATTCATCAGGGAATGTGGGAATATATTATATAAATGAATATACCATATTCATATATATAACTGTATTTAATAACTTATTTCTAGTTTATATAACATCCTCTGTAAAATATATATCTATGAATATGAAATATTTTCTATATATTATTCGTATAGTATAGAAAAACATGTAAATTAATATATTGTATATTGTATTAATATAATGCAATGTGTAATTATGATATATTGTAGTGTATATGTTTGTATACCTAATATAGAAAATAAGAAATTATAAAATATTTAATTTATTTTGTTTTCAAGACCAATTGTAAGTTGTCTACTATTTCAAGCCGACTATTTAAATTTAAAAGTTTCTCTCTTTCTCCCAGCAGAAGTTAGATTGTACTTCTTTATGTTTATGGGTGGATAAGAATAAATCATATGCGAAGAAGGATCTCTGGTTTTGCATGTCACAAATAGGAATTGGCCTTGGAGAAAGTGTCATGTCTGTGAATAAACCCACTTAATGCCATACTTGGAGCACCATGTTAGTGTAAAACTCAGTAACAAAGTCATATGTAGGATATGCCAATGCTTTGGGAAAGGTGTTCTCAGAACTTTGTCTTCTACAATTTTATTGAGTTCGGTAATATTCTGTGATTTTTAGGAATTTATGTCCATACATGTCCTAGTACTCTGTAGCAGCCCATCCTCAATGTCTGGAGTAGGTACATAGGTGAGAGTAATTTAAATTGTTTACAGACTGTCTCCTAAGCAAATAGAACTTCATGCATGACATAATTAGAGTCAAATCAGAATAAGCAAAATATATTTTTAACACTGGCCTAGCAATCTTGTTACATAATAGTTGATGTTTACTGAGGCATCTGCATATCAGCTCTTCAGCTACAAGACTGAGAGAAGTCTAGTTTCTCAGCAGTTTTTGGAAAGAATCCAACATATTTGGATCAAGATATAGGTAGAAAACTACCCCTAGAGACAAAACAGGGAGTTACACAGGCAGCTGATTCATCTGCCCCGGAAAGGGGCAGGTTATGGAAATAACCTTTGCAGGAGCTGTAAGGGAGGAAACAAAATGACTAAAGTTACTAAGAAGTAGTTACGGAAATCCAAGGATAAATTTTGGTGATTATCACAAATGTCTATGTTATTTGCTCCTATGTCTGTAAGATAACTGCCTAATGTTGGTTTTTGCATTTTTCCCCCCCAATGTGCTGTATTCCTCATGCTCAGTAAAACAATAACATACAAATAAGTGAAGTCTTTCATTACCAAAGGAATGACAGAACAATATAATTATCATACCAGGTGACACAGCATTTTGTAATAATCCAGTACATAATTTATGCCATCACTATACATTTTTTAAAATGAAATCTCCTATTTTTAGATGAAGATATCAGACTAGCTTGCAAGATACCTTTATGTAGTATGATGGGCACCACAGAAAGATTCACATGCCTTCAGACATAGGTAGGACCCAAACACTGTTGGTATGGTTTGCTGGGTGAAATCCCAGTTCCACTGAAAGCAATCCTCCCTTTGACTTCAATAAGGTGTGACTTTCACCCCCAGTTTCCATGTTGGGCCTTGAGACCTTGCTAACATAAGGCATCAAATAATTACTTCTGGTCAATCAGGGTTTTTATACAGATCTGATGGTCTGAAGGATAAAGTAAATCAGTGTGGATCAAACCTGTTCTGAAGGGATCTTAAAGGTCAAGTTGATGGTTAAGTCACCCTGATTGCTTAGCTCTTCTCCTCTGTGTAGAGACTTGCTGATTACAGTGCTGGGCGTGGAGAGGTGAGTGGCACAGGACTGAGCCCACCAGCTCAATCCTCAGAGGTGACTCTCCCATACTCAGATATTAACTTCTCTTGCATAACCCGAATTCTATGGAAGAGTCCTCATATGTCAGTCTTAAACCCAACCTTTCATCTGTCAGAAATTTAATTGGAAAATCACATATGATATGAATTGCAATAATATGTTATGTATTTACAGCATCAAGTATGAAAACCTCCCCTTACAATTCATTCAGCTCATTACCATGAAATTCTACTAACATTGCACACAGTAAGGCAAAATTCAGATCTTGTTCAAAAATTTTATCTGGGAAATCAAAATAAAAAAATTAAATGGCAAAATCCTGGTTTCTGTGTTCTATATTCTTTATATTCTGAAGGGCAAAGGAAGTAGGCTCCAACCTATGCCTGCAGTCTCTGCAAGTGGGGCAGAAAGTCTCCAATGTTATAGGAGTTCAGGGAACTGATTGAAAGGGAGCTGTACAGGCACAGGGAAGGAATGTGTAGGATTGTTTGTTCTCTATAAACATGAGAGCATTTGGCATACAGAATTTTCATCTGTCTCAATAACAAAAGAATACATCCTAGGCCACAAACAGTTATTTTTTTCTCTTAGGAGAACACACGTGAATAAAGAGAAGATAAGAGGAAATTACACATAAGGCTGAACAGCTTTCAGAGAAGCAATGTAATTTTTCATACAATAGTCTTCACACATTCAAATACTAAAAGAAACTTAGTGGAGTATTATTTCAGATTATCCATGTTCACTTAGTAGAAAAGACAGGGACTACCGCTACAAAAAGAAAAAAAGGAGAGAAAAAAAGAGGCATTTGGAAAAAAACAAAGCAAAAGCAATTAAATAGGAGTTTATTTTTTCTTTATATATATATATATTCCCTATGTCTCCCCATGTCTCTAGAAGGCCAAAGTGAGTTATAGCTGTAGGGCTTTTTTATGTCATACATCTTGCAAAAAAGTGACACATATTGGTTATTTATCAAACTTCTTATTTTTGTCTCTTTTGTACTACAGGCAGAATATAATACAGTGTAGACAAAGATGCATATAAAAGCAATTTGAGATAGAGGCAAAGCTATGTATTCAATAAAATTATATATATTCTTGCAAAGAGACAGAAAAAGAAATGTGCTAGTATAGCAATGTAATCAAGTATAATTAAGGAGTAATATGTGCACAGATAAATTAAAATACTCTGAATTTTTTCATAGTATAGGAGGATGAAATAATCATTCATGCCATCTTCTGCTCCAGCAGAAAGCATCAAATGAATCCCTTCCACTTGGAGTTGGGTATTGTACTTTGACTTTTTCCCATCATCTATTTGTGCTGTCAGGTCAGATAATAAGATGAGAGCTTCTAATGGTTCTCTTTTTTCTCTGGGAGCAGATCTTTCTTCTTACCTTATCCTATTAAAAGTTGCATGGATTAAAAATACGCCACAGATATCAAAAATAAATGCAGGTTTTTGAGTGAAAGCTCCATCTGGTTTATTTGGCACCAGCTCCATTTGATGATTATGACACAATCTTCAGTAACATCGAAGTCATGTGTCTTTAAACTCCCCGAAGAAGAAAGCATTATTTATGGATTATATAGAGAGCCATATAATGCCTGTTAATTTTCCATACAAGTAAATCTGTTACAATAATAAATCAGACTGTGGTAACTACAAAGTCAAAAAAGTATCTAGTAAGGAGTTCATTGGACTTTGCAGGTATCAATGGACAGTATTCTGAGGCCTTGCATCATGTTTTCAGAAGCATTATTTAATCTGCAGAAATGGATGATAATTTGTTAAAAAACCCAAACACCTCTCTTAGAGGGTCCTTTTAAGTGCAGTGACTTTACTAGACTATGGAAACCCAGACATTAAGAAAATAATTGGGGGTAAATAATAAACTATACATTTCAAAATCACAAGTAAGCTTAATTTCAAGTTTTATTTTCTTTGCAGAAAATTTACATATGAAGAAGAAAGCTTTCTTTTTCTTTTATTTTTCTGTTTTTCCAAGCTGCTGTCTTCATCCTGTTTAAAGCAGATTTCATTAAATGTTAGGTCAGATTCATTTACCTCCAAGTAAAAGAGAAAAGGAGTCTGACAGACCTGTTACCTTTCATTGCTGTATACTTTTGGGAGGGGAATGGAACGGAGGGGAAGAAAGGGAAAACGTGTTAAGGGGTAATCCTTTATCCAGATATGGGTGAGAAGCTCTGCTCATCCTTCCAGTCCTCACGTAGCAGAGTGTTCCCTGCAGCCTCAGCTGAGAAGCTGCTTTCTGCTCTGCATTGCACAGTTCAAAGAGATGGAGCTCTCAGGTCTGTAAAGCACACTGAGGATGAAAATGGTCAGGAAAATGTTTCCTATACCAATATAGGTCATTGTTTCAGTGACTTCTAGAGCCACTTCAAAACAATCTGGGCTCCTGTGTATTTCTGCCCCACTGTATCATCATGAATATCTGCAACCAAGAACTAAGGAGTGACATTATTAAGGCAAAAGGAAGAGAAGAATCCTACACTGCTGACTGCACTTTTCAGAAATGGGCTGGATATGGATTTTGTTATTCAACCAAATCACAACTATTACCCCAGTGAGCTTGGCAAGTGTTTCAAAACAGGGAGTCCAAGGTAAACTGCAATGCTTGTCTCCACTTGCCCTTGCTCTCTGCCTTTGCTGTCTCCTGGAATCTTTGTGAGAAGGAGGAATTTTGTCTGCATTAGACAGAGGCTGCACAAAATAGGGAGAACTTAGCCCTCACCGCAGGGAGTGTGACATACACTGCAGAATAAGCACGGCCAGTGCAGAAATTCAGCTTTCGCAGAATCCCTTGTAGTCTGAATCTGAATGTAAAGCTACTTCCCACAGGATAAAGCCAAAGAGAAGAGAGACAGCTGACAGAGGGATTGTAGGCTTACCTCAGTGCAGTTCCCACTGCAAGTCCTCGTACGCAGACTACTCTCTCACACTCACACTTTGACAGAAGCTTGGCATCTCAGCTGAGTGCTTCATAATTAAAAAGACCTTGTGCTGAAATTTGAAAGCTTTGCAGACTTTGTTTCATTTTGTTAACAGGATGGTTATTAACAAGGATATGGAGCTCTTTGTCATAGATGGAAGGCTGGGAATGATATGAAAATGTCTTTATATGTTTTTATATAATCAAGTTTTCCAGATTGAAGGATTTTAGACCAGATGAGTGTCCTGAATATTTGTCTAGATTCCTGTTTTCTATTCTGAGCTAAATTATCAGAAGCAGAAGTTCACATTAAAGTTGAGAAACCAAGCCTACCAGTGCTAGATGGGTTTAGCCTTACCATGGGCTCCTCTTCAGTCTGGTTAGAGGAGTTCAAACCAGCTTTCATCTCATTCATGCTAGTTGGCCCATCTCTAATCATAATGCAACAAACTACCGTGGCAGCTCCCACAACCAAGCTATCAACATGACCTTGTCATTTCAATTTTTCACACATATTCTTTGTTTCCCTCCCCTCCATGCCTGTGTAGCATATCACACTAAAATCTCATCTTTCTCCAGCCTACTGCCAAGGGCTACTAATCTGTAATACAGCTTACTCTGAGAAATGTCAAGCAGGATGAAAACGGTAAAACTCACAGAGGAGAAGCTTGAGTTGAACATCTCCTTTACCATGAAACTCTCTCACCTGCTCTTTGCACTGTGCTGCAGTCCAGGTCAGCCTTACCTGAGTGACCCACTGAGAATAATAGACCATTACATGGGTTCTAAACTTGAGAGAAATAAATGTACCACAATCAAAAAACCTCCATCTTTTTCTGACATGAAAACCACCAGCAATACCCAGGTTTATTTTTCGAAAATCCCCTAATCTTCATTTTTTTTTTCCTGGTCCCTAATCTGTTCTCATTGTCTGAAAATACAAAAGCCTCAGAGATTTCCCATCTTTTTATCTTCACAATCACAGCAATGCTCATCGAAGCAGGGACAGACATTTAATGCAAATAACTCAACAAATTATTTCCGATCACTCCATTCTAAGGTAATAAAAATATCAGAGTATGTGGAGTAGGTTCAAACAATTAGTGAATTAATGGAACTCATTACTTTCTCACAGGTTTTTTACATTCAGAAAATAAATAAGAAAATGAATTTATCTGAAAAATTATTTTGAATTACTTGCTCAGTTTCAGGTATATGTACTCCAAGTCAGTGGTTAGAGAAATTTATCGGGCTTCTAGCTCTCCCTGATCCAGCTTCTCCAAACAAAATATGCCAGAAAAGTGATGACAAGTATAGTAAACATTTTTTCTAAATCTTGCACTGTGGTCCATTTAGAGAACTGAGGGTCTGGTTTATGCCCGGAGGCTCCAGTTTTCTGACCAGTCTAATTTCAGTGGAGGCCAAAGTTTTAAGCATGATACAGAGCGTGTTTTATACACAGAATAAACTTTACCAGTGACTTTCTACATTGCAGAAAGGGACTTCTGATTTACTTCTGTCCATTTTTCTGCAAGGCCAGAAATCTTCTCCTGTGGGTGTAAGAAAATAAAGCTTGCCAAAGTGTTAGATCAGACACAGGTTTTCATCTCTGTCCATTTTCTCTCACATGAAAGACTTCTGGAGCTAGCAAAGCATGCTTTTGTTGACCAGCAAAGATCAAAAAGGCAGCTTATTTTTGTCCTTCAGCCACTAGACTGATACTCTCAGTTCTGTTAACATTCTGCCCCCATTTGAACTGGACACTTTGGAAGTATCAATAATGCAAGTTGGAGGGCTGCACTATCACTCATCCTGTATTTGCCTCTCCTTCTACAAAATTAAATCAAGTTGAAATCAAAGGAGACACAATCTCAGTCATATAGGCAGAAAATCTCCTGTAGCTTTGCAGCAATTCTCAGTGAAATATTTGAAATTATTTATGTTGGCAGCAGTGACTGATCCACATTGAGAGTGCAGAGTTAACAAAATGCTTCCACCCCATGGAGACATAAACAAAGTGTTGGAAGCCACTCATCATGTCATCCACTTTCTCCCCGCTTCCTTGACAGGCACATCTCCTGAAACAGAATGTTGTTTTACAGGAACATCAGAAAGTGCAAAAGTAACTAATAAAACAGTGACAATCCCACTGTGACCACAAGGACTAGGACCAGCAAGCAGTGCACCCCTATTACTTATGAGTGAAGAGAAAATACGCAGCTATCAGAGCCCTTTCTTAACATTGCAGATTGGGTCAAGAATAGATTCTGCAGGAGAGCTCAGGCTATTTCTCTGTTTCAGACTATTTCCATGATGAATGTTCTTACAGGATTCAGATGACTCAGTGGATCAAGAACAGAAATGTCAGCCGTGACCAGCTGTGTCAAAAATTGTTGTTGTCTACTTCAGCTGGCTGCTCTACACTCAGAGTTCAACTACAGCACTCCTAGTAGCTTTGTAATTGGCAGAATTATCCTCAATGCATCTGTTGTTGAGTGTGTAGGAATGTTTGCAGGCGAGATGTACATACACATAAAAGGATTGTGTTGAAAACATAGTAAAAAGCAGTAAGTATTTAGCCACAGCTGAGTTCTCTCTCATTTCCACTAAAACAGAGAAAAGTAACAGCATCTTGCCATGCTGAAATACAGTTGATTGCAGGATTTCTAAGCTCATAAGCAGCCACATTGCGCAACAGATGCCACACTGACTGGTAGCTGCTGCCCCACCTTGACGTCCCAAGTAGCTGTCTGTAACGAGGGAAGCCTTCCTCCGTGGCTGGAGTGCTGTGCAAGATTCTGCTAATTGGTGGGTCAGTGTGGTTCTGGGGAGCTGTTTCCTATGCAGACCTCCTGAAAGAGCTAAGATCACAGTTCCTGGGCCCCTGAGGACAGTCTGCAACTGGATCTGATTGTCAAATACAAAACATAGGAGGAGGAGGTTGCTTGTTCCACATTCTTTTCTCCTTCAAAGGCTGGCAATAGTCAATATTTCAGAAGCTTCCTTGGCCCAGTTGTGCAGATGTAACAGCCAGTCACTCTGGAGAAAAGACACAAGAGATTTTCAAGTTCCTTGAGCAAAGCTTTTGCCTGATTTCAATCCAAAGAGTGAAATATGAGCTTTTAAACTTGAAATTTAACTGAATTTCCAGCATTTATACACTCTTTAAAGGTTTTACTTCTTCCTGCACCCTCCTCCCCCCAATCTTTCTTCTCCTTGCAATAAGAATGGATCTAAGAATGATGAGACATTTGGTGATATTTTTATCCCAATAATAAAAATTTGCCCCTTTCTTTCACAGTTCTCAGGCATGCTCACATGAATTTCAGTATCTTCTCATCACTTGCAGTTAGTTTCAAATCTCCTTTGGATAGATCATGTGTGGTCTTCCTTACCCAAGATTTTTTCCAATATTCAATGGCACTGCACACCTCCATTTGTTTGCTTTCCTTTCTAAAGCAGTGGATGGTTCTCCTTACTGAAAATTTTACAGACAAGCAAAGTGAATAGCTCAGATGTACATTAAGTATTTGAAAGAATAATATAATTTAACCAAGGTACACTGCTCAGTGACCTAAATCACCTGCTTTCATAGACGGTTGACATTGTTTACATTGAGGCTTTTTTGTAGAGAGGCGTTTGAATAACCCTTCAGAATGGATATGCTCAGTAGGAACACTCTGCCCGCTGTCTTTGCGCCTCCCGCTTACGGTGTCTCTCCAGGTACCTTCAGTCAGGTGTCTACAGCTCTGAAGGAAAAAGATGTCTTTTGGTTTTTGTCAGTGAAATCACTGACTTTAAGATCATGCTCTGTACACACACACAACTTGATTCCTCTCACTGATGAAACATATCTACTGTACCCTAAACCTGACTGTCAGCTTCCGTATGGGGAGCCAGCCCTTGACAAGGGTGAAGCCAACACTGAGTAATTTCAAGACATAAGCCTCCTTTTTGTTGTGATATCTGATGTGGCTGTAGACATAAAACATTCAGAGACTTAGTTGGTATTTTTTCAGTGAAAAATATTTAAAAATGAAGCTATAGTTCAGACAGCTGAGCTGACAACAGCTTACAGAAAGTGAACAAGTAAACAATTGCAGAAGTCTCCAGACACTGCAAGACAAGATGAGCAAATATTTTCTTTCTCTGAAATGCAACTTGTTTTACTAATTTTTGTTTGACTGTATCCCGATGATATGAAATTATACAGGGAAAAAAATACTACTAAGACTATGAAGGGGTATCACTATGGATTTAAAATTGTAATATCATTGTAACATTATAACTTTCAAAATTTTTATGATATTAATGGTCTTATTATTGAACCTTACAAAATTAGCTTCTTTGAGTACTGTTAGATTATTTTGTCTTGCCTGTACAGCGTTGTGAATATTATTCTATGTAATGGCATACTATGATACAAAATATATATCATTCAAAATACACATCATCTCAGCTCCATTATTTACCATTTCATCTCTTCTACTCTGTAGTCTCCAAATGTTGACTATGTGGCTTCCGAAACAGCTAAATGTGAGGTACATACCTAATAAAAATTCTTCAATGAACCAAACCAGAGATATGGTGATAAAACCCACAGAAATGAAAGGGGTTTACATGAACTGAGTGCCAAAGCTGTGACCCTCTTGGGGCACCTCCACCTCAGAATGCCAACCTAAAATCTGACAAAGTGCTACTCTTAACCACCAGCAGCAGAAAGTGCTCTCTAGCCATGGACATCTTTGGAGTTGATGGCGTTGAAGTATCCATAAGGATATGATAAAGGCTTACAGCCAGCTGTATACATCCAGATTTTGTGTGATATGTCATCTTTGGTCTCTCCTACCACCTTCCTTACCATATATTACCTGACCATAGCAGGTATTACATGACTTCTCTTTGGTACTCAAAGTATTAACTGCAGGAATTATTTAGCATTTTATGTCTTATCACTTTGTTACATTCTGAGAAGGGATAATTATTGTCTTTGTGATTACCCCCCAAAAATATAGCAACTGTCAAAATAAGCCATTCCAAGCCTACAATTTTGGTAGCTTGCTTATAATGTTTCCAATCCAAACACAGGTACCATGGAAAATTTCAATGCTAATTGACTTGCCTTCAGAAACCTCATGCTGACTCCTGCCCAGGGGGTGAAAATCTCCCATGAAGAGGGAGTTTAGAATTGAGGGGTGGGAAGAGAATGTTTTTAGTCCTTAAATCTGCCTTAAGCAAAGATTTGCAAAACTCAACCTGATGCTGCCTGTCTTCTTAAGAGATACATCTCCCAAGAAACCTCAACTTTGAGTTTAAGATCTCAGAAGAATGTGAAAATATGATAGTCTGTATCTCTGTGGGGACCAATTATTGCTAGATGTGGTTTTTGCACAAGTAGAAATGGCTCTGTTTCAGCATGTGGAAAACCTAGGAAACTAATCTGTGTGGTGCACCAATTCTGCTCTCAGGCACAAGAACACACACAGTTTCTGTATGTATTCTGTAATGACCTCCAGTATGATGCAGAAATGTAGGGGTGGCTTTTACAAGATATCCAGCAATGCAAGGCTGCTACATATCGGGTAAGATCCAAACCCTTGCTGTGTAACTTCCACAAGCTTAATGGTGTTCTTAATGGCTATGTGGGCTGAAATTTATAGTTTCAATGTGAGAGCTTAAAGTTGTGGTGTTTTGGGTTTTTTTTTCATTAGATAAAGAAAGAAATAATTTGCTAGAGTGATTCCAGAGACAGCAGATACAGCTTTTTTCTTTTTTACAGCACTCAGGTAGTCTACCATATTTTCTCTTACAGCCTCCCATTAAAGCTGTAAGCCAGACTCTGAAGCCCAGATAAACTCACTTTGTTTGAGAAGTATGGGGAAGGGAAGACAGAGACTGCAGAAACCATATATACCTTAGCTTGAACTTGAATGTCTCATCTAGAAAATGGGGATAATCTTTACTGTGCAAGTCTTAATGTACTACATACAAGTACTTTTCAGGACAAGCCCGAGTTGTATTGTCTTTTTTTAATAGGTCCATTTAAAAGTATGTATTAACCTCCCTCATTTTACAGTTGCTGGCTACATATAAAAATCTGCTGGATGTAATCTGAGAATGAGGCTACAGGAAAAAAATAAAACAACATTTTAAGATTAGTTTCATTTATGAATAGCCCTTGACTCTTCCTTCTTGGCCTACACTCTGAACAAATGTGTATGTAATGTTCTTCTCACTTTATCAAGTCTGTATTATTAAGGGTAAATATTGATTCAAAATTAAAATATCGTTACAAATTTCTAATAACAAATTAAAATTATTAACAACAAAAAAAATTCCCTGGATCCTCTTGGAAAAACATTGGTTTGGCTTTTTAAAAGTTTGTCATGGCATCTATTTGTAGCTGCTTTGGGAATTACATTTACTGTCAGAAAACAAAACAGAGTAGAGAATATGGCCACACAAAAGGAAACATTTTCACTGATAGTGCTGGAACAATCTTGCCACCAAGAACTCCATCAGGTATCAGGTTACAACTTAGTTCCTAAGATTCAGGTGTTTAAATTTTTTAATTTTAATTAGTTTCATGTGTTTTAATTTTTTTGACTTCCCCTTTTAAAGTATTTTTCATCATTTCATTCTAATGATAGGGTTTTGTTTTAACTACTGGATACATCAGTTTCAGCACAGATTTTCTTCTTTTTATTTTAACAACTTGAGGACTCGCATCACAACTCAAATGTCCCTTTGTTCTTTCAGCCTGATTTAAAGGAAATTGCCCTATGTACTACAGTGGTTTTGAATGTATTAAAAGTTTTAAAAATTGTTAATTATATGAAATATTCTAACAGTTTAAGTTTAAATGATGCAATTAGCCAGTTACAACTGGAACTACCAGGCCTTATTTAAAATAATGAGGTCTGACAGTTATGGAGCCTGAATTATTCATTGATAACTAGCTTTTCCTCTTTTGCAAACCATGGCTTACATTAATAACAGAGGTGTAAGTGTGAGAACAAAAGAGTTTGACATTGGGAATACAAATATAAAAGTTCTAAATTATTCCTTAATTAAAAATACTATATGAGCAATATTTTCCAAGAAAAATCATTGGGACTAATACTTTCTCATACATTTCAACAATTGTTTCTGCAGGGAGTCACTGCTTAAAGTAACAGCACTTGATGATTCATAATCCAAGAGAATAAAATAAAGTGAATTTTTGCAACAGCATTCTTTTAAAGACGCTATTTTAAAAACAAAATGCAGCACTTTCTATTGTGATTCCTGCACTTGTGAAAATACATACTGACGTCACAGAGCCCTTCCTATTATCAGAAGAGTTCTATTTCCCACTGCCCTTCATCTTTCAATGGCCTGTGTTGCTTTCTCCATGATTACTCCATCAGCCTCAAAGATAGTTGCTTTATTTAGCACACCTGAACACAAATTAAATGTTGTTCTTTTAACATGAATACTGAGATTTACATCTAGTGGCTAATTTTACAAAAGCCTGAATTTTCATGAGCTTATTGGTTGCTCTAAGCCTGGATGTTTTTCATTACGATTGCTAAAACCAAAACAGAATCTCTACATGAACTGATCTAACAATAGTGAACATATCTGTTTCCTAATTACTCAAATGTTCATATGCATCTGGATGTCTTTTATGATTGAATACAAGAGCTTATGCAATTGAAGTAGAAACTGTTATATATCCTCATTCTCCCTCAAAGCAAAGCAAACTGAAGCAAAAAAAAAAAAAATTTCTAGAAGTAGGACATGCTGAAAGAGTGACTCATCTGCCGGTAGGAGTGACTGATCTTTGTCTATGATTCTTCATCACCACAACAGAGGGCATTAAATCACCTTTGATATCAAAAATAGGGATCTTAAACAAGCAGAAGTGTAGACTCAGTTTGGGATGAATCTTGGAGTTGCTGCAGTCACACAACACATCAGCAGTGCTGTTTGGAACATAATTATGCAACAGACTTTCAGAGTGACATTTATACTTGGCATTTATGTGAGGCCTAAAGAGGCTGAACCTCCAAATGGATGCAATGGTTCCTGTACACCTGACTTTGGAGCTTCTGAAGACTGCAGTCTAAATGTGTCTTTTCATAAAGTATGCTTCTATTTTATTGCATTGTTGTACATTTCCCCAGTGCAGGAAGACCAGAGAGGCGAAGGTCAGAATAAATACTATATAGATATCGAAGTCTGTTCAGTAAGAGTTTGAAAAGGAGGATTTGAAAGATGACTATTTTTATTAGTGCAGATGCATACAATATAACCTGATTTTTTTTTTTTGTGCAAATGTCAATTGCAGTATACATATTGTTCACTGAAGATTATGTCATTGGTCAAGAAGGAGGAGAGTCCCCAAATGAATGATTAATAATCAATGTGTCTGGGTTCTTATTTTATTCCTCAGAAGGAAAGAATGAATTAATAGTGTCTCTCCCAAAAATGGAAAAAAGGTCCCAGAAATAGGTCACACCAACTACATCTGTACACAGAGGGGTCCTCTCTGTAAGTGGATTTCCCTAGTTTGGGCAGGGAGCCTCAGCCTACCCTCTTATATTATTGCTTCTCCTTCCTACATTCTGATGCAATTAGGGAGAAAAGGCAATACGGATCAGAGCCCTATTAATTTTTTATACAGACATGAAAACCTGAGAGAAAGGGTGGAGAAATACCTAGGGAGAAGGGTTTTGAAGGAGGCCCAAGGTAATGCCTAGGCATGTGCTATCTCTACAGGTGATCCAAAGTCTTCCATCAAGTCTGGGCAAACAGTAGACTTATGTCCCAGGATGAAGGCAAATGAGACTGTGACCCCAGAGGAATAAGGGGGACCATGAACAGCTTCTGAAGAAATCTGTATTCTCTGACATTCTGTGATAAGCTCTCTCGAAGTAGGTGCAAGATGTATTAAATATCTGCATGTGTCATTATGTATTTATGTATGTTATCCTGGGGCATTGTTCTTTTTGGAAAAATAACATTACTTTGCATTGATAAACATTAGGTAGAATCAGTAGAAATATTTGTCAGGACCATATGTTAGTTAGGGATTTTTTTCCCCCAAAGGAAGAAGTTGTTTGATAGAAAGAATGCATTTGTAATTATTCAATCTCTGTTAGTAGCAGAGTAGGGAATTACTTTAGATTACTCCCATGTTATGTTCTAGGTGCCAGTTAGATCTGCCTCCAGGCAAGCTTATGGACTTTCCTTTTTTGTCAAATTCCCTGTTTCTTTTCTTAAGGAAACCTGCTAATTTTAACAGCTGTGCTTCTTTCTTTTCCTTCCTTCCTTCCTTCCTTCCTGCCTTCCTGCCTTCCTACCTTCCTTCCTGCCTGCCTTCCTTCCTGCCTTCCTTCTTCCCTTCCTCCCTCTCTTCCTTCCTTCTCTCTTTCTCTCTTTCCTTCTTTCTTTTCCTCTTTCTTTATTTCTCTTTCTCTTTTTCTCTTTCTCTCCTTCACTCTTTCTATCTCACTCTCTTTCTCTCTTTCCCTCTTTCTTTTCTTTCTCTGTATCTCTCTATCCCTTTACTGATGTTGTTGCTTCCCTGATGCAATCACAAAAAAACCAAAACCTGAGACATTGAAGTGCAGGTATTCAAAAGCACTGATTATTTTATGCTAATGAATCTACTAACATCTACTGATACAGTATTTCACTTGTTGTGCCCTCCTGGTGGTAGCACAAGATAAATCTAACGTTGTGTTTAATTAACTAAAGGAAGCAGAAACAAATCTCTGTGGGTTAATAATATTTATGGCCTAAAAATGAACAAACTAAAGAAAGTGAGTAAATTACATGGTACAACTCAGAGAAAAATGTAATTAAAACAAAATTCTCATGTATTCCAGAAAGTGCATCTGTAAAGACGTGCAAGCAAGGCACGTGTGAGACAATGCACTAAAATTAAGGTCATCACTGAAGAGTTGGCAAAACTATTTTTCTAATTATAAAAAAGAATGAAGTCAAACTTCTCAGGAAGAAATGTTAGATCTTGGTGTCTACATGGAAATTAGGTCTTTTTTAATCCATAAAATGCATTGTATCATATGGAGACTGAACCTTAATTCAAGTAGCTCAACATGAATAAGAAAATGCCAGGTCTATTTAACTGTGTCCTTTGTCAAATGCCAATAGAGATGGTGACTTTTTACAAATATCCAGTAGTTAAAAATATAAAATGCTGTAAGTAGATAAGGCTACAAGGGTTGTATTAACGGGCGATCATTTCACCCATTTATGATTCCTATTTTTTTAGCTGGAGACTCACATTTTGTCCTATTCCTTAAAATAGTCTGTGGGTCTGGAGATTTCTTAGAAAGAAATTGGCACAGGATCAAAGGAGATCCCAGAAAAAGCATCAGAGGTCCATGTCACTGTGCTAGCTCCAAGGGGGCCTCAGAAATTTAACTCTGTGGGATCTAGAGATGCATTCTCAATAGCATAGCCAAGTTGTGGACTGTTTCATGGCTTTCCCACTGAAACATGCGCATTTTTGAGTGCTTCTGAGTCCAATGCCATGTACAGCTCTAAGCCTCAGCCATGCACCATTCACTGGAAAACACTTCTCCAGCAATGAATAGCTGAGGCTGTTGTTACTGAAACCTTTACTTGCATCTGTGAGACTTGTTCTTTGATCAAATTACTTCAGTTTAATTGAGAAATCTATATTCACATGGGGGCATTAGCATGTTGGGATTAAAATGATGAGTGTTTCCACAGGCCTATCTGTATTATGGGCTGAACATTGAATTTTCACTCAGTTGTGCAAGTAAATATAGAAGGATGACAGTACATCATATTTGAAATTTGCCTTGACCACACAGGCACATTCTGTGAAGTACTAAACAGTTCTGACTCTTAGTAGTTTGTCCCTTTCCTGCTCTTGAATTTTTTATGCCCCCTTTAGATTTCTGGGTCTTGATATTACTGCAGTGTTGTCTGATTTAGGATTTACAACATTTATTGACAACAGGAAAACATATTCCCCCTCATATCTCAATAACTCTTCAGATCCTAATGGTGACCATGATCTCATTAGCCATTGCTCAATGTCTAAACCTTGCTGTTTAAGTCGAATAGACATTTCAGGAGGATATGTAAAAAGATTTGTTAGCATTATGAGATCAATTCACTGCAATGAATTTAAAACAGAGAATACTTACTGACGTGTGTCACTACATCACATACACACTGTTGTTTATAAAACCTACAAGGTTTTGCAAGGTCCATCATAAGATAACCTCTTGAACAGAAAAGCAATGATTTGTGCCTATTCAGTAAAAAACCCTCAGTATTCCTGAAAACTCACAAAGAATTACAATATTTAGCAGTCATCAATCTAGCTTAAATTTTTCTGACCAATTTCATTAGTATGCCCATTGCCTTATACTGTGATCACCAACCTCACTGGGAGAGGCCTGGCGTTGTATGGAGGCACATCTCTGCCTGGGAGCAGAGAGTTGCCCTTGGAAGGTTGCATGCCTGGCCGAGCAGTGGGTGAGCAGAACCTGTCTGGAGGGGAAGAAATGTGCAAGAAAAATGACTTAGGCAGCTCCCTCTGTCCCTGCTGCAATGGGCTCAGCAGAGCTGCCCCAGAGCCGCACTGTCTCCACATCACCCTTTCTTCCTGAGTGAAAAGCATCATCATCTCCAGCTTGACAACCAAGTGCTTGGAGGATGCTTTCCTTGCCTGCCTTTATTTTTGAAAGCCATTGCTGTGACTTGCAGCTAGGTTCTCAGCCAATTCCACGATCCATTTTTGTCTGTCTTTTCCTGCTGATCACAAGGCACAGAGCTGTGTAAAGAAGGGAGCAGATAAATGGGTGAGGAATTTATAGAAATGAGCAGACCACTCTGTGTACATTGGTGGTCTAATAATCCCCATTCCTTTTGCCTATAAAGATAAAAAGGCCCAGACCCACCAGATTCCCTCTAGTTTTCTAACTTAAATCGTGGGGGTTTTGAGTTAAAAAAATTAGCTGCAGGTAAGTGTCATCATTTATGTACATGCAAGGCATGGATGAAACAGCAGACTAATTTTGCTTAAATTACTGTTTATATACCTGGAAACCACAGACAAATGCATGTACGTAGAAGCAATAAATTTAGAAGCTCCTCTACTTTAAATGCCTCTTTGAATTTTCCACTGCTCATGCAAAATTATTTATGTCAATATTTTAATTTCAGTCGGGAGGGGTGGAATCAAAGAAAGAGTGACATCCAGGAAAATTGTTGTCAGCAAACTGATGACTACACACCATAATTAAGAAATAATGTAAGGAAAGAAGCAGCTTGATCTAAATGCTGTTGTATTTTTGTGAGTTTAGTGCTAAAGAATCAAGGATGAGAAGACATATTAAGAGACAGATATTACAATATTCATCATTGTATACTATTGTAAGATGCACTATATACATAAATGATCATTTCTGTAATCATAACAATATTAATGCAGCAGCTAATAAATAAAATAAGCACCAAAGGACAAGAATATGACCTTAAAATCCTTACTCAGCTGCCCTATTAACTTTCTGAACACCACTGAAAGTGTGTGTCAGCTGCTTAAATTAAAGGGAGAGTAATTAAAATTACACAAATAATAGGTGACTGGGGTCAGTCCCATCACCCTATCTCCTATATTTCAGAGTATTTTACATTTTTTCCATCAATATGCAATCTTAATTTTCCTTACACATCTCTCAGGTACTGTTGGTTTAAAAACAAATCACCATAAGAAGCAGAGCTTTTGACTGATGGTCAGAGCACAGGTTTTGGGGCCATACCCTTAAATCCCTTCCCATAGCATATAGGATGAGTCAATTTCTCAGAATCTTTGAGTATGAATGTACTTTGTCATCTTTCTTTTATAAAAAGCACTTTTAGGAGGAAAAAAAAAGAAAAAGAAAAAAGAAAAATCAGATCTATATTTCAGATCTATACCTAAGATCCTGTTTCCCATAAAGATGGCTTGCATTCAGCAAATGAGCAAAAGTTATGCTCTTTTACTCTGGAACATTAAAAGTAGTGGGTAGAAGAGAGAGTGCCTCAAAAATAACTCAGGCTCTTTACTGTGTTTTTTTCTGTGATAAAAGTAATAATCATAATAATAAAAGACAAAAAAGTGTGACTGGGAATTGAACGAAGCAAGACAAGAGAAAACCAAATGGCAGCAATATCTCCCCACAGGAGATAGAACCTGACCAGAAATAGTTCTTTCTTCAGAAAACATTGAGTGTTCTCTTAACACCAAAGTATTTTACTGTCTTTGCTGGAAGTCATTGCACAGCTAAAAATTATTTAATAATAACTGTACTGACAGTTTATAGGCATTCTAACATTGTCCAGAAAGGAATCTGAGGGCATGATCTAAGCACAGCATCTAATGCATATCTTCAGCATTTCTTAGAATGAAAGAAGTAAGTGGAGCTATTTTGTGCTGTTAACATTAGGTATTGATAAGGTAAAGAGAGAGAGGTGAACACAGGTGTCTGTCTCCTTGATAGGGGCATTCTGCAGCCTGCAGAGGCAAGAGGAGAGGGGAGGGGGCTCATACATTTAGGGACCCCAGTGCACAGAAGAGTTTCACAGATGCTCAAACCAGTTCTGTGCTTTTTGCATTGCAAGGTCAGTACTGCCCAAAGCCCTGGGTGTGGGTCCAATCTCCTGCAGTGACTGCATGGGTTCACAGAAAACTTAAGTCAGGAAGGAAAAAACACTGAGCTATGAAGCTATTATTATTGGTTTGGGTGTAAATAAGTATTTAAAACCTTTGCAGTGTCATATACTGACTTGTTCAAGCTAACAGGGCATATTTGTCTAATTTTAGTGACCTCAGTCCCACTAAATCTACTTTATAACCCCCTCTGCAGGGTGAAGTCCCTTAATATAATAAAATTCACTCTTCATTAAATAATAATAATTATTTTTCCAAACAATTTAGCAGAATTGAAAGTATTTAGTTTTCTTCCTCTACAGTCCCACCTTTGGAGGACCTAAGTCAACATTTTTTCTGTTTAGGGGGTGCGCTGTCTTGGATTTCTATGTGCTCATTAAGGCTCTGATTCAGTGGGAACTCCAGAGACTCGCGGTGAAATCCTGCTGTTCGGCTATTAATGTTGTAGCTCTGGAGAGCCATACGGGACATTTGCTGTATTAGACCTGAGGCTAAGCCCAGCTCTCTCATCTGGAAGAGGTATTTTGATCAATGGATGAATATGAATGATTCATAAAATGAGCTCTGAATGAGTAGAAAAGGAATTCTTACATAGTATGGCATAGTCAGAGAAATATGGGTAAACACAAGCAGAGGTTGGCAGAATGGGCTTTAGCAGTCTCATATATCTGCTCTCACAGACCACAGCTCTAATACTGTGTTTCTTCCTCGAGCTGTATCAGGCACAAGCTTATCCAAACTGGAAGTTTTGTTTCAAAAATTTCCCATCAGGAAATCAGGACATACTAAAAAGACCCCCACAATTAAGAAACCCATAAAGCCAAACCAAACTCAAAAAAGGCAGGCTGCCACACTATATAGCTACTTTATATTTCATAGCTACCAAGTAGTCGTAAATATCTCTAGATTTTGTGTAATGCAAGGAAGTAGGGTGTATATATTTAACATACCAGTATTATCTACTATATTTCCAAGATTTTTGGACTATGCCAAAATCTACTGAGACCGAAGATCTCCAACAGAGATGGCAGAAAATAAGATTAGATTGAACTCAACCATATAGATTAAGCCATTCTGCATCTCTCTCTTCTCCTTTCTGGCTCTGAAATTCTCCTTTATAAGTAGCTCCATGGAAATCTTATTAAATTATACTGAATTCAGAATTTAACCAGCTATTAGAGATTATAAGGAGCCACTCTCTTTTTGAGAAAACTGGAAAACAATTCTGCCACATAACAGAAGGGCACATCTGTGGTTATGGACTCCTCTTGCTGGAGCAAAGTAAACCTCCCTTCAAATCCTGTTTTCTCCTTGGAAAAGGAGTGGCTAAAGTACACTCCTTCCCCACATCTCATACCTTGTGTGCCGAGAGCAGCTCAGTATAGACGTGCTGCTGTGGAGGGTGGCTCCTTGTGAGGGGGCCTTGGATGTGCCTGGAGGCCACGTAGAACCTCAGCATTCAGTCACCTTCTGCAGAGACATTCTGCATGGGGAAAGCCAGCAGCTGAATGCTAGAGCACTGTCTGACAGAAAACCTTTGATTAGTTCTTTGCTCTACAGGTAAACTTTGAGACTTCTCTGGGTGTTTAATTTCTTTCTTCAGGTTATAAAGGAGATCTAGTCAATTTGCTCTTCAAATATTACGCATGGATGCTAAGGGAGCTAATCCAGAAAAAGATCAATCAATCTATCTATCTAATCTTTCTTTATCTATCTTTCCTGACTTCTCCTGTTTTCCTTTCATTTTTGTCATTTCTCACTAAAACTGAAGACAGATGGGAAATGTAGTTTCTTACAAAGTCATTGCAGGTTAGAATGTCACTGAACTTGAAAAGTCTTTTTTTGCAGTCCTCGTAGAAATTGTCTCCCTTCAATGTTTTCCTACCCACCAGCTTTTTGTGATGACTGAATTTAGGAGGAAATTCTCATTTTAAGCAGTCTATTTTTACAGTAACTTATCAAACAGTGGCCTTTAGCTGTTGTTCTGTGACAGCCACTCTATTAAAATCCTGATGTAAACAAGTGGAGAAGGTGAACTAGAAGTGCAGATATTTGCACAGCATTACTGTCAGGTAAAATTTTAAAGATAGGTTTTATGAACCCATTATTTGCAGTCAAGGCTTTTGACTACAGCTTCTGAAATCATTTAAGTAGACAAAGTGTTTTGTCAAAACATACTGCTGGGAGTCAGTATGTAGCTTCTTTTTATGTAATTCAATTTGGTTATGTTGTTTGCATGAAAGTGGAATATCTTGCTGGGCAGCAATAGTGGTGCTGTCTGTGATCAAAATATGGTGACTTTCTAGAGTAATTAACATTAAATGCCTTTTGTTTTCATTTAGTGCTTAATGTATGCATGCATAATTGCAGTGTACATACAGACCTATCAAGGAAGATGCTTGAGGGTTTTTACATACAAACAACAAACCCAAAGATTTTATAGTTCTCTACTTTGGAGTGGGAAATGCATAAGAACATTTGCCTGTTTTAAGATCAGGGACCTCTGTATCCTGTAAAGCTGTGCTTGACATGACTCTGAAAGGGATGGGCACTTTAAGGAGGCAGAGCTGTTTCTGGCCTTTCAGCTCTGAGCCTTGTGCCTGAGGTGATGCTGGACCAGACTGCCCTGAGACAAGCTGGCTGCCTCTGCTCCCCCAAGAAGTTGTAGAAAGGCAGCATTGTTAGAGCATGGTGTCTGTTTGACAAGCTTCCTCTACACCAGAACACCCTGTGTGTGCTGAGATTGGCTGTACACGAGGCAGCTTTTGAAGAAAATAGCACAAATGGTCCCCAAATATTCACTCACTTAAGAGATTTTCTGGACTGTACATTTCTAGCTCCCCTACTTCAGCTGGAGCAACAGCAGACAGAGAATGTGACCCGATCCTGTTGGCTGGGGGTTTCCTGAGTATTGAGCCGTGGTGTTTGTGTGATCTGGCATAATTTCGTATAAGCACTTCATATCAGTATTTTGGCTATAAGCCAATACAGCATTTTTTACCTGCATTTTGAATAGAACCAGCACTTCCCAGATGTATTTTGAGAAAGTTGGGAAAAGCTGGAACTGTAACAGTTCCAAATGTAATTTCCAAACATATTTAAATTAGCTACTACTGTCAATAGAAATAGTGATGACAGGAGGAGAAGATTTTTAGCTCCTCACACAGTATTAACATACCACTTTGATGTATCTTGTGTACAAACATATGTATACTATATTTTGGGAAAGTCTAGCCAAATGAAGCACAGTGAACATCAAGCTGTAATAGAAAAGTTGCAGGACATGGGGACCAGATCTTCTCCATTAGCATATTGTCCAAACAGAAGTAGATAGACGGAGAAATCTGGGGAGGTGCAAGAAAAAGAAAGTGTTTTTTGGGCAGTAGCAATTGTGAGCATAAAGAGAGAAGCAACAAAACAGTTGTCAAATAAAAAACCTATAACTTGGTGCAGTAAGATTAGAAGTCTTTTAGTAGATCCATTCCATACAGCTCTTCCTTTCATAACTTAGTTTTGATCTGCTATACATCAAAGCCAGATCAATTGTGAAAAATGCTCAGGCATTCTTTGCCCAGACATAATCCTACATCTCTAGATATAAATCAGATCATTAAATTAGTTATTACATAGGGCAGGGATTGAGAAAGCTAACAAACAAAAGAAAGCCACGATCACTAATGTAGATCCCTAGAAGCTTGCCTACACAACTTTGTAATGCTAGAGCAGCTGCACCAGTTAAGAAAGTGATTAGAACAGTCTCCTACTGTGTATACTGTTTATTTGAAGATAATTCCTACCTTGGAGTAGCGTGTCCCTGCAAAACGGATGTATTTATAGCAATATCCCAGACTAATATTGTGGTAAGACTCCGAAAACCCCTTCCATGCATCACTTGAGCCACACAGCAGTAATTTTCATGTATTAGGAGTTCCACATTCAGTCCAGTAGTCCCTTCCTTTCAAAATTAGTCCTGGTTGCACCATTTAATCTGCACCATTTTCTGAGGCAATTACTTGGAGCAGTGTGACCGCTGGTACCACACCAGCCTCAAGTCCTGTTCTGCCACAGCTGCAAAAGGGGCACTGAAATGGCACAATACCAGCTCTGTTTGGCCCTGATCCAGAAAAGCACTTAAACACCTGTTCAACTCAAAGTATATGAGTAATCCCATAGAAGACAAGATGATAAATTCTCTGAGCTAGTACCTGCTTAGATTCATAGACTGTGAAAATAGAAGGGAACATCTAAACATCTTGTCTGACCTCCTGTATACCACAGGAATTCTTCGAAATCAGTTTTGCTCAGTCTTTCCTTTCTCTCAGAAGAAAACATGCAGCTCTAACGTCTAAATTTTCAGTGATGGCGAAATTACCACTGTTCTGTATAAATTGTTCCAATGATTAACAATCCTCACCAGGACAAATTTATACATTTTTTCAAACAAGACTTTATGAGGTCCTTTGGATTCACTAAATATTGCTGGTTTTAATTAATTGGAATGAAGAGGCACGTATTATCACATTTCTCTTTTTGTATACATGCTTACAGACTGCAAATAAATGAGCCCTTAAATTTTAGTTTGAAAACTTGACAGGGACTGCTCTCCAGGTTTCTCAACAGACAACAGATTATTTGGCCTTTAATCAGCCTCCTGTCTCTTCTCAGACTCCTCTTTTATTGTTCTACGTCTCCACAAGTATGGTTTCTGGAATAATGCACAGTATTTCAGGAGACATCATTGCTCACCATAGAAGCAAAAGAGATTCCTACTTATAGTCCTTTTTTTTCTCACCAGGTTAACATAGGGCCTTTTGGTTTCATGGTCACACTGAAACCTTACACAGAATCATTCTTCACCGCCAGTTCTTTCAGTGATTTGTTTTCTATGATAAGTGCAATCTCCTTTAAGTACCACACCCCTCCCCCCCGCCTTTCGTTTTTCCTCAGTATATGGTCTTACCTTCATTGAAATGCACAGTTTGATTGTGCCCAACTTAATTGTGACCAAAGTACCCCATAACATTTTCATTATTCCTTCATCTCTTATTTATATGCTCTGTTCACAGCCTCAGTGTTTTCTACAACTTATTGTGACTCTTTTCTTCCATGACATGAATTAAGATATCAGATATAGTAAGATTAACAACACACCAGAAATGTTCATCCTCAGTGGATGATCCAGAGTTTCCCACTACCTTTGGAGACCAGCATCAAGTTTAACCAATTTAATAAGTACTGTATATTGATTTTGTAATATTCACATTTTGTAATAAAATGTTTGGTGAAATCAAATCAGAATACTGCACATAAAAAATATAATTTCTCCCTATATATGTATAACATCCTAAGGTTTTCATCAAAAGATATCAAGCTATTCTGATGAGATCTAGCTTTCATTAACCTTTATTGATTGGCTTAAATTATGTTACTCTCCTTTCATAATGTTGCAATCTCAATATCACTATTATTTGCTTGTAATTTCTACGTGAAATCATCCACATGGAATTCTAAAATGAAACAAAATATTTTTTGAAAAGATATTACTGTTATTTAAACAGTTTTTGGTAGCAATTAGAAGAGCAAAGAAGAAGATCCAATGTTGTGAAGAGAAAGCCAGTAAATTAACATCTAATTGCTTACTCAAAAAGCAAAAGTTTAAAAGGAAAAAATCCAGAGGGAGAAAAAAAAAGCTATTTGTAAATCTGAAAATAAAGAATTATAAAGAGTGTTTTAATGAAGAATGAGAAAGGAGAAGAGAGGAAAAAAGTCATTTATCAGAGATGCTTGAAAAGAAAGCCAATAGTACAAAGCAGAGAGGAATTGCTGGGGATGATAGAGTTATATTCCAGGTACTCCTAAATCTAAGTAAAAGATTTCACATCGAGGCATGACTGACAGAAAGCAGCACACGAGAGCAAAGCACTGGCCCTGTGAAAGCACTGTTTCTGTGTAACTGTGCAGTAATTTTAGTTAATCATGGGTTTACACAGGAAGAGAAGAAGCCTTAGCACATACAGAGTCTGATCTCACAAAATCTATCCAAGTACATAAGTCATTTCATCTGGCATTTCAGCAGCCTTTCATGCACCATACCAGAGACAAATAGGAAGCAATGGCACAGCTGACTGGTGCCATTGCCCAGCAGAGAAAAATACTGGAAGCTGGCATGGGGAGGACATATTCAGCTAAACCTGATTTCTCTTTTCCCACAGAAGAGTACTTAAAAAAGAAGTTAAAAAAATGAAAAAAAGGTAGTCTTTGGAGAAGGATAGTTTTAACAAGATCTTTTCTGTTTGCTCCATCCCCCTGTGAGGGTTCAGAGCACTGGAATTTCTGCAGGCCTCTGTTTGAAAATAAGGGGCTAATGAAAAGGTACGTGCATGGCTTGCTACCCTAAACTAGTCCTCCTAGAATATCCTGGGATTTGCCAAAGCACTAAATGACGTTGACATAGAACACTTTAAGGGAAAAGTCACCTTTTATTCTTTGCTTTTCAGTATTTAGAAATGTAGCTTCAGTTTCCTTTGTGGTTTTTGTATAAAGGAAATTCATTTTGAATAGAGATGGGTCCATTTCTTTAGGTTTGATCTCAATGGATACTGAAGCTGGACCGCTGCGCCTTCCAATTCTTGCAATTTCTGGGGAAAGAGAGGGCAGACAGGTTTAGATGAAGAGGACAGAGGAATAGTAAAAAAGAAATATTTAACATGGAGAAGAATCTCAATTGCTGAGAGGAACAGAGTTAATGTAAGGCCTAACTACTTCTCTGGGAAGTATGTACAATTAGAACTTTTGCTAACATGCCACACTGTCTAATTTATTTTCAAGTCCACCAAATTCTATGGTGTAGTGAAATTTCCTCATGGCCATTTTAATCTATGAATCTACTGTGTGCTCCATGAAGGTCAACCTGTTTAGATGCCCTGATGTAGATGGGACTTTGTAGACACAGGGTTCAAGGGAATGATGCTGCTTAGTGGACAACTGGGTCCTCAAAGTTAAGACCCATTTTGCTTGTATCAGCTCTGCCTGTAGATGTTTTTATAGTCATAATAATTTTTCTGGTAGAAGCACAAAAAGCCACTGCTGTTCAGGGAAGTTCTGCATATGCTCAGACAGCTTTTCTTTCTCCACTTTGGATCTCTTCCTTCCCCAGTGGTAAAGAAAAGTGGGAAATCCTATGATGATAGAAGCAGTTGATACCTTTGTAAGAATAGAGAGCTGTCTTTAGCAAATGTATGCCTTTAGTTCAATAAACAACCTAGGTTTGCACCTAATTTTCCACTGAATGATCTAATACCAGCAGAGAAGATTTGCAGCATGGGACAATGCTAGTCTTTTTAGCTAGACATTTCCTTTGACTTCAGTGAGGTTTTTTCTTCCTTCTAGTGTGGAAGGCAGGGGGATTCTATCATCTGTGATTTAAACTAAGTGACAGCTTTTTTAATGTAAATAATTTTCTACTAGGCTCAACTATTTGATATCTAAATAAAGAAAATAATTTACCCCACATGAAATAGAGGAAAGGGAGAGGGAAAAGGAAAGGGAAAGGGAAAGGGAAAGGGAAAAGGGAAAGGGGAAAAGGGAAAAGGGAAAGGGGAAAAGGGAAAAGGGAAAGGGAGGGAAGGGAAGGGAAGGGAAGGGAAGGGAAGGGAAGGGAAGGAAAGGAAAGGAAAGGAAAGGAAAGGAAAGGAAAGGAAAGGAAAGGAAAGGAAAGGATAAGATTTTGGGAATCAGATTTCTGGCACTATTATATGTATAAATTGTATAGTCATTTTGGCGCCACCGTTGGCAGGAATAGGTTGATTTTTTCTGGATAACCTCAGTCTAATAGGTAACTTGCTGAGAAATTGCAGCTCAAATTCTGATTTCATCAGAATGTTCTGAATTTATGCTCAGAATTCTTTAAAATTGAGAGTTTATTTCTGGCTTGGTCTGTACAGCTGTACAAGTTTGGGAGAGAGCTGTTCTTTGGTACTTAATGCTGAAATTAATTCTAAATAAATTGTATCATTATTACCTATTGACTGTGGTGAAGGAAAAAACATTTTAAGAAAATATGTTTCAATGACAGAAGCAAAATAAACACTGGTACATATAACTGGTAACTCATTAAATAAGAACTCCATGCTTTTATCTGGCTCTTCAAACACATTTTAGGCACTTCAACAAGATTAGAAAAACACTTTTATGCCAAAAAACCCCTCCTTTAATCACTTCTCTTCTAAGAAGATACCTTCATGAAAAGAGGAGAATTAACCTCTTTGCTGCCACTACTCCTTTTACCGCAAAAAAAGAGCATTTGTAACATTTCTGATCCATTTGGTTCCGTCAGAAGGAAACGGCTGTTTTTCAGATGCATTAATCATATGGGAAGATATTTTCAAGCACGTATCCTGCTGGGAAATTATTAGTATACACTAGACCATCATTAGTCTATTCTAATGGAACAGCAAGAGCCCCAGATTTCCCAAGTGCCAGAGACTAGCTGATGATGTCCTTTATGGCCCAAGACTACTTATTTTTTGTCGTTTTATTTGCCATATTGCATTACACAGATGGAAAAAAACTAAACAAAACCAAACCCTCAAAACCTCCTAGTTGTAACAATTTAAAAGGTAAATGAAAACCAACAAGGAGAGAAGGGGTGAATAAAAGAGTCACCAGCCAGTGCGTGCATCCCACTGGACCAGGTACAAAATAGCTGCTGCAGTGTAAGGTGACAAAATAATGAAATCGTGGTCAAAAAAAACCAAGCAAAACTATATATATATATATATTTATATACAAACACATTGCATCATTGAACACAACTCCTAAGACAGAATTTTCTCCATGAATCCCTCTGCAAATACATCCCAAAATATAACAAAGTAATGAGATCATACAGCTTTTGGGTGGTTTTGCTGAGACTCTCCTCAGGACCAGTGGAAAGCCTGAAAGTCAAGCAGAGGGAAAACCCTTTCACAGCCTGATCCCACTGTCTCATTCCCCAGCCTTAAGCCTGGCCAAGGCCAACCTCCTGCAGAAGGAAAATTCCGCTGTTGTACTGCCTCTTTACACTCCTCAGTGGAAAAGGGGTGGTACTAAGGGGTGAAGATGACTTCCTATTTCAGCATAGAGAATCTTGTTACCACCTCTATTGCTTCCACCAGTCAGTCTTAATGCGTTCTTAGAAGATAAAGTACCTGTGTCTCTTATATCTTATTTTTTGAGGTCTTGTTTTGAAACTGGTCTAGGTAAAATAAATAGTGACCTCAGGACTATACCACATCTTTTCTGAAAGGCAAAAGCTATTTCAAATTTTTCTTATCTTTTTCAAACTACTCTTGCTTTTCTTGCTCCTAAAATGCAGTGAAGTGAAACTCTGTTTTAGTCTGTTCAGCCCTATCAGCACTTCCTTCACATCCCAGCAGGTATCCTGCTCATTTTGGGGTTTCTCCAGACAGTAGGTAAACTTCTGGATACCTGTCTGACTTAACAAAGCTGTTCTTTTGATGTTTGCCTTTAGGAACCTTAAACTGGGTCTTTCTATTATTTTGTCCAACAAGTCAAGGCATTGCTGTCAAGGGAGATGTTATTGTGGAAATGACAGAATATGTTCAAGGATAGTGAATAAGTTCCCTTTCAATAAAAGCACACATTATGTCCAAGAACAGTCAAAAGGGTTAAAATACAATCTTTCCAGATAAGCTTCTAGCCATATGAGGCTCAAAAAGTCAAAAGACTTGAAAGCTATTAGTACTTCTGTAGATCATCCTCTTCCAGACACTCTTTTTTTTCCTCTTTTTTTTTTTCTCTCTCCTTTAACTGACAGGTTGCAGTTAAAAATTAAAGTAAAAAGAGGCCCTCTCTTTCCTACATACTTTTAATGGAACTGAAGCCAAAATAAGTCAGACTAAATTATGGGAGTAAATGACCTCCCGGGAAGTATAATACCAAATTCTGAAGAACTGTAAAGAGTTTCCTTTGATCTTTTTAGCTTCACAGCCTGAAATTCAAAATCTGTATTTAATTTTAGATTGCATATGCCAGCTTTTAAGTTTCCTTTCTAACATGATATATCATTTTAAATGATAGGACACCTTTAACTTGTATTTCTTGAAAATGCTGACTATCCTTTCTTTATTCTTTTACACTATAAAAACAGATATAAATATTACTAATTGCAAAAATAATTTGAGGTTGGGTGCTATAATGGATAAACCATTGACCTTCACTTAAGAGACTGTGCCTTCAAGCTCAACCTGAGTTTCTAAGTGAAATGACTTTGATCTGAGACACAAGTAACTTCAGTTCAACGCCCTACAGGATATAGATCTAGAAAAAAGGACAAGCTGAGCACTTAGCTATATATTCCTGTTACAATTTAGGAGCTAGACAAAGGATGCTATTTTTCAAATGTGGTAGAAAAGGCCTATTTCTTTCTATGGCGACACAGTCACGTTGCAAGAAGTGTATTCCTAAACCAGAAATCTCAGAAGGCACAACAAGCTGTATTAGCTCTTGGCTGGAGAATTTTCTGACCTCTGCACTTGAGCACAGACTTTAGATATAGGCAGCTGGAATAATCTCCCTCTTGAGTCCAGAAGAGAGCCACAAAAGTCTTTATGCCTTATGCATTATGAAAGAAGCCACCTTTTTGAGGAAAAGTAAGTTGCATCAGGTTGGCTGGAAACACAACATGAAAGAGCAGCTGCTAACCATTGGGCTTACACTGGCAGAGCTCTAGGAAACGTGCTTACACACAGTGCTTTGTTATGTGTCTGCCTCATGATCAGCCAAACAAAGATATAAATACAGTCCAGAATTTTGCAATATAATAGCATTCTGAATTGAATCCTGGGAGAATAATTTGTAATGCATAATTTATCTGCTGAATTTAGTTTCTCCTATTAACAAAATATCCATAAACTACTCGTGATTGCCTCACATGTTATTTTTAAGTGAAGCGACTGATAAAAGTTCTCTCTGAATATTTGGAGCTATTTGAGCTATATAGAGGTGGTTCTAACTGACTGGCTAATTTACATGGGTTTGTTTCACTTTCTGGATTATGAAAACCAACCAGTCAACCAAGACACCTGTGCCCCTAAGCATTTCCAATATGGAAATACCTGGCATGAGTACACAAA
>NW_024581135.1:17495096-17565096 GCF_017639235.1 Corvus kubaryi
AAATTTGATCTAGCACAGTAGTAATCTTAACTTCATTTGATATTTCTGAATCATCTCCTAATATCTGAACTTTCTGTTCAAAATGCACAGATAATACTGACCTCAGAGCCAAAGACACCTTCCTTTGCGGCCCCAAGTGTACCACAAGTGCCGCAGACCCCATGGCTGGGAGATTCTGATGGCAGTGGGACTAAAGCTGTTTCCTTGATATTATGGGGCAGCCACTGAGATGCTTCAAAAGCATCTGTAATTTTCCTCTTCTCATGCTTTAGATGTAGCAAAGTACATGAGAAAGTTGTACCTATCTGCAGGAGTTTCTGTTCCCTTTTTTAGGCAGATCCCAATGCTGAAAATTAGACAAGCCCTCTAAAAATAGAACTAGGGAATTAATCTTTGCTGTAGCTACAGGACTCAGTTATCCCTTTTGCCCAAAACCCAGAATGAACACCACCAGCCCCATGACCCTCAACTCACTAGGGACATGAAATTCTCTCTTACTATTGCATTTGGCTTTAAAAATGTTATTCCCTAGCTTAGTTTGGGTTCTTTTTTGTTTGTAGATTTCCTGTAACAATTGCTGTAATTAATATTACTAATTTGAACATTTGCTGTGTGAGAGCCAGGACCACTTTTTTACACCACCAGTGCAGCACACTTTTATTTCTCTAACAATAGTACTGTTACATTTGATTTTAAAGGACAGTTTAATTATCTGGAAACACAAATCATGTAAAAATGAAACAGCAAAATCTTTCATCTCCAGACTGACTCTATCTGTGGAGAGTAGGAGAGGCTAAGAAGACAACATAGAGAAGCATCTAAACAGGAATGAGCTGGACACTCAAAGATAGGTTGGGTTGTTTGCCTATGCTTACCATCTTCAAAGCTTAGAACAGGAAAATGGTGTGGCTCTAACAGCAGGTTTCATTACAAAATAGAATAAAAGCCAGGGTTGCTGACCTTAGTTTTGAGAGGCGACTGGAAAGATAAAACCCTACTCTAGTTAGGTTTGAAACATTTTCAATGTTGAGTGCTTCTCAGAGGACCTCACTGGAATGTGGTCCTCTGAATCTGCCGAGGAAGATCACTGGGAATTCAGTGGGCAAGAACAAGTGTCTCTCAGTCAGGTCTGTCTCCATTCTCAGAACAGCCCTTTGGAAGCCGTGGTTTTTGGGGTGGCAGAGAGGTGGCAATGGTAAGAAAATTCCTTTTGCCACAGATCTGTGTTCACTGGTGAGCCCCCTGCTTTGGAAAATGAATAGATTCCTACGCTTCGTTAACAAAAAACTTTTAGATGTCAGATGCTGATCTACTACCTACTGCTGATCCCCTGCCTACAAGTTTCACTCCCAATAAACAAATTGTCAACAGAGGAATTCTGCTAAATATTTTGCTTGCTATTAGATAAGACCATACAAAAATGAATACTCATGAACTCACTGTTTCCTTTCAGGTGATTAGTTGTTCACATACCAAAAACAGGCCAGGAGACAAGGTTCAATGTTCAATGCCTTCACTCTGGATGTGGAACAATTTGGAACCAGATTAGCTTTTGAGATGTGGCTTTAGCTATTTATGTAAAGGTATCTGCAAGCCTTGGTGACAAAATACTCTCAAACAAAAGAGAGATACTGGGCTCCTTTCTGGAAACTGCCTGGACCTCATCTATCTCTTCACTGTCAGCCCTTTATGGGAAAGCTTGTTACTGAGCTTACCATGAGACCTGATTTTTCCTCCCTGCACCTCCTTCCAGCTATATCCAATGAAGTAGGCAGTAGATGTTATTCCACTGATTTCTTCTGAAGAGTTTGTATTGTGTGATTTTGAGATGCTACTGGGCTGCTCAAGCTGGAATTTAAACTCTGGTTTCCTACATTTTGGGATGGTCCTCTCAAATGGTGCTGTTGGCCTGAGAAAATTTCCTAGACTTTTTCTTTTTCCTCAGAAATTTCCCTTCCATAAATCGGTGTTTCTTAAAACAACCAAAATGAGTAAAATATGCAGTCATAGGGGTAGAGAGGGAAAGGGCTGTAAAGAATTCCCAGCTAACAAAGAGAAACAATTCTACAACTGTCTTGATATTTCTCTAATAGTTTGGGGAATCTGCCTAAGTCCAACACTTTTAAGACACTATGATTGTCTTTATCAACTTGAAATTTTGTGACAAGCTTGCTTTTCAATTGGTTGATTTTCAACACCAAAGAACTTTCAATAAATTAATAAAAGAGCTATATGAGCATTATGTGCCAGCTGTGGTTCAGGTAAAACAGGCTCTTCAAGCTTATCTGCAAAGAGATGTCATCTGAAGCTATCAAAATTTCTTATTTTCAATAAGTGGATTGAGTCTTTAGTGGAGCCCTTTTAAACCACTTTTGTAGGATTCATTAACGAACACACCTGAATCCTCTTATGATCTCCCTCCCTCACTCAGTTGTTCCCCAAGGCTTCCTATGATATTCTTTATTGGTTATGGGGTTTCCCTACCATATGTGACTCTTTCCATTCTCTGCCTGTGCACCTCGCCCTAAAGCATCTCAATGCCTTGTCGGACATGATGCCATACACATTGAAGAATCATTCTGAGAAGGCAAGCAAAAGCCCTAAGCCTGTGAAGCGAATTATCAGCTCACCTTCCAAACCTTTGGAAAGTCTAATCCTCATTCTGAAGCCCACAAAATTGACAATATCCCTAAACAAAGGTTAAACAGATCAAAACTTTGGATTTCCACTAGCAGCAAAAACTAAGCTATAAACATATGATCCCGTGTGCCCATGAACAGGCCTATGCTGTTATGAACGCTGAGTTTTCTTGTGCTTTTTTTTTTGCTTTTGACTAGCTCCTCATGTGTTTTGACCACTACTTAAGAGCGTAATTCCCTTCAAACACTCCCTTCCTATGCTTTTTTACACATTCTAGTATCGTCAGCTCTTGGCCGGCTTGCTGGCTCTTGTCACATCAGTCATATAAAATTAAATGGTAAATAATATATCTAGGTGCTTTCCTTATCCTACACAAATCCTACAATTTGGTCTTCTCTTGGTTGCCCTCTAATTCTAATTTTAGTACTGGCATTCGAGTGCTAGGCAAGGATATCATTGATTGCTTGAGACACATAACAGGGAGACTTTTGTCCTAAATCATGCAGCTCAGCAGATGTAAGTATCATAAGCATATAGAAAAATAATTAACAATTTAAATAGTAAAAAGTGCCTTATGAGCACTGTGAGCTAGCTTTATGGAAAAGAGAGGGAAACAGTGATTAAAAAACTTGAAACTAACAGTCAGAAAGCTACTCCCTTAACAAATAGTGTCCTAATTCCTTCTTGGCTTTCTGTGCTGTCACTGTAGCCATATAAAGCACAGCTTCTTCCCCCAAGATACTCTAATTTCTGTATAAAATAGAAGAATTCAAGTAAGTAAAGAGAAAGCTGAAAATATCTGGGGGAAAAAGCAGACTCTTACGCACATTCTGTTCATGCCAGAATTATTGCTGGGTTCTCCTCCTTCCTAGTCAGATGTAGAAGAAGAGTCAGAAAACTTGAAAGCAAAGTAAGGACCAACATTTTTTGTTCCTGGGCCTCAGTGAGGAAACATCCTTTAAAGCTAAGAGCTTGACCCCATAGAGCCATAGGAGATAAGGTAGATGAATGAGCCATAAAGTCATGTCATTGCCACCTCTGAAAGACTCCTCAGCTGTGAAGAGTCCACAGAAGCTGCCCAAGCCATCAGGAACCATGTCAAACAAGCTGAAGACTTAAATGGTAAAATCCCAACCGACAGATTAAAATATGTAGCAAAAGGAAAATACAGCAAAGACAACGTAAAAATTTATTTGCAGTCCTAAAGTGTCCTGGCATGTTTCTGAGGAGGAAAGCCTTACCCTGAAACAGTGGCATCCATGAGTCCGAGGTCAGAAAAAGCCCCAATGCAAACCATTGCTTATAAACCAAAGAAATCCATGGTTTTCTCCCTGCAATGCTTGCTCTCTAAAATCATTACATCAATGCTCATCACCTCTAAAATCTCTTTTTTCAAACCAAACTTCTGAGGACAAATCCTCACAACAGTCTCTTATTCACCATCTCGGTCATGCATTGTTTCCCCTCTGCCTATACAAAGCATCTGTAAACCATAGCTGTATCAAGGTCTTGGCTGTTCAATAAACACAGCCAGTTCTTTTAATTAGTTTAGCCTTCTGAACAGGCACATGGAAGTGACCAAAATTAACTTACGACATGTTGTGTGCTTGAATGTTAAAATCAGCACAATTGCCACTACTGTTAATGTAACAGAGATTCCTGTAGTCTGTTGGCATAAACATCATACACCTGAATTAAAATACCTGTGACTTGGAAACATAAAATAAAAAATAACACAAAATGAAATAAAACAGCTCCTCCCCTAATTCTGGAATAAGTTTCTATTAGTACTACACAGTACAATTTAGATATGCACTTGCAAATTGTATTGATCGACTATGTATCTCATATGTACTTATTTTTTTTAGTATTAAATTTACGTGATTCCTAGTGTTGCTGGACAGACAATGTCAGCAAATACAAACTTTTGAGCTTAAAATTTCTTTTAAAATACAGTTTGACTTTGACCTTTACAAAGACACTTCATGTAAAACTAACTCGCTTACAAATATTTCAGTTCTAAAATGTTAATGCACTACAAGGTTAATTGCTCTTATTAATCCATTAAAAAAGAACTGTATGCCCTTTTTTATATTAACCATTATTTACTTCTTTCATTCTTATGTCCAAAGTCCAAAAGCTCTTATCTTTGTTACAAAAACTAACAAAGAGTTAGCTAGATCTTACAAAACTTCAACTGGTTTCTATTTGTGTGCCTTCATTAGTACTAAAAGTCTTGACATAAAACAACCCAATGTGGCAAACAGGGTGGTCAGCAATTTTTTGAGATCACTTGCTGGAGCAGTTCAAGTCAAAGAAGCTAACATATCTCTCTTTTTAGTTAAAAAAATATTTGGTTTTTTTCCCTTGCCTGTGATTTGAGAAGAAGAGAACAGATTTTTATGTGCATATGTAGCAATGGTAAGCAGCTGTAAAAACCTCCTACCCTAAAGATTGATGAATATATGTTTCATTAACACCAGCACATCTGAAAGACATTTGACACTTTGGAAGACCAACTATGGTTCTTCAAAATGCCCCAGATGAAATGCCTCATAATATGATTATTAATGGCCGTCTTAGGAGCCTCTGGTGCCTTCTCCATTTAAAAAAATTATAAAACCTTAACTTCTGATTATACCTGACCACAGTCTAAATATTTATTTTGCTAGAAAATCTGGAACTTTACTTGCATTGTGAGATCTGCACCAGCAAGATTTAAAAAGGCTTTCTGAAATCCACTGTTTATATTCTTTTTCTATTTACGACATTAAAGGCTCACCACATCCTTTGAATATCAAAAAATAGAAAACCACAGAGCAAATACTTTTGGCCACCCCATGCCAGATTCATTGAATGGCTGTTAAGAATGAACACATCTGTGAGGTTCAACATCTATTTGTGGGTGTAGTGCAAAGAAATTCAGAATCTGAACCAAGTGGGTATCTATTTTCTACATTTTCTGAGTGCTTCTAAATATGAGGCTGCCCTGGATGGAGGCCATGCACCCAATGCTTGTAAAGGAAGAGCTCTCCTCCATGTATCAGTGGCATGTATTAGTGGTCCAGGTGGAGGGCCCTATGGGATGCTTGTCTTACACCCCTGGAGAAAAGATTGGCCTCCACTAATACACAGTAGCACTGAGGACTGCCAGGCAGACTCAGGTAAGCTCAAAGGCTTTTGTCCATTCAGAACGAAAAGTACATTGTACTTGACAATAAACCTGCCATTTGAAACCTCGGGGGTTTTAATCTTATAAATAATAGAGTTCAGAGAAGAAGGGTTTGCAAGTCTGCATTGCGCTGCCCAGAATTCAGATTTATGTAATGCACTCATTGGGAGGTAGTGCTGAAATGCATGCAAGTGTTAGGGCATTTGAGATTCAGAGCTAATATTGCCCAAAAATATGCAATGCAACACTAACATTTCTCTCTGTTATGCTGTTTTCCTCAGCTGCTATGAAGACATCCATCACTCAATGGCAGGTCAGAGCTATCCAGTCCACTGCATGCACTAGTACAGCTTTTTGCTTTCTGTTGAAGATGCTGTTAACTAGCACGATGTCTGCAGCAGAGGAAGCTATGTAAAATGAGCCAAAGAAGATGCACATTACTAATCCCACACAATAAAATAGGTTTTTCTCATTAGGGCTGATAGCAACTCCTTTGTATATACCAGCCTACATATTTTGAGAACAGCAAGGTTACTAACTTTCCTGTATTGAACATGCATTTGAAAAAATTGGTTTATAAAATATATAGAAAGAGCTATACTTTAGACATGTAATAACAAATGGTATGAAACTTCAGTTATTCTTCTTTGATCATCAAGAGAAAAGTTGCAGTAGTTCTACTGCAAAATGAATTAGTCCCTCAAATACTTTCAGGCATCAAAATAATTCCTACTGTTTTAGGATGTGAAAAATTGTTTTGAAAAATTCAGCAGGATAAAAAATGAATCTGTTAAGCACATTAAAGGCTATCTTTGTCTGCAAGTGCATTCATAAAATAGGGAGCATTACTTTAGCTCCCTACTGCACTTTAAAAATGCAGAGTGCTAAAATGGCAAGCATGAAGCTAACTGTCAGCCTATGCAGTTTCACTGTGGGGAGGTTATCACATGCAGCTTTGCTGCCTTATTCATGTCTTGCAGCTCTTCCAATCAGATAACCTTAACAAACATGGTGCTATCAATTGCCAGATGTGGTACATGCTATGCAACATCTAGTTTTTGACAGACTAAAATGGAACAGAGGATTCTTCTCTTTATGTAATCAACCATCAATCACACTATGAGATTCACAAGGAGTATCTGGAAGTACTGTCAAGTGCCAATTAGTGATGTTGCTGACCCAAAAGGTAAAGAAGATTGTAGAAGAAGCAGCCCAGTATAATTCTCCACTCCAGTGTCCTTAAAGTGGACTATCGTTTATGAATGTACTCCTACAGATGAAAGAGAAATGGGAGGTCAGTGGTTCCTGTCTTCAACAATCTTCTGCAATCTTCTCATAATGAATTGTAAATAGTATCACTATCAGCCTCCTCTTCCTGCACTGGAAACCAACGCAAATGGCTCCACAAACCCAAACACTGATAATACTGTTCCTCAGGACACAAAGCTGAAGGCTGCCCTCTGTCCTCTGCCTGTCATGCTGTGTGTGGGTCTGCATGGCTGGGGCTCACCCTTTCTGCCTTGCCACATCCCCCCGCTCCCTCATGGTTTTGGGGTACATTCACACCATGGACATGCAGGGCTGAAATTCTGAGCTGTTCATCCTTTGAAGACAATCTGAAGATTGATGAACAATCAATGGAAACGTCTTCCTCCCTCTCAGAGCAATTCTCAGCACAATCTGGCAAAATGTTGTTATCACCTAGTATGGTTTTATCATGAGGTGTTCCTGCTTTCAGAACAGCAAATGATTTTTACAAGGTCAAAAGCAGAATATCATGCCTGGGTGTTGGCCATCTTGAACTGCATAATAAAGACACCTCCTTCAAAGAGCAGCATTGCTCTGGTGCACAGAGAATACCTGACAAGTTTGGATTTGAAGTGACCAGCCTATGTGCAGTCCTTTGCTCTTAAGGGTTACAGTATCCAGTAGTCAGTGTAGATACAATGCATTATTAATTAGCATATACAAATCCTATTTATATTAAAAAAGCTTGCTTAGTGAAGGAGACATAATTCCTGTTATTACCATTCCAAATAGCAAAAAACAAATATTATCTACAGAGCTAATAAAAATACAAGATGAAAGCAACAAGCTTGGAGTGTGTTTGTACAGTACACACTTTTTTGTAATGTGGGACCAATATTTTTCATGGTAAATTATAGATGCTAACAGAATTTTTCTGAGTGTACCTACATTCCTGAATGGCAAGGTTCTGAAAGAGCAGTGCTGAAGAGACATACCGCATGGATGTATAATACTTATACTACACAGCTATTTTATATGCAATACGCTTGTGACTTCTTAAAATATACGTGCATGGAAGAGGTGCAAAATTACTTCAGAGCTGCCTGAGTAAGCATAAGTGAGTGCAGACATCTCCACACCCCAAATCCCTGAAAGAGTTTGTTATCAAACCTGCAACATATATGTACAGTCATGCTCCAGAGTCCAATGAAGTTGTGGCATCTCCCCACTACCACTGGTTCAAATACCGCTGAAAGCAGGTGTCGTATAAACATTAAAAAAAGTTGAGCAAACTTTCAGCTTTTTCATGTATTGGATTCCATAGGAACTCAATGAAAAACTGTTGCTAATGCAGGAAAGACCAGATCAAGCTGGCAAACTATCTCCCTGTGTCATAATTTAGCAAATGAGCAAAACTATTCCCTGGAAGGTGCCAGACAATTAGAGGACAAGTCACAACAACAAAGGCGTTCCTACCCAGTGTGAGCACTTTGTCAAGGTACGGAAACAATTTACAGTGTTTTCAGAACCGTAGTTCAGGTCAGTTCATTTTTATACTCTCCCATATGGTTCTGCTCCTTCTATTTCCAGAGTGAACCCTATTTACCTGGACGGGTGCTGCAGAAAATATATTGTTTGCAGAGAAAGTGAGAGTCATCAATAATGAAAACTTCTCAAGATAGGTATATTGAGTATGTGTATTGGCTTGATCTGACAAGGGAAGAAAATGGCAAACAACTTGTTTTCTACTTGAGAGGCATCTGAGAGGAGAGCAGCGGTCAGGTTCTGTATTGTGCCTTCTGGAGACTCAGCAATAAAAGTACTGTTTGGGTGGAGAGAGCAAATAGAAGTGGCTTCCAGCCACGTTTTTGTCTTTATGAATCTGAGCCTGGCAAAAGACTAAACAGCATTTGCACCAAGTTTTCACTTTCCCCAGGCCTGTAAAGAGAAGAATTCCATTCAACCCTTCCATGCATAACTGCCAGGATGGACCGTACCAAGTGGTCATAGCTCTGCTGCCCCGTAACATGAAAGCAGAAAGGACACATGCAAAATGTCTATGCCACACCACTCCTCATGGGTCTGGGCTTTCCTCACCACAAATGAGGTGGTGAGACATGCTTCACCGTGGTTTTCACCCCACTGATTCACAGCAAAGCAATGCTCCTCTTGTTCCTAAGCACAGACCTCCTGCCCAAAATACTATAGCTCTTACAGTCAGCCTTGGGAAAATAATTCTTTGCATAGTAAAGCTCAGGAAGCCTAAACACAGTACAATGGTTGCTCCAGGTCTATGCTAGATTAATACAGAGCATCCAAAATGCTTAGGAAATGGGATGGTTTCTTCCCTAACAAATTATGCAGTATGTTGTCCATACTGAAGGGACACATTAGGTTGGAGTTTCAAGCTTTTGGAAGGCAGCCATGGAAGACAGAAACCATATGATGCCAGAGTGGATTTATACTCGTTAACTTACATGAGACTGGCACAAGCCTCTAAATATTAGCCTATGATTTTTGCAAAAAAAAAGCACGACTTCGGGGTATTAGGAGAGCTTTCATTACTAGCAGCTGCAATGGATTAATCTTAGACAGAGAACTATGGTATTTAGTTAAAGATGGAAAGGAATAATAGTTTAGCACCTCTTTCAGAAAGGTGAAGTTAAATGCAAAAGCAGAATGTCTTCTCCATGAAGCAGCACTGAAAAATACTTTTACATTCATGTGACATTGAGAAACAAATGACAAAGAATTTTCCATTAATAATTTAATTTGGGGGCCAAAGGGCCATCAATAACATCATAAGCATATAAGATGGAGACAAGTTTATCCCTGAGATAAGCAATCACAGTAGAGTTTCTTACAGCATGTTTGAATTTGACTCTATGGAATGCAAAATTTAAAAAATCATAAATAACAGATAGGGACAGCTGCCAACCCACCTCAGACCATCATGACTTTATGCTGAACACTTGAAGTGCATAAAAATGAAGCTGTGGAACTGGAAAGTAGCATATTACCAGGAGCTTCTGAGCATCTCCATTTCCCATGCCTATAAAAGATGACACAGAAACAACAGTCGGTCATCATCTGGCAGGATCATTATAGCATTAAAATTCAGCCCCAATGTCTAAAACAATACATTCAAAGATATGATTTCTGAGGAAAATTTAGGCATCCAAGTTGAAGATTCGGGTTGCTTTCATGGTGCATTCTTACTACTGGAAACAAGGATTTTTAGCAGAAAGTATGTGGAGTTGAGGTGATGTTCAAATCTGCCAGGGAGTGATGAAGAGAGGCTAATAATCCAAAATCGTTTTTCCTATAGGACTAACATGTGCACACAGAGCCTCCAGTTAAGCATTAAGATGTAACCCTCATTCACATTCAGCAAAACCCTCTGACTCATAGGGGCTTTGTTCCTCGAGGGCTGGACAACTGGATTACCCTTTATTTTTAAAGATGGATGGTGGTGATACTGCTGCTCATCTTTTATAGCAGTGGTTAAAGCACTCACCCAGAAACTGGTGAGCTGACTACGGTTCAGCAACCTCCTCAGCGTGAGGGGGCTCAAATCTACAGCTCCAGCCTAGGCTCTGACAACCAAGTTAAGCCACAATTGCTGGAGATTTGGGGAAGGAGGGCAGAGAAGGGAAAAGAGGGGGTCAGTCTGCTTCCTGCTGAAGCTGCATGGCTGTTCAGCAAAGAATGCAAGATTTATAGGGTCAGAAAGAAAGAGAGAATTGGAGAAAAAGGAGCTTAACTCTACACTAAACATGAAGGCTTCCTCTGGGGTAAAAGAGTCATCCTCTTCAACATATTTAATGTTGCTAATTAATTTAGTTTTAAACAAGATTTTACAGTGATGTTTCCAAATTTGTGAGATGGAAACACTTTTACATATTTATAAAATTTAATGAAAATTTCCATTTGCAGTAAATGCTTGATGAAAGGCAGTGGTGGGATGCAGAGCCACATGCCACTCTGAGTGTCACACCACCCAGCACAGTCATCCCAAGAGCTGCCCCACATGCCTGGGAAGGGAGTGCGTGAGACACGTGGGGATGTGGCTTTGGGCTGCAGTCCCCCACAGGCTCTTTGCTATCTTCTTGCTGTCTGAAGGACACCTGGGATACAGGATGCCCTAAGACTGGGGGCCATGCAGCTATACCAGTACCAAGTGCTGGCCCTGCTTACTGGGATTCATCCCTAAAGGGGGTGTAGAAGTAGCTGGTGCAATAGAAATCCAGCAGTGTAACATGGACAAAGGGAATGCAATCGTAAGAGGAGCAACTAAAATCAGCTGCTTGCTGAAGGTGGTCTTTGCTGGGAAGAGGAACTGGACTCCTTGGTGCAAGTCTCCTTGCACACTGCTGCCTGCAAGCTCGATGGCAGATGGCAACAGGACAGAACAAGTGTAAATGAAAGGAAATCCAGAACCAAACAAATTAAAAGATTGTTTCTTAAAGCAGAATAAAGCCTAGTGAGATTGGCGTCTTGTATACTTTTCAGTGCATTAAATACTGTCCTGTTTTGCTTTCAAATTTATTCACCAGCCAGGTTACAACTGTCACTGCCCTTAAAAGAGCTTCCTAATTCCTCACTATTATTCAGTCAGGCACTTTAGTTAGTCACTATTTGGGGAAAAACATTTAGTGATGTCACGGGTTTACTGATTTCCTTTTTAAATTCCGTCTCTATTTTATTTAATCCTCAAGAGTTTGAAGATCAGGAGCTATGCAAAGAATTGTCTCTTTGTGAAAAGCTTGCTTTGGTTGGCTGTCAGTGAATTTGTGGCCACAGCGAAGGTTCTGATACACCAGGGAGAAAATCATGCTTTTACCTAATCTAACCAAACCAACCTTGGTCAGATTGATTCAGTTTCCAGCCTTGGCTCTGACCTCACCCTTACCCTCAATCCTGCCTCACTTTCACACTGAGTATTTTATACAGCTTCTATTTTCTCCCTGCATAGTTTCTACCAGCCCCCCGCTGCCTCCCCCAACTTCTATGTTCTACTCATCAACCATTGCTTTAGAATCTTCAGGCTGGATGGGCAGGCATGCGGTGCTGGCAGGTGGTGTAGCTGTTAGGCAGCCTTGTGTATCACAAGAGATCTAATGCTATCAAATTTCTTTTCCCCCAAAGACTAAAGAGAGCAAGCCTTTGTAAGCATGCAGGAGGGGGATGAAAACACTTTGTCTCCTGAGCAGCCAGCCTTTGTCATTTTACAAATGAAATCACTTTGGAAATTTAGAGAATTAATATCATAATGAAGACGGGAGTACCCATTAGGGTGGTCTAATGTTGCTCTGGAGATATATGATGGATGTCCAGTTGCTGTAAGCCCTTATTTGCAGAGAGTCACCTCTGTAGTTGCCATTATTAGGAAGATGTCTGAAGCAGAGGATCAGACACAACCATTGCAAGATGAGATAGTGTTTGACTGGTTTCCAGGGAACCGAAGGATACAGCCTTAGTTGTACCTGTCACTATGGCTCCCAGCTTTTTTCCCCCTTAATGTCTTTTTTAGCTGTAGGAAGTTTCTCTTTAAAGATTCACTGCTTCTCTAATAGCACGAAAAAGCAGGAATAGGAACATAAAAAAATGTTACCTGGATTGCAAAGAAGCTTCTGCTTATTGCAAAACAATTGGTATAGTTCATCATCAAAAGATTGCAATATGCTGCACTAGTCAGCTTTTGCAAATAAAGATAACCACGAGATCTAACCTGTGGTGTATTACTTGTAGTAACTGGAAATATTCACCTGCTGTGTCCGCTTCTGGAGATACCTAACGCACTGACAGAGCAGTGACGCCGTGATTGCCATTCCTGGAAATACAGCCTCAAGAAAGTAGTACTTCCAGGAATTATCTTAATGGGCAATTGAATCATCACTTCTAGCACTCCAGCATCTTTCCCAGAAGGACAGTTTTCCACAGGCAATGATGCCAGTTAGAAACAATATCCAAAGAATATCCAAACTTCAATTCTTTTCCCTTTCTGACTGGTTTGCAGAGAACAGAAGCATAAGGCAGATGTTAAAATTAGGGAGAAAGGCACCTAGGACATGAGGCTGGAAGGTGTCCAGTATATTGATTTACCTGCACTTCATTGTATAGTAGCTCTTCTATCCAGGTCGTTTATTTTCTTCCCATTATCTGTGTTCCTTTAATAATTCTCCACTGGTCACTAACATAGCTGCTTTGTTGTGTTATTTCCAGGGGAGCTCAGGTGCTGGTGTAAGTTGTCATAGCTGCAATGTCCTCCATGAGGATTTACACCAGTGCAGTGCCTAAGAAAATCAGGTTAAATTCAGCAATATCTAGACTTTTTTTCCAGCTAAGGAGATATGCAAGGCAGCTTGTTGATACTAACCTTTTCAAATAAATGTGACATGAGTCCACACTTTGCTCTATATATAATCAGTACTGATCTGGGGGAATAATCAGTGGTAAATAAAAATGAGTACTGTTGAAATACCCTTTGTGTGTGTTCTCATGAATTACTCATGAAACAGGGGTTTCAAATTTCTGCCTCTGATACCCAGTATCGGATATGCACTGCCTTTATTTTTTGTATTTTTTATAATATGTGGAGATGGCAGGTGTCTGGATTTTGTTTTTATGTGTTGGGTTGTTTTGTTTTGGGGTTTAGGGGTTTTTTTGCAAAATTCTATTTGTTTCCCCTAAATCTTGAGTTTAGTGGGCAGATTCACCTTGGTGGGAGCAAATGCAACTCTATCGACAGCACTGGAATTCTCTCTGCATATGTCAGCAATGAATTTGTCCCCATATTTATTGGAAATACCTGAACTGCTGTGATATGATGTGGTAAATCATGCTGAGAGCAAATCAAACAGACAGGCTGTGGCTGCATCACTATTTCATACAACTCGGGTCATAATGGACAGGACAATGCTGTAGTGTGAAATTCAGTGCTAAGGAAAATACATTCTTTCTAACCTTTTATGAAAATACTTCTTGTCCTTCAAAGGACAATTTAGGCAACGCGACCACTGCTGGAACTGGTGCAGAGCATTTAGAAGGCAACTAGAAAAACACCATTGCCCAAGTTGTCTGTAGATATTCCCCCACTTTTGCTGTTCCAAAATTCCCATCAACTGTTGCATACAGCCTCCAGAAATAAAGCTATTCACTCTTACTACAGCAAATAAAAGCAATGCAACATGCCAGTCTTCAAGCCCAGCAAACTATAAATGTAATATCAGATAGAGAAGAGCTAATGAAAACAATCATATTAAACATAGCTCTTCAGTGCTTGGTGCTCAATAAGTGAGCAGCAGGCTTTCTCTGTCTAGCTTACAGAAAACAGGAGGTAGCAGTTTGCAAGGAGCAGCGTTTTAATGTGATTGGACTATAACAGACAATCTATTTACAGCATGCTCTGGGGAGCTTATAAACAAATGTTGAGTAATTTCAGCCAGCAGTAATTACCCTTGCAGCTGACAAGGATAGCATGATACTTTCTCCTTCACCTTCAGCCCAGTCCAGAAGGCACTGTACACAATGGCACTTCTAATTATTTCTGCATTTCTATGGCTAAAGACCAAAGTGTGTTATTAGAGAACATTTTAGAAGCTTTTTAAAAGCTTGTTTATTGGGACAATTAAAAGTCATCACTATGACAGCAAATAAAAGGTTCCATTCCCAGGCAAGCAGTTGCAGCTGGGGGTCTGCCTGCTTACCTTGTAAGCCTTGTCTACACGAGGCAAAATTTACAGCCACCCCTCACTGCTGCTAATACAGGTTCAATGGCATCAATGTTACCAAAGTGGGCAAACCTTCGAGGATACAGAGAATGGGGCTTTGTAAATATCATATTATCTAACCCTGCTTAGAGAACACTGAATAAACCTAGTACTTAAAATATTGTCCACTCACCTGTGCTCGAACTCCCAACACAGTCAAACATACTGGGGATGAAGCCCTTGTGGCTGTAAGGAGATATTTTTGCAGAGTGCCTGTGGGGCAGACAAAGCTTCAGACAATGTGGCATTTTGTCTTCTGTTGAAAGAAAATTAAAAACAAGTTCTAAAACATCCATTAGCACTTAATTACTGGTGAAATACAATGGCATGGATTTTTTTTCCCAGGCTCCGGACACACAAATAGGTGAATTTTGGGCTGGAATCAGCTGCCACAGTGAGTCAGTAGGAACTCAGGAGCAGAAGCAAAGGGAGACCTGGGCTCTGCTGGGAGAAGGTCAGGGGACTGGGGTGCTCCCCTCTGCATTCCTCCCACTGCTGGTGATAAACCCTTTTCCCTATCCTTGGCTATGTGAAGGCAAATCTAGATCTTTTCATTTCCCCAAATCATCAGTAACCTATGTGATACTTCAAAAGCCAACTCCCCACTGTTACAGAATACCCCGGAGCATTCAGGCTACATTCACCAATATTTCAAATGCCCACTCTCCATGTCACAGCCCTCTGGCTCCTGAGATACCCGTGGGCACAGCCTGCTCAGAGCTGTGCCCAAGCCCACTCCTCCAGAGCTGGCAGAAAGCACTGGTGAACTGTGACTGTGATACAAGGGTGTGGAGCCTGTCCTATCCTAAAATGTAGGTGCTTTTTGATCAGTAACTAACTGAGAGATACAGCTATGCCACCAAAGGAAGGAAGGTCTCCAGCCCCAGGGAGACCTCAGCAGGCTACACTGTCCTGAGCAGCCTCTTATTTGGCCCAAACCACTGTTTTTACCCCCCAGTTATGTCATGGGTACTACGCAATTTTCTGTTCACCCTGTGTGTTTTACTATGAAAAACACTACAGCTATTTCCAACAAGTATTTTTTAAAATGTACAAACTCATGGCAAGTCATCATCAGAGTGATTGCTGTAGGCAGTGATAATTAACGAAATTATTGAGTCACAAGACTGTTCACCACAAGAACTTCTATTTAACATTGTAATACAGTCATATAAGAGCCAAACTATCCAAAAGTAATTGGGAGAGGCAGTGAATTGTGATGTGTGCTGGTTTGCAAACACCACTGCACAGTCTGGTGTTCGCTGAGCTCCCATCCGCCTCAATAAATTCAGTTCAGGTTCCTGCTATAGGAATTGACAGCAGATATCTAATCCCCAAAAGTGGATTATTTACATTTTTTTATATGTTACATTGCATTACATCCTGTCATGTTGCATCTCATCACAAGCAGATATAATATCGCATAACATGATGTGACATGATGACAGACATCAGAAATGTTTTTTGTTGTTTTGGGTTTTTTGAAGATTTTATACCTAGTATCCAAAATATTTCTGAGTGATTTCTAGGAAGATGGAGTGGATAAGGTGAGTGCCTAGCTTACATGTTTGTCTGGCAGCTGCTGCACTGTCTCTCCCAAGCATTGTTTAAAACCAGCCACCTTGTTTTGCAGCTTCATGAAACCTCAGCAATGCAATTTTGCACGTATTTTGCAAATATTTTTAAAAGATTCATTAGGAGGGAAATCAGCAGAACACATGTTCAATAACAGCACAAACCGACAACAGCTGCTGCAAATTACCTTGTCTGAAAGGAACCCCCAGCAATGCATTGCAAACTTTAACAATGTACTCAAGCTGTTGATTGCTTGCGCTGCCGCTCACCACTCATTTCTGAGACACAGTTGGTGGAGGAACATTAATTTGTCCTTGTTCTTGAGACTGGCAGGTGTCACTTTGCCCAGTGTGGGACGTGAGTGACAGATATTTTGCAGCTGATGAAATGAGAATGCAGAAATTCAAGAGGGCCTCTGGGATTTCACTGGTCATTTGTGGCCAGCACAAGGGCAGGGCCCGCTGCCTCGCTGGCGCAGCACTGGCTGAAGCTGCTGTTGCTGCAGGCTGCCGCAGATCCACACCATTTTAAATAATATTGGTATTATGAAGCTCTTCCCACCCACACACGCACACACTTGAGGGTATTGTGTGTGCTTCGCTTCTTTCTAGGCTGATACTGGCTGGGAGATTGTTCTAATTGTTTTCTGGTTTGGTTTGGGGGTTTTTTTCTTCTGTTCTATGCTCAAGCCTTTTTCAAAAGGATTTTACCTGCATCTGCTATCTTTAATTCCCTGGATAACATAAATAGAATTTATTAAAAGTAATACATAAGCTAACCTCGAGGAAACTGATTAAAAACAAGAGCAGTATTAAAAATACAATTAATAAAATCCTCTCGTGATACAGAGTTGGGAAGAGAGTAGGTAGAATTATATCATTTGAAATGTTTCTTTCATCTAATTTAAAAAACAGAAAAATGTACAAATTCCATGCACAAATGCACAAGGCTTCTTGAAAATAAAAAAGATACTAGGAAATTAACAACATTGCAGTGTTAAAGAATTAAGAATGAGATTTGTTGAATTTTAACACTATCCTGTAGTTCACCTTTATCTTTCCTTTAAGTCTTAGAGCATTTTCTTTGCAAGCAATATAGTGGCCGGGATTACTAACACTGTCCTCCTGCTCCTTCCCCCTGCCTCCCTCCCCACCAAAAAAAAAAAAAAAAAAAGATTTAATTATAAGTAGAAGGGAAAGAAATTTTCCACTGTTGAAGCCTCTAGATATTTTCAACCCCAGTTTAAATAATGATGGTGTTTTTTCCCATTCAGCAATTTTATGTTAAAAAAAAGGACGGGATTAAAATATTCTGCAGTTTCTAAAATACTTTTTATATGAACTAGAGTGCATACCAAAAACAAAACAATTCTTTTAATTATATTATCTTTTTATTTAAACTACATATTTTTTTAGAGGGAGTGATTTTCAAGAAAACCCAAAAATTTCAGGACAGGGAGGGACTCATTTTTTTAACTGTGTTAAATGTAGTGTATATAGAACAGTGTAATCCATAGAACCACTAACAACATTTTCAATTGTGATAAAACCATATTAACATAATTTGCTTCTTTGATGATTAACTGTCTTTGAATATTAAGAGATTTTTACAACATCTTATTGACACTGAGGAGACTGCAAAAGCCTGGGCTTTTTCTCTATTTTATAAGTGAGGCTTCGTTTGATATGCGTTCTGATTTTAAAAGAACCATAATATTTTAATCGATCACTCTGTAAAGATCATGATTATTATAAATGAGATACAGTCATGCACATCAAGCCTGACTGGTAGATAGGAGGTCATGAGTCAGGAATTATATGAAGAGGGGAAGTAAAAACTAGAAAATTTTCCAGCATGATTGTTTAAAGGAACAATTATGTACATTGGTACATGAATTCAAGACTTCAGTTACATGCTGAGTTATTAGCCTTAATTTTCTATTAATTTCCTTGAAACTAACCTTGAAAAAATATCATTTGCAAAAAAAATGAAATTAAACCCATACATTTATTATGACAAACATGTAATTTCATACTGAACTCTTCACATTCATGAAACAGATGACATTAAAAATCATGGCAGAGAAATATATCTGATGAGAACATTGATACAAACCTAGGCTGTGGAAATACTGGTTAATGTCATTTGCCAAATGTTATTTTATTGTAGATAATTACTTACGTTAAATAATTTGAAACACACATGAAGATAACATCTGATATGATACAATATAGCTCTTTAAATATAATTTCATTATCAGAATTCATTATCAGAATTGGAAAAATTCTTTTGAATAGATTTCTTTTTTCTACCAAACCTCTAGTCTCCCAAAACCAATACTGTTTTGTTTATTCACATGTGCAAACACACACAGACCCACAAACAAATATATCTGCACATTTTTCACTTGGTATTTCCATCCCCTACTTGCAAGTGCAAAGACATACTGTTATCCTTTGGAAAACAATTTTTTTTTCTAGGTGACATGCTTCTTTAATTAAACTTTATTATTTATAATGATCAAATATAATTAGCAGTAACAAGTATTTAATGAAAACAAACTGCTTTCCTTTCAAATCTTTCCAATGCATAAGGTACTTTAAGGCCATAGCTTCCCTCAGAATATCATTGCATCACAACAACTAAAAACAAGTAAATGATTAAAAGATTGTCAGGTGCTGCATCATTTCAGATAGATGAAAAGAGGGAAGGTAAACACTGGAGATCCCAATTCTTGTCAGGTACAAATCCTATCATTTAAGGTGTTGTTTCCAATGAAACAGTACTGTTAGTGGTTCAATGTGCTTTAGAGCTGTCTTTTAACTACCCCGTTTGATATTATTACGCACTGAGACATTACCCGAGTATCTTTGATTATTGCTGAGTGAGATGAGAGGAAAGTGCTCTTTCACTGGACTCATTGACAGCGAGGTGCTATAACAACTCTCCTGTAATTAATTGTGAGTAAAAGGGGGTTTGGTTTCTGCAGCCTCGTAAAACTTTTCCCACATGGCTGAACCCACGGTCAGGAGACGTTAGGCAACATTAACTGCCTGCACATTTCTGCAAGGCTCTGGAGGAAGCAGCTTGGCACTGGGGCTCCAATTCTGAAAACCCTGGGACACAAGACATCAGCGTCTACCTTTCATCTTAGCTGAGATTTGGAGAGGGTTCAGATCGCAGAGGCTCCTTAATTCTCACTAATTCATTTGCTTTCCTGATTCACTTGGCTTGGGATAACCTGCGAATGATAATGAACCTATAAGGGGAGCGCTTAGTCCCTTGCCTTTGAATGTGCTCGGCATGGATTGAGGGCTTTCTGTGAATCTTGCAAGAGGAAAAGAATCTTATTAGCACTGATTGCCAGTCATGAGGTTGCCTCTAAAAATTGCTCTTGTATTTTTAACTCTTGCTTGCTTATAACAACCCCAGCTAAGGAGAGAGATGTGTTGTTTACACATTGAACACAGCATTGTTCTCAACATTTACTCATTTCTCTTTGCAATTTGATCTAATCATAACACATTTGCTTTATGTATGTCATTACTATATCACTATGAACACTTCATCATTTTTCCCATGATTATTCTACAAGTTCATAACTAGCCAAGTTCTCATCTCTTCACCCCCAGCTAAACATCCTCTTTGCATAAATGCATGCTCTCTAGAATAAAGGGTCTAATTTTCTTTTTTTCCTTTTCCTATCTATTAACCATTTCAGCAGAGCACAGTTGTACTGCTTTTCATGTTATTCGGGGATTTCTAGTTGTTGTTGTCTCATGTTGGTTCTTTTTTTTTTTTTTTTTTGTAATAAACATATTGTGGATCTAGATACAAAAAAGAAAAAAATAGAAATCAAGCTCTGGTGATAATATCTGAAAATAAAACTGGAGAAAATGGCTTAATTTTGCTTCTCTTTGACAAATAAACATTCATACTAAGACTTTTTTTTATTTTTCCATTCATTTATGTGAATTTAGGTAACTGTACAGAAGAAATGAATGAAACCCAGAAATCTGTGCCAGAGTGATTCAGTTTAGACAATCAAATTCCTTCTCAGGCCACCAATTGCTGATGGCTGAGGATTCAGAGTCTGGTTTCTCATGGGTCCTTGTCATTACTAGAACCAAATTCTAACTCCTGGTCCAGTCCTGGGAGATCTCAGTATCAAGCAGCACGTTCTGCTCTGTTCACGTCCTTAAAGGTATAGGTTGCTTTACTACCCAAATCTACCTAGGAAGATTTACAGATGGGCAACCCATCCTTTCTGCAAAAATGGGGTGGGGGTATGGGGGGGGTGGGTTTTGTTGTTTATAGCTGTTTAATATGACCTATGTGCAGTTCTGGAAAACCAGTGCATCAGCTTTGGCATCTAGTAACAAGACTGGCATCAGCCAAGAGAGCCTTATACACCTTCCACATCTGGGACACCTACCCACTAGCCAGAAATGAATGATGCACGGCTGAGACAAAGATAAAATCCTTTTGTGAGTATTTATTCACCTTGTGTCTAGGTGGGGGCAGGGTAGTGTTTGACTAAATAAAGACAATTACTTCCAGTTTCAGCTAATGAAATAATTTCCTAGATCACTCTTGAAATATGATTTTTATGCTTTTTCCCTCTGATTTGCTGTTGCCTCAAAAAAATCTCAAAGTGACAAAATATTACACCCACTGTTTCTCAACAGAATTTTCCAAAAAGGATAATTATGTGAGACTGCTAGAATTCAAATTTGAACTGAAACTTTTTGCGTGGAAATACAGATTTCTATTATGGTGATAGGCTCTTCTTCAAAGGGCATGAATAAGAGCTGATCAGCCAGTGGAATTTATGTTGCATGGGAATTCTACAAGTTTGACATTTGCTTGTTGAATCATAAAACATTTCTGCAGGACAGTTACCAAAAAAATCCCAACTTTCTTTGGAAATGTCACACAAAAATATCTACATTTTGCATCAAAATGTCAAAACAAAACAATGATTTAAGCTGCTATGTTTCAAAATGTCAATTTGGTGCTTTTAATCAGTATTTCAGCTGTCTATGATGTGTAAATTTTACTTAGAATTTATTTCGGAAAATTTCATTGAATTTTACTTTTTTATAGTAAATCACAATTTTTGCTGGAATATTAAAATATTTTTTTGTTAAAAGTGCCTCACAGGTAAGTTTTTGTGGTGCATATATATATATATTTATGTATATATATATATAATAAAGTGTATTTCACTCAAATTATTAAAAAAACCCAAATCCTACAAATTCACTCAAAGAGTGGCCAACACCATGGAAAAAAACCCCCAACTCAACCCTGTACTCTCACCAGAATATTCCACTCCCTATTTTTTAGTAGTTAAACCTAGGTAAATAAAGACATTCCTGTCTGAACATGTCCCAAAACTCTCATATTCATCTTAAGAAGAGGAGGTCCTTAAGAAGAGTCCTACCATGAGCTGGGAGACCCAACAAGGATTATAGAAGTCCTGCTCCTGGTCCTGCACAGGACAACCATAAGAGTCCCACCACATGCCTGAGGGTGTTGTTAAAGCCTGGCTGCACCTCTCATATAACACCTCTGTGGACTGTGGGAAACACAAGAGCATTCCTGTCTCTCTACAGTATGTTACCGTCCAGCATTTTATCTGTTTATTTATTTGCCTGGGTTTTCTTCCCCCACTGGAGCACTCTGCTAATTAAATCTTCTCTGCTAGGACAATCTTCATTTATAGCCCCCCAGGTTAATTTTGAGCCCATGCAAAGCCCTGGAAATTTTGGAACAGGATTTGGCTGGGTCCTTCTCCTCTATTAATCAGCAATTCCCACCATGTTTTCCTCACCACTAACTTTCACTCATAGCACTTTCAAAAATTTTGCACAATGTTGAGCAGTTTTACAGCAATAAAGCACAGCTCTTAACTAATCTATTATCCCTCTATGTCTGAAAATGTGAGTGAAATTGGAAAGTGGAACTCACAGACATTTTTCAGCTCAACTTGCAAATGTGCTGGAGAAGAAATTATTTTCTCCTCTTACACTCGAGTCAAAAAGCATCATTTGGCAAGTTACACTCATTTACATACATTTTCTATTAAACTTTTCTGTCATGAAATATTGCCTTTATGATCCAGACATATAATTTATTATGCAATGCACCACCACCATCATCACAGTGAATTGCATTTTACGTGTTTATACTAACAGGGAAGGTGATCGGCTTCAGCTTTCTTTTCATTATATGCATCATTCATCCTCCACCACCAAGATCTCTGGATTCTGCAGCATATCCATCATTATCTAACTGCCAACTGTTTTCAGAGGTTCCACTGCTTTAAGCTCATTATTTCTTTAGATTGGTGAATCTACAGAGAATCTTTCCAAAACATACAGCAGTCAGCATGGCACAAGTATACAGATGAATGGTGGGGGTTTGTCCTTCACAGACTCTTTGTACCTCTTTTTTGCTCCAGAACTGCAGCATGTAATGAGCAGAAAATGTATACTTATATATCTAAAAATCATAAAAATTTAAATGTCCTTAAAAATAATAACCAAATAGTGGGATCCTTGTGTGGAAAGGCTGCTGTGAAAAAATCTAGTATACAGATTGCTCAGTAGCTTGGGGTTACCATCTCCTTATAATGCAGACTAAAGCACATAGACAAAGAGCTCTGCTAAGATAAGGAATTTCTTTCCTGTCCCCATTTACCTTGCTGCATTTAATTTAATCAATAGCTGAATGGGGAAGAGGAGGAGAATTTGATGGTTCAAGGGACTGATAATAGGATATCGAACCTTTCATCTCTGTATCATTGATTCAACATAGGAATTGACACACTGGATCAGAGCAGTGGTCCATCTCCTCAGATATGCTCTCTGACAGTGGCCTGTACTAGATGTGTTTCAGGGAGGGGAGTCAGAAACCCTTCAGTAAGCATTTATGAAATAACCTGCCCATAGGAAAGATTTCTTCTTAACTCTCTTGACAATTTGGCTAATGTTCACCCTTGGGGTAGTCTGTAACTCAAAAAAACTCTTATATCCTGTGGACTGCAGCATAGGTGATATGTTTATTTAAATAAATATCTGACTGAAGTCTGCATTCAGCTGAAGTCTTGGCCACCAAGTTGCACTGAGTTCCAGAGAAAAATTATGTATTGCAATAATTACTCTTGCAGTTCTTAACTTGTTTTCTTCCTAAATAAATAACCTCTTCTATATATAGTGTATCCATTATTATTAGTGGCCTATCTAGGTCATCTTCACCCTCATTTAAAAAAGAATTAAACTTTTTGATTTGTCTGAAATGAAGGGCTTTTCATGCTTTTAATCAATTACATTGCCCATCTCTATACTTCATCTATTTATGATACATTCTCTTCAAGGCAGGATAACCACAACTGAATATAGTATTCCAGGTCAGGGCATACCACTGATTTATTTAATGACATTATAAGATTTTGGGCATTATTTCTCTCCCAATTCTTTTGTGTCCTAACAGTTTGTTTGCTTCTTTGACCCTTACTCTACACAGAGCAGAGACTTTCATTGAACCATCTAGTAGAAGGCACAGGTCTCCCCTTGAGTGACAATAATGATGTATTTGGATGGCTCAAATTATTCCTTCTTATGTTACATTTGTCAGCATTGAACCATTATCCTGTCCATTCAGCTAAATTTGTTAAATTTTACCAGTTTCCTTACTCTTTTTTTGATCTTGAATTTTCTCAAATATTTGAGTTTTCTTACTGTCTTTTTTTTGCTTATAAGTATCACATGCATTTGCACAAAATTTATTTCACAAAAATAAACCAATTTCTGCTATGAAGTCTGAAAATCCACCCACATGTATATATATGCATACATTAACCCTCTATAGGTTCACAATGCTTTTTCTTTTCATTATTCTCCTTAAACAGCTTCTAGTCCCTTCTTGTGTCTTTCTCCCATGGCTATATCCTGGCAGCATTTTGGAGATTTCTTTTCAGAAATTTAGTTAAAAGACTTTTTTTTGTTGTTGTTGACATAACACATTCTGGTAGATTAGGAAAAAATGGGCTTTCTTTATGTGTCTATGTCACTTTCTGTCACACTGTTATGTCACTATTATATAACAGGAAAATCATAGTATTATCATTCCAGTCCTAATTTTAGGTTAGAAAGAGACATACTGAGTTGGCTTTTCTAGAAACATTCCTAAAGCAAACGAAATCAGATTCTGTATTTGCAATTTTATCAACAATAGCTGCGTTTAATGGGACATCATCTCAAACACTTTTTTCTTAAACACTGCTCCAAGTCTCATTATGTTTTATCCACCAGTACAATTATGAAGGCAGTTGTCCATGCTGGCCTGAGTAAAGTAAGTTAATGGTCTTGATTCAGGTCTTAATAAAATGCAACCCAAAACCCAAAGAGATTACCTTGTTGATAGCCTGAGCAAATATATTCTGCACAGGCAGTACATCAAAATGAACAACTCTTTCACTGAACAGGGTTTCTGGTCCTTTGATATTAGAATTAAGGAGTTTTGGCTTCATACTAAACAAAACATTTTGCCATTTTTCAGTGCTTTCCTATGTGAGGAAGCAGAAGTGCTGAGTCCTTCAGGCTTTTAAATATTCTTAACAACAAGCTTAATGGTATGACACTATGTTAACTAGACTGCAGGTGGACATCTTTTTAATGTCACTCTGTGTCTAACACTATCTAAAATGCTTTGTGTTTGTTTCTTTTGTAAAATAAAACTCTGTAATCCAGGGCTTACTGTGAATGTGCTGTTTTGGCTCTGTGGACCCAAAGGCCTCTTGGAGACAGCAGATTCCGATGTGCACAAGACCCCGCTTTCATTCTCCTCCACAGATTTCTCTGGACTGATGCATTCAGAGCAAAACCATCAGCTGGAAGAAAAAAAGACAGCTTAGTTACACTCCAGATTTGCATCACTTCAAAGATGTTGAGGATGATGGAAGCATCTGTATCTATACCCTGCACCTAGCAGAGGGGAGATAAAGAGACAAAAACCCTGGGATGCTCCATGAGAGCATGTGCCCCCTCTCCAGGCACCAAGCCTTTGCAGTGCACACAGATACCAGGCTGGGAGCTGTGGGTGCAAGGCATTCCATCTGCATACACATCCCTCACATGCACAGTTGGCAGGATGGAAGATTTAGCCCATAGCAAGGGAAATGTACATCATTCTCGACATTACTCATGCCAGAAGTGTTTTCAGGTTAATTTGTAAAAAAATATGACCTGAAAACCTGCAACTGAGTTTCAAACGAGACAGTTATTTTAAGGCTTGGTTTACTAAACCTAATTTATTATGTGAGATAACAGAGTTCTGCAATCTACTGCATGGCTTCATGGCTGAAGTTAGTAATTCATGTGAAGAATGATGCTAAAAAAAAGATGTTATGTGATCAGTCCATAGCAGTCAGTCATGGTGCCTGGACAGCAATCATGACTGGTTTTCCTACAGCACAGAATAGCTGAGAGGACTAGCTATCTCAGCTGCAAATATCCGAGTTACAGGAGCACAGCTGGAACATCACGGCTCCCTACCCCTGCACAGCCTTTCCTATAGCTAGAGCAGCATGCCTCTACAGAGGGCTAAAGATGAAGAAGTTTTTTAACTCACTGCTGTCATGCTTACAATAAAGTGTACTCTCATCTTTAGCATTTCTAAGTCTTTTTGGTGTTTCAAGCATAAATGTAGCATTCCTGGATGCCACCCTTGGTAGATAAAAGCAAACAACATTTTCATAAACAAGATAAAGCGCGGCAATTACACAGAATGCACTGACAGTGCCAGATCCAAGGCCAGGTAAATGTGCACCCTTCAACTGCTGGGCACTCCAGAAAATACTTAATTCCAACATAGTAAAGTAGAAGATTGAAAGAAAAAAATTATTTCTTTAAGCAAATAGCAGTAGAGCTTTCTCAAGCATTAGGGAAGAAAATGATACTCTGTGGGAGTCAGAAGGTAATTTTTTCTCCTTCAGATAAGATGTTGCACAACTGGCCAAGCACAACTATGAATGATTTACCTACAGTGCATAAGGTATAAAATATTGCTTTTAAGTCACAAGCGCTGGTCAGCTCTTCTGCTACGGCAGCTTCTCTGTCTCCTGCTTCCACATCTTACATTAATGTGGGTAAAAAGGTAGTTAGCTTTTTTGGAAGTACACTGAAACATCAGCATTAAAAACACTTTGAAACACAGTCTGATATTCTAGTCCAACTAAGGGATAGGATACTAGGATGAATGCATGAAGACTTAAGGAAGAACTATGAATACTGTGTTTGCATTTCATCTTCAGTAAACATTATCAGGCACAGCTACAAAGGGAAAGAGTGAGCTACTACAATAGTGATTATTCACAGAAGAAAATAGTTTAAAAATGGAGTTTAAAAAGTAAGCAACTTACTTTTGTACTCAGTCCCTCGAGGGAATGCATTGTATCTGTATATCACAACATGCAACTCCTGCAATTGGTGGCCTACAGTAGGAAAAACAAAATTAGATAAGGAAATATAAACAGAGAAAGAGAGATTTGGCAGTGTATGGGGTCCAGTAAGTATCTAGTTCTTCTAATACTTTATCAAGGATTTTTATAAGTGCAGAAAGAAGAGTCAGAGGCTAAAAATATTTCAGGAACCTTTCTCAAAGCTGAACATTGGCAATGGCTGCATTGTGGCATCATCTAAAAAACATGCTGAAAAAGCTGAGAAGGCTTTCCTGCAAAATCTTGTAAATCTCTGCCTAAAGATATCACCTTAGCCAACCTGTGGAGGGTCTCCCAATAGCATCTTCATTATAAAAGTAGGCAAGTGCACGCCTGTCAAACTCACAGTCAGGGCTGTCTGCAGTACTTGGAGGAAAGAGTCCCTGCAGCACCGGGTGTTTGATGAGAAACTCAGCAGCATCCTGGACCTCGTGGACAGAGCCTGCTGGCACTGCTGCCCCGCTGTACAGCCAGGCAGATGGAGGCACCAAGCTGCGGGTGGCAGCAGGAGCAGGGATGCTACAGGGAAGGTGGCTTCTCAGTAACATTTCTGCTTCAAGAAACTTGTCAGCAGTCAAAGTTTCAGGTTCAGGGAGCTGTAGCCTCCTGAAAACTGCTGCAGGACTGATGTAACTGTTAGTTTATTTGGCGAGCTCTAATAAATGGATGAGGTATTATGAGGCTTGATAAGGAATTCTGGCTTTCTGTGTGCACAGCAGAATGACTGTTTTAGTGGATTTTCACTAATTTCCTGTTGCTTCAGCACAATACAAGGATCCTGGAAAAATCTATCAGACAATAACCAGCTTCCTGTTTTCCAATTTAAAAGCCTCTCATTTCTGATATGCTAATAGCTTTCATTCCAAAAATTTGCTAATATTCAAACATCTGAAGAAATCACAGTAAATTCTCCCTATTCCATTCGTAGCTGGACATGAAATATGAATTGGACATTCTCAAGACTAAGCGGCACAGAAGACCAGGACTTTTTGGCACATTCAGTGACAGTAAATCTTTGTCTTATCCTTCCAGGTGGGGAAGTATTTGCACTTTTTTTTCATGCTTTTAATCAAACTGCAGACGTCTCAGCTAAGAGACACTCCTCCTTTCATGAGCCTTTTTCAACAGAGGTATGGCTTAAAGATGATATAACCTCTTAATAACCTTAATCAGGCTATTTTTCATTATATTTTAATTCATTATAATCCTAATAAGTCTATGGAAATCTAGAATTAAAATTTGTTTCTTTAATGACTTATCTTTAAAACATTAGCTACACATGGAATTAAAATATTATTTACCAAGAAAGAAACAGATGCATTGGTAAGACAAAACATTACCCTGTTGGATCTAGAGGTTTTATTTAGGGAGAACAAAACAAAATCCATAAGGAGCTGCCCTTTCTCCTCAGACGAAGCCCAGAAGGTAATACTGATTTGTTACTAACCCTTCAAGTTACTATTTCATAGCTACTCCAACATCTTTTGGCAGCACATTAGATGTCCTGCTGCGTACAATTAACCAGTGTGCTGCTCGGGCAAGTGGTACTACAGCTCCCAGTGTGTGCACCATGGTCTCTTTGTTCTTTGTTAAACTACTGATCAATGAGGTCTCAATGCAAACACAGGGGCAGTTCTTCCATATGCCTTGGGTCAAATGCATGCTACAGGAGCCCACAATAAAAAAAACGCTTCTGCACCCAGCCCATAAAACCCAAAATATCCCAAGGAAAAGGGTCTCAAAGAGAGCCCAAAAGTGAGAATATTTTTGTGTATTTTAAGTACTTACACATCCAGCCACAGTTTGCTTCACTTGGTTTTTCCAATGAAGAAAATTAATTATGGTAAAAACCACAAATATACCTTTTGTTCCTTGGGGAGGAGGTATACCAGGAGCTGTGGGAACAGTGGGAGTTTTGGTTTCCAGCATAATTTGTGGTCCAAAGTTGGGGCAAGCAGATCTTTGCAATGCAAACAATATCTGTAGCAGTTTTCTGACCTCCTCACTGGCACCTCACGCTGATTAGTTTACAACCATCAGTCACAACCAAACAACAGGGCCGAGATATAAAAGGGACTTCGAGGGAAGTTTTGAGATATGGGTTATCAGGTAGCCCTAGATGCTGTGTTCAGGAAATGTGTTCAGCATTATTTACCTGTCATGGATTTAGTTCAATGTAAGATTATTGGCTCTTTACATGTAGAGGAATTTTTTGTGACATTTTATAAATTACTAGTCTACAGATCCAAAATAGTAATACTGTATGTGTGTGTGTCGGTATTTTAGCCACAACAGCACTCCAAGTGAGTAGACAAAGCTCAAGCCTGAAAAAATGCACTGTGCCAAGTTTTTATACTCCAGACACCATTTAACAGTGTCATATGACTCAGAGATAGTTCAAATATTCAACAATTTTCCCAGTTAAACCCAAAATCCAGAAAGCATCACACTTCAGGAGACAAAGGGCCAAAGGTATGTAAGAGGAAATTGAAAGGAAGAAGCAAGAAGCAGGAGAAAGGATGATTTTACAGTCAGATTCTACACATTTAGACTGAAAAATTATGTACATTTAATACTCTATTCGTGCCACCCTCCTCTGGAGTACTGGCTATTGTCAGAGACAGGAAATTGAGTCAGATGAACCCTAATCTAATATGGTTTCTCCTGTAATCCTATTTCCATAGAGATCTGTTATTTTACTGAAGGCAGCAGAACTAACAGATTCTGTTATTTGATAATTGTGAATCTGTTTTTGGGGATCTAACTGCAATAAATCGTCGACTTTCACTTCCTCAGATAACAAATTCTACCTAGGGATCTTTTGGGTCAATGTGAGACACACATACTATTAGGGCAGGCCCTCAGGCTCATGGCCACTTAGTCCCTACAAGTTAGTCTGTTTTGTGCATTTCTGTTTATCCAGCTGAAAATGAGTTAATTGAATTTTGAGGAATCATAACTTTTAAACTCATGACTGCCTCTGTTTAAAATAATGCATTTTAATATCACACCAGTAGTTTAGTTGTTTTTCTGAATTCCAGCTGTCTTCAAAAACATGATATAGACCAACTGAAAGGACAGAGTTTGGAAGACAAAATTTGAAAAACCTCAACCCCAAGAAACAAAACCCCAGAAATCTTTGAGGACATTTAGTTGCAACATAATTATCTACTGTTGTTACAAACAAAAAAAAGTGAGTTTGCATGGTCAAAACCACTTTAAATCTGCACTGCTCATGTTCCAAAAAACCAGGCTTGTGCTGCATCTGCCTGGCCATACACATTGAAGTGTGCTGCTCTAACAAAGCCCAGGCTTGGCCGTGTCTGAGCAGGGCACAGGGCTGTGGGCTCACAAACAGGCAGGGCAGCAGCACGGCTGCTCTGGGGAAAATGGAGCTCTGCTGTGTTGCTCTCCTCTGGCTCTCAGAGCTTGGGGGATGCAGTTTCCATTTGCTCATGCTCTCTCACTGAGGCTGCTACGAGGCAGTTAAAAAAATAATGAATACTGTTAAATATGTATTAGTAACTTGTTGTTAACAATAAGAGCTAATGGGAGGACATTTCCAAGCAGTTAATGATTGGCCAGAGGAGATGACTGGGGTCCTTAACGCAGTCAGTCATTAAATGTGAAGCAATACCCGTGCTTTTACCCACTATTGCTATTTGCATCTTCCCTTCATCTCCAGCTTTCTGCACTCCATTGACGGGAATTTTATTTTCTTTTCTTATGTGCCTGCCCTATTCCCAGCCCTTAGTAACTGGCACAGAAAATCTCCACTCACAATAATCTGTGCAGTTTCCAATAAATTATCCGTGTATTGCTGACTAAATGAAGATTATTATTATTAAATATTAAAATGAAGGACTTTATCCACATTTTAGCAATCACAAATGAAAAAACTATACAGATCAGTGTAATCCATTTATTGGTTTATAGTGGAAAAGTCCTATAGGGAGTGTCACAATTCCCTGTGCTGTCCCTGAGTGCGTTTTGCATTAAGACCTGTGATTCAGCTGAAAGATATAAAAAAATCACACACAGTCAGACAGATCCCTCCTGGCTACACATCTGAGAAAGCTCAGGAGCATAAGGTCGACACACAGCAACTTATGCTCACAAAATGAGCCCAGGACCACCTGTTTCAGATGTTAGTATGCAAAGATTTTCAAGGTCTGAAGCTTTTGACCAAACCACACCACTCTTGAGGGATCTGTTCTCTCTCTCCCTTCCCCTCCCTCCTTTCCTCCTCCTACTAACCGTGCCCGCAAAAGTAATGAAAGTTAAAGGACAGCAAACTACTTCATGGAAGTATGTTTTAAGTAAAGAAGCTGTTTATCTTGTTCCAGGTGTTTGATCCTGAAGTTGTTCAGCCGTGAAAAGCAGTTCTTTGACACCAGAGTAATCTCTGGTGTTACTACAGACTGACTTGTCACTAATTGTTACCTTTTCGGAGTAATACCTTTTTTTTTTTTATCCATTGTTTCTGAGCACTGCAGCTTAGTGCTAACTTGAAGACAGCCACAGTTCGTTTCCTTAATTACATTAACTCTATTTGCATAATGAAAAGGTTCTATTGCATTTCATACAAACTCTGCCGCTTATTGTTGGATTTTTTTATACTTATAAAAATGATCATTTTAAAGAATGAGAACACTGCTCTTACTTTATTTTCAGGCCCTTTGCTATGCATTTTTAACTATGACCTAGAACTATCCTAGAACATTTACAAACAGATAAATCTGTATGTTAGTTATGGATGTATTTATACTTCTTCCATAACACAAGCCATTCTTATTTTTAAATTCCATTCCTTTGGAAATCAATCTCAAAAGAAAGCTTGGATTGTAGACTGCAATTTGTCAAAACTGCATAAAGAAACCAAAGGAAGCAAGCAATGGTATTCCAGGTAATCATAATTTCTTAAGAATGTACATGAAACATGATCACACAAAGTTTGGGAAAGAGCAATCTGGTGTTTCATTTACTAATTGAAAAATACTATTTCTTTAGATAATAAAGCACCATAAGTGGACAGAGTATTCAACTACTGATGCCTTTCACTTTTTCTTTAGTTCAGAGCAATAGTAATTACTAATGCACAAATCACTGAATTTCATAGCTTTCTGTGTTTTGAAAGCATTCCATAAAAAAATAGTTTTACAAATTTTTATTTTTCAAAGAGATTTAACAAAGGTTTTGACTAAACAACTGCTTCTTCACAGCCTGTATTCCTGTCATTAACTATTGCCATTACTGATGTAAGAGGCTCCTCACTTTTCCCCTAACTGGACAACACTAAAGGTAATAAAGAAGGAGAAGATGAAGTTGTTGAAGTCTTGTAAGGGAATCTTTAAGTCCCTTTTGGAGGGGAACAATTTGTAGATAAGGAAGAGCAAGGACAAGGGAGAACGGCCAGACCGTTTTAGGACTTCTAAATACACCTGCAGTTTCTTGGCTCAGAGATTGCCCATGGCTGCTTTATGGAATACTTTTTGTCTAGAATAATTTAAAAAGTAAATTTCCTTGGTCATAATCACACAAAATAGCTATTTGGGGTGATTGCATATGCAGTGTAGAAAACCTGATGGTGGGTCTGTCACTCATGGGGACAGCCAGCACTCTCCTGCTCTGGAGCCCTCACTGTCAAGCGTCCGTCACACCAGTAACTTCACTCTGCCTGCTTTCATTTTGAGAATGAGTATCTCTGTTTGAGTCATATCTGTAAGGCACAGAAGAGTCAGGACTTCCTTGCGGTAGGTGCTTTTCAGAGAGATCGCTCCCCGCTGCCTCAGTGAAAGGAGCTTACGTGTGGGATGAGTGGGTACACCTCCAACTCACGGCCTCTGTCCTTCCGCTGACCTCTGGATCTGCTGCTCCTTCTTCCCTATTTTGTTCTTGACCTCTTTTCACAATTGCCCATCTTCCTCTGCAGATGGTCTCTCTGCTGTTCTCTCACCTAATATGGATTTTGATTTGTCACAGGGAAAAAAAAAAAGACAACCAAGAGAAAGAAGGTTGGTTGTGAACTCCACATTTATGCTCCCTGAACAGAAACTCTACCTGCATGAAAATCAAACAGGGAAGGGAATAAAACATGGTGATTTTGAGACCAGATTTTCTCTGATTCCCTGAGAAGCCCAGGAGTCAGGAAGTCACTGTCAGCTGCCTGTTTCTGTGTTTCAGCCTTATTTTCAGCACAGGTTAGAATTTTTTGCCACCACTTTTGGCTCTTATTCGCCTTTCCTGGAGAGGGAAGCATATGGGAATGCTTGACAGAGCTTAAGATTCTGCAGTCCTGAGGTAGTGAATACTATTACAACGTCAAGCAGCCCTGAAAGTGCTCCAGCTTCTTCCCAAGGACAGCCCCAAACCTCCTTACAATCTGCCCCGGCTGTTCTCAGCAAAGCTCTGCAAGACCCCAGGTTTTTCCCCTGGAGATTCGCAGGGTGTTAAAAAAGAGCAGTGCTCTGTGTGGCTAAGCAGTGCTGAAGTGAGACCATCCAATGACAAACACAACGTGAGCTGAAGTCAGAGGCAGTAGCAGTCCTCCCTCCCCCTCAAACCATGATAGTGCTTCTGTATCACTACAGATACATTATCTTATTTACAGAATTACAAACTAACGATAGGGAATGAAAATGCAAAGCATTGTACTAACCTGGAGTCTCTCAGTTTCCTCCTTTGGTACATTTGTCTCATAATAAGAGGGATGGTTTTTGTCTGTGAATAATAAACACTTTGAGCTTGAATTAATTCAAATATTTCTCTCCTATCTCACTTGGTAAAATAATAGGGAAATTCCAGGCTATCTCCTATTGCCCATTAATGTTGTGTATATAAATAAGCCAGGTTATCTTTTTCTTGTGAGAAATATTTTATCTAACAGGCTCTTGTCTAGTGGTTCCAGTACTCTACCACTCTAAATTAGGACACTTTATCTTAAGGCTTCATAATCTTACGAGACTATAATTGGAAAGTTTATAAAAAAAATCCTGCTTTGTAAGCTTGGCAGCTGAGATAGAAAGAGGGAATGAGAAGGGCTACAGCAGAATTACACCATCACTGCTAGCCTGACTCCGCTTGACAGAGCCGTTTAATATTTTGACAAGACAAAATATAAAGCAGCATTTTATTCTGTAGAGACTTCACTAGACACAAGCATGGAAGTGCTTGTGATCAATAAAGTTTGCGGTGGAGAGTGATTTATTTACAGCAGGGTATTATGTAGAGAAAGAGCTGTGATATTTCCACAGGCTTTGACGGCATAATGGGCCCCTCTCAATCCTTACATGGAAGGGTTAGATTGTCATGGTTGCTCAGGCAGTATTCAAAACGTTATCTGATCAGCCTTAAAGACTTCAGAACGAGACAGATGATTAGTTACCCTAAACGATCCTCATCATGCAGAAATTGATGATTTAATATAGTCAATGACAGACGATTCCATTTGTACTAGATAAAGTGTCTGCGGTTTGTATCAATCATAATAGAGTTATTATTGAGCATAAAAGAAAAGCATGTTTAATATCATTAATTCCAGATATGTCGCTTTCCACATCTGGCATTCATCCATAGAGCAGAACCACTCCAGGCTATCATTCCTGCCTGTGTGCTGGTGACTCCAGTGTTTTTTGTAATTTCAAAATGTTTTTCAGCACCTCCAGCTAGGTGCAATAACAGTTTACAGATTACCTATGTCATCACATTTTGACAAACTTCTCAATCTGATGTGACCTTCATCTTTAGCCATCTGCTTGCCTTTGTTTCTGCCTTTCTTTTTTTTTTTTTTTATAAACCTCTGCAGCTTAAAGCTGTAGTGGTTTGTTCCATATTCTTCTAGGTCAACATTTCACCTGTGTAAATCCAGAAACACAGACTGAAATGTACAGACAGTAACCCCAGTTCAAGTCTCAAGGTAGCTGACACTGGGCAAACCTCCCAGGTAGATGTCTTCATCACTTATATCAAATGCTTTTTAATTCTTAACTCTTATCAACAATCTCTGCATAAAAATCAGCATTCAGAAAATATCCTATGTGCAGCCAGTCCTTCTGCAGGGCCTTTCTTTTTCTTAATTTCTAGAACATGTGGGGCAGAGTCCGGATATTTCCAAAACCGAATCATAAATACCTATAAGTGACTGAGCAGAAACCATGCTGAAAATGCAGCTCAGTCCACTCACTGCCTGTGCAATTCATGCATTCAGCCATGGAACCCCAACACATACACCAGAGAATCCAAACACATGTGCCACTCCTGTCCAGGAGGGAGACTAAAATCCCAGAAAACTGCTGCATCTACATGCAGATATTTTTTCTCTTTATTTTCCTGAATCCCAGCTAAAATTTCAAAGAGGAATGGGTTTTGTATGTTTATTCACTCAGATGGACAATTGCATGGTTTTAAGTGATAAATGCTCAAAAAAAAATAAAAAAAAAAAAAGAGTTATAAAAGAATGTGAGTAAGCTCGTTTAAAAACACTGAATCCAAGATTTCCTGTCCTATTGTTCAAATAAGAAAATTGGTAAGGCATTCTTTTACATGCCATCATAGGGGGCTCCTCACTCTTTTTTCCCTCCTTGCATGGGTGTTTTATACCAGAGGGGAGAACAGTCCAAATGAGTTGGCAAGCTGCCAGTTCAGACAGCAGGATGTTTACTGATGCTGGAAGCTTTATTTATTTTGTGTTTTGTTTTGGAAGGCAGAGTAAAGAAGGCTGATAGCATTTCAGAGGCAAAGAGTTGTCCTGCACTTCAGGCTCTGCCATCAACCAAGCATTGTAACATCTCCTATACTGCAGAGTTCAGTTTAAAGATCAAATCTGCTATTTACCTCCTCCTCTCTATTGTCACACCTCCAATAGAAAGGACAAGAAAACCAAACCATCTGAGTAACTACTACTGTAGATACAAATATTGTAACCAGGGGAGGGAGGAATGGTAACTACGGCGTAGGGAGGGCAAATTACTTGGTAATTCTGTGCAAAACATGAGGCAGAAAGTTAGGCACAGCCCTAAATCGACCTCAAGGTCCAGATAAGGAAATTACCATGATCAGTTAATATTAATTAATAAAAGTCCTGACCTTCCTACTTTACTTTTATTATCTCTGTACTTACTGATATTTCCTTCAGTGGTGAAGCCATTTCTTCCAGTGGGGAAGAGCTCATGACTACTAATCCCCAGTCCTCCCCTTTCAGGTGCTGCCCATTCTTTCTGCAGATCGTGGCCCATGAAACCAGACTGGTGAAAGGACACAGTGTTACCACCACACCTCAGCTCCTCTGCCTGGCTCATTTTGGTGATCTGGTTTGCAGAGCCACCCCTGAAACTTTTCCTCCAGAGCAGCCAAGAGAGAAAGGAGCTGCCCTGCTCAGGTGAGAACAAGCAGCCCAGGGAAATGAGGAATGTCCCGGCAAGGCACTGCTGGCAGGGGACATGCTCCAGCAGTTCCATCATCAACAACACCACTTCTCAGGGACTTTAGGCAAAAACCTCCAGCCTCAGCCAAGATTGTTTTAATATCTAAGACAGAAGTCATCCCTAGAAAACTACCAACAGTTGCAGACCCTAACATTATTCACCCCTGCAGCCCAAATTTCTCAATACAGGTGAAATGGGTACAGTTTTGGTCAACCACTTGAAAAAAAAGGTAACAGATACCAAGGATGATACGAGTAATCATTACCTAATTTTGGTTACTGCTTTTCACATAAAAAATTCTTTCACTGTGAAAATAAGATGAAAATTTAAGTATTCAATACAGGAAGCTATAAATATAAAATATAGGTGCAGAATATAGCATATGGCTTAAAGCAGTAATGATAAATCACCACAATAACTCAAGTTCACTCGACAGCTGAAACTGCCAGAGCAGAGTAACAGGTGACTGCTTCCTCAGTATCATTAAGGGTTTTATTACAGTTACTTCTTTCTGCAAATAAGTATATGCATATATGCATTTGTATGTACATATGAGTATATAAGTGTAAATGAGAGGAACTGCTAGCAGTGAGTTATGAAAATAAAGAGAGCATGTTTTCAGTTCTTCAGGCACCCGAAAGAATAAAAAGCCTGTATTTTCCTCTAAGTCTGCTTACTGGAAATTACCACTATCTCAGAGGACACCTACCTCTGTGCTTAGATTTCTAGCATGAGACATGGGGGAAGATGGCTGGTTTGACAGGTGTCAAATGATGTTAGCATGCTCTCACATATTCTCTAAGAATCATCTCATGGCAAATCTATCCACCATCTTTTGAAGGAAAAACAAAAACAAACTTCCCAACACATGAAAGGAAAAAACCATTCAAATTATTCTCCAGCATATTAAAACTTCCCATTGAAGAAAATGGCTATTAGTAAAAGTAAAAAAAAAATGAACTCCAGAAGAAGATTTAGGAAGAGATGGAAGAATGAGATATCCTGGATCACAGCAGTGAATATATAGATAGAGACTTTTAAAGGAGACTGAATTATTATCTGAATAAGATTTCTAGTCTTGAGAATTAAAAGGTTCAGAAAAAGCTCTTGAAATCAAAAATACTAGAGGGTAGTGACAGAGCCATATAAAATGCAGAAGGTGAAATTGTCTGTATTGTTAGGAGATAAAAAAAGAGTAATGACTGTTTTAAGTGGGCAAAGAGTAGAAAAGGAGCTGTAATATAAACTGAAGAGTAGGCCAAGAGGAGGTACAAGCACTGGTCACTCTGTCCTTTGGTGTGTATATCTGGTATCCTCCACCACTCAGCTGGCCACAGTAGAACACAGCTTTTGATTCCTGGAGAGGGCATAGGGATCCAGTCTCCTCCACCACTGGTTCCTACTCAAGTGGAAATAGTATCTGGGTGGACAACATGCTGCTGTTGGCAGCCACAGCTGGTCCCCAGACCAGTGACCTTACATTTCCACTTGCTTTACCCCTGCTTCACTTTGCCTGATATCCTGTATTCCCTGACTCTCTAGAAGAGCTGTCTTCTGCATCCCTCTGATTCTTTTCTTGAACACTAGATTTCTACACCACTTTACTATTCCCAACTCTCTCCCAGAGTTTTGTACCCAGCTCCTTAAATGCAAACCAATAACTCCATTCACATGGACAGCCCTTCTTGGGACCCACTGAAACAATGGGAAATGGCAGGCAGGCAGCCACACAGGGTCAATTTCATTTCTGCACGTGGTCCTGGTGGGATCAGCCCTTGTCGTAAGTGACCACAGCTCAGCATTAGCCATGTTATAAGACATGCAGAACAGCTTCCTTGCTGCACACAGGAAAACTCCTCCAATGGAAAATAAAAGTATTTAGAAACTTAAAATGAGTGATGATAATAATAATGTGAATGTTATATAATACTGGTGGGGACTGGGAGATGTGAAGGACACCTTGGGAAGATGCTGGAGAGAAAAAAACACATGACAGCTTTAGCCTTGGATGGGTACTAGCAGTAGAGTTTCTCCCACGTGCATTCAGGTGAGCAGTGGAGCCCATGCCCTGGCAAAGCTGGATTCCTTAGCCTATCAGAGCCTAGCCTACCCGCTTGCCAATTTTGCAAAAAAAAATCCATTTTCTCACTAGTTTTGTAAGCCAGCTGTGATTTACATCTGCTTGTCCAACAACAGGATTTTCCCATGAGAATCAATCTCTTTTCAGTTTTAGATCTGTCTCCAACATCTCAGGATATTTGGTTAAAGTGACATTTCAGCTACTTTCCTTCAGCAAAAGTGACACTGAGCACAATAGCAGAGAAACTGAGAGAGGGCTGTATGTAGACAGGCAAGAAAATCAAACTCAAGAACCAGTGCTGTGTGGAGCTACTTAAAGTCAAGACTTATATTTTATTTCTCACCTTTCAAGCAAATACATGTCTTTTGTGTCCACTCTTTAGGGTTACATGGAAAAGTGAAACCTTGGAGACAGGAAAGAAAGAGACAACAGGTTATTACAGACCTCACTGCTGTCCTGAGCAATTCTTCCTTTTCTCCATATCGTGAATTAGCTCCTTGTAGAAGATTTGAGTTCAAGTATTAAGACATAGTGAATTACTACTCTAATTTACCAGTGTCAGCTTTGTTTCAAAGTACTGTTAATCATTTCGTTTTGTGTGTTTTACAAAGTTGAGACGGATATTTCCAAATGTATTGTGGGGCACATGGGGGTACATCTTGCATACTTACACATGTATTTCAATAAATTCACAGTTATTAAAATTCATCTATAAGAAACTATGTTTCAGGCCTGTTCCGGTTTGGCCAAATTTAGAAATATATCCTCTGAGAGAAGGCAGGTCACCACCCCTCCCCCACCAGGTTCAGAAAAAATAAATTTTCCTCAAAGGAAAGTGAAGGAGATAAAAACTATTTATTTAACAAACACATGGGAAAAGGAAAATAATGCTAAATAATAAAATCTTTCGCTGTGGAGGAAAAACCTGGGAAAGTGTTGGAGTCCTCCCTTTGGTCTCCTCGGAGCTGGGGCTTGGCCCAGGGCCAGGCCCTCTGTGCCCAGTGGAAAGTCCTCCCAATGTGCTCTGATATTGAAGCAGTCCAGTAGAAAAGGGAGAAAATCCAAAATTCCAGGGAAGGAAAAAAGTTCAACTCTCAGTCTCTCTCCAGAGAAATAAAAAGAAACTGAACAACTGGCCAAAAGCTGACTGGAAAGCAGCAAGCTGGGTGCTTCCTCGCTTCCCTGCCGCAGCTGGAAAGAAAAGTCCCTATCTCTGTGTGACCTTGAACAAGCTGCAAACTGCTTTGAGAAAATTTTGTTCAGTTTTTCCTTCCCCCTCTCAGGCTCAGTTTAAAGGCATACAAAGGCACAAGAATTAATTTCTGGGCATAGGGCAGCGATATGGGATGCACATCAAAAAGTCAGCCCAAGACAAGGTCCAATCCATCTTGTGGTCAACACCATCCAGTAATTTTGTCCTTTTTCTTTTCTTTTATTAAGTGGGTCATCCATTCAGTTAAAGTTCTGTCAAATTAGTTGATCTAATTCCTTGTAACCAAAGCAGTTACTTTGAGTTTTAGTTTGCTATAACTATACTGCTACAGACTTTAAACACTCTAAAGTACAGGGGGGTATGGTGTTGCAGCCCCAGCAAGCACCACCTCAAATCTCTCTGGCCTCTCCATAGCTTTCCTGTGCCTGTCACATTATCATCTTTCCACTTGATCTTAAAAAGAATTTTTATTTACACTCTAAAAGTTTAGTATTATTTTTCTTTTTCTGAACTTGATGTTTGATGCCTCAGCACAACTGAAGGCAAATGCTCCCTTCACAGTATACCCATACTGTGGGTATACCCATACTGTGGGTATACCCACACTATCATGCAAAGCAGAAGTACTCTTTCCCCTATCACTTGGTTTTGCACAGCTTCCCTAAGCCCTGGGCTTTTCTCCTGAAGATTTCACTCTCAGCAGTCCCTTTACTGTTTCCTCCAGGAGGGATTGTGCTGTGCATTTTCCACAACTGGATATCCTAGTCTGCCCTTACAATATGCACATTTATAACACTTGTTTTGCTTTAAAGAGCTAAAAACATAGGATCACCTTCCCCTGGCTCTCTCTCACTGTTTGCTCACTAAGGAAGGAGTGGGCTCAAAAGGATTATCACAGGAAATAAACCTGCAAATGGACAGGGCAGAGATGAAAACAAATCAAGGTGTAAGTGCATAAGATGGACCTGAGTGATGCTGTTGGTAGAATACTTTTGGAAGGGTGGGTTTGTATTGGAGTGAACTTCAGAAAGCCTTTCTGCCTCGGTCTGTCATTCCCAACATGAAGAATAATACCAGTAGTTGAAACAACTTGCAGAGAAATCTGCTCGTATTAAGAAAAATGTAAACAAAGTTGATTGATTCAGAGCTCGTATCCTCATCTGTAGACACTCTGACTGGCAAATTATCTCTCTGAGAATATAGATAAAATCCCTGGCTTGTTCCAGTCTGCAGGGTCTTACTTGCAGGGATCAGTTAAAGCCAATCTTATTAGAAGGGTTCATTTGCCATTCCTGCACAGTCCTAGGTTCCCCACGAGCTCCATGTTCTTGGGGCCTGGCACGTTGGATGAGAGTTTTTTGCCACATTTTTGGACGGGGTTAACTGGCATACTCTCCTAAAATCACAACCTAGATCCCAGACCTCATCCTAGGATGAACTTCAGCAATATGATATGCATACATTCATGTCCATATAGAACAAAAGCTCAGTAAAAATATGTGAATGTGTCCAATTAGTATAAGTAGATCAGATTATTAGTTGTCCCTTCTCTTCACATGATTTGGTCTTTTTCACATAAAAATGCACTAGAATACCTATTAAGGGCAAGGCTGTGAAAAATCAAAACACCTTTGATCAAAGGTGTTGGAAATGAAACCAAAGAAAGGGAATCTTACAGCCCACATTATATAAACAGAGAACAAAGTACAAATGAGTGTATTTGCTGCCACTCTACTTTGCAGCACACGCAGTGTACACCTACCACACAGTAGCATACGTTACTGAATAATAAATCACACTTTGATCCAAATAACCCAAAGCATTTTACAAACACTAATTAAAATTTGAAATATCTCTCTGAGGTACTTAAACAACAATGTACATAATTTGTAGGTGGGAAAAGTGAGCCAAGGGAAGGTTAAATTAACTCACTCAGGATGAGAATGGGAATCAGTGAAAAATCAGGAAGACAGTATGTGTCTGTATCCCACTCCTCTATACAAACGAAGGGCATCTGTCCTTCAATCTGCAGAGTGAGTGTGAATTGTAACTTTAAAACGTTTTCCAGAAGAATACTTGTCAGAGTGTGTTTAATTACTGTGAATTCCAAGCCACTGGTTTTAAACTACTAGATAGGCTCTATCATATCATTGTTTCCCAATATTGCAAGATTCTTAATGGAAAAAGCAATCCCTGCTCATCATATAAACCATTTCTGGATCTGACTCAGTGACAACTGGATACAACCATGTGAGTTCTCCTGAGATGACCATTAATTGGTCCTTCATGGCAAGTATTGCTGCCTCCAGGAACTTGCATTGAATCACACAGAAATATAAAAACTGTGAAATAATTACAGAAGAGCTACAGGGAGAGAGTTTTGCCACAAGCAATGCTCTGGCCTCTCCTCCTGGGCTGTGTCATGCTCTTCTCAAGTGGCAGCAGGGCCGGCAGGGGTGGCTGCCTTGCCAGCACGAACTCCCATTTCTTTCCACTCCACAGGGGCACCACTGATGAGTTCCCCCACCCTCCCCCATCCCCCTTCTGGGGACTAATGTTTTGCCTAATTGTAGCTGTACTTGCTCCCATGAAATTATTTGAATTGCAAAATAACTGAATAAAAGCAAAAAAATTACCACCTTTATTTTCTAGATTTATTTTTCCCCCTGTTAGCAGGGGTCATTCCTCAGCACCAAGCAAGAAGGTAGGACAGAAGCAGGAGGCAGAACTCTGTGTGTGGAGGGGTGGCCCCTTTGATAGACAGTTTTCCACTAGAATTGTTCACAAAACTTGCACAGCACTGGGGGCAGATTTGTGACATTCCTGGGGTATTTAACATTATTGATCTTTTCTGACAAATGAGTAATGTAACACGTTCATTACCATTAATCGTCCTTTTTCTAATTCAGGTAAACAAAGGGTAGTTTGGTTCATACTCAGCTAGTATCTATTTTCATAATTATTTTTACAAGGACCCTGTTTGATGAAATTCAAATATGTATTTATTTGGAAGAAAAATATTGATGTTCTTTCCATTTTAGCAAAGTACTCCATGAAGGATCAACTTTCCTAGCTGTGCTATTAAAGAAACAAAACCCAAACATGCTATTGTGTCTTAGAACTACATTTTAAAACTGGGCCTGCTGGTTTTTGCTCTATTAGCATGGAAGTCAACAGCTAGTTTCACAACAATGCTAGGTGGAGGAGAATCAGATTCCCATCCCCTTGCTTGCCTTTGGCAGCCGGGTTGTTATTAGATGGGCTTCAAACCCCCACATGTTCCCATCACCATCAGCTCATGGGTTGCCCAGTGCAAATGCTGCTCCCAGAAGTTCCTGCTTTGCTCAGCAGGTGTTTGCTTGGGGTGTGAACAGAGAGCATCACATGAACTGGCTGTGGCACTGCTTTTGCCTGCCTTTCCACCAGGAAGGAACATTACTGATCCCTCACCCTTCCCCCAGCTCACCAACATCCTTTATCCCTGGGATGTCAACCACCCTGCAGGGGACAAAGAAGCATGAAGAGTCCGATTTTCCCAACATATCCTACCCGTTGTGATATATTTCAATAACATTAAAAATACCTTCTTGCTATCTGCTCCAAATCTCTCTAGTTAGAACTGTCAAGAGTTGGTAAATGTACTTCTCAGGCTGCTTTAGCTGGCTGCTTCAGAAACCCTTCATCTGCTCCTGCTGATTTTGCTGCCTTTTCACATATCTTTCAGTGCTGATACCGGGCCAGTTCCCACTGGTTTTTAAACACAGACTTTTTAAACCAGATTTTGAGCTAGGCTATTTCTCTTTCCTCATAATTGTAGGCAGGAGTACTGCAAGCCTAAGCCCGGTGTTTCCAGCCCTGCTGTTGCTCTGCTCTCCCAGGAACTCTGGAGCCCCTTTGCTAAGAGCTGTGATGGTGCAGCATGAGCAGTATTTCCCATGCTCTGCCTTTCTAATGTTTGTGGCAACACTATTTTTAGAAGAGATAAAGGTGATACTGCTATTTTCCCTATTATTATTATTTCAGTGCTCTGATGCTGTTCTACATGTACAGTACTGACAGGCTGATCACAGCATAATTTATAAATACAGATGTAAAGCACATTTATTTCTCCTAATGAACATACAAATAATGCTCTTCAAGTGATAAATCTGTTTCCTGAAACCAACAAACCCTGAAGTAATATTGGCAGGAACAATTGCTTGAAACTTGGTAGAAACAGTATATATTGAATATACAGGAAGTCACACTAATAGGAATCCTGTAAGGCAAATGACTCCACAGAGGATAAAAGGTATGAATAAAAGCTCACTTATATTTAAAAACACAGCTTCAATAATTTATCACGCCATTTAAAAGACTGAATAGAAGTAAATATTGAGATTTCTATGGAATAAAAAGGAATTATTCCTAAAATGTGCCTCTAGATAACACAGAACTGTCACTTCATTTTTTAAGATTCCAGTTTCCAATAATTAAAATACGGAGTCCTAAGAATTTTTTTTAATTAGAGTTCACCAAAATTCTCTCTTATGCCTTTGAATGTGAAAGAAAAGGTGAAATTGGCATTTCAAAAAATTCTGATTATGGTGGAATCATTGTAAAAAATCCACTGTTAACATAAACTCAGTTAGTTAAGCTGTCTATTAATATGTGCTACAGTCTCATACCATTTTCTGGGCACATGAAGAAGGTCTCCTCCACTGCCTCACCCTTTTTCACTGTCTGATTTTACACCACACAGATAGTGGTATAAGAATGAGAAAAAGCAGCTTACTGCTACTTCTTGGGCTCTTGAGTGTCTGATGGCTGATTCAGAGAGTAAGAAGTTTAAAAGTGAATCATTTCAGAGGGAAAAAAAGCTAATAGATGCTCTGAACTAGGATCAGCTAGTCAAGAAAGAAAACTGGAGCTTCACCAAGTTTCAGATACCTCCAGGAAGATGATGTCAGAGGAGTTTCAGAGATACTGCCTTGAAAATGAAGTTAGAAAGAGAATGACTGAGTAGTAAATCACAGAAAGGGTGGAAACTGAGGCAATGTAAAAAGGATCATGACATCTCAAATAGTCAGGGGACTGATAAGGATTGATATAGAGAGGCTGCCCCTGACAGCTGAACTGGTCCACATGGCTAGACTGGAAAAGATGGAGGCCACACAACTCCTCTCCTTTTCCTACCTAGTGTGTTAGGGACACCACACATTGCTGGTCCCATTTGGTTAAGGCCGAGACCAGAAATAAGAACTCCATGTCATGAAACTGCACTTAGAAAATCCTTTTGGTCTTGTGTCTCAATCCACAGCACTAAGGGTCATTTTGGTCTATAGGCACAAAGGTGTAACTTTACAAGAACAGAATTCATCTAAGACCATCAGGTGGCTGGAAAATATTTTTCTTGTCTTACTTTTACAGCATGGCAAAATAAGGAAGAAAAGAGCATGTCTTTCTCTTTCACCTTTGCTAATTGACAAAGAACTGAATGATTCCAGTCAGGTATTTTAACACTTAGGCTGATATACTTCGTCCAATGTTATCATTAACTGCTTTTTCCATTGTCATTAATACTGGCCTATGATTGTAAATAGGTAAATAACTGCTGCACATCATAATCACTCTCTTACATGATTATCCTCTAGAGACCTTAGTTTTATTTGCACCAGCTCTCTGTCTTTTCACAAAGCAAAGGAATGTATAGATAGTATAAAGCTATAGAAGAAATTCAGATATATGGTATTGTCTGCTAAAACATTCCCTGATTGTCTTAGGTTACCTGCTGGCTCCATTACAGCCTTTCAAAAATAAGAAATCAAAGACTAGGGAAACGTTCTCAGCTTTGTAGTGTTCATAGTGGGCTTCTTTGCAGCTTCAGAGAAACTGCAACGTTATCAGTTCCTATCACTGACCTTCCCTGTATTTTTTGCAGCTTCAGCTTGAAGTTTGCTTGCTTTGATATAAATCATTGCAACGTTGCATCACCATGGAGCAAAATCACACTACACGTGGTAACAGGAGAGGCTGGTAACTGGACTTTGGCTGATTATGATTCTTTGCCTTAATAGAGGGAAGCACCTTGAAACTTAAAACTCCCAGCATAGGATCATCAGGTCTAAATATCTTGTCAGGTTATAATTTTTAAAATAGTAACATGCTGGTAATCATGATAGGATTGCAAGAATACAAACAAATTCTGTTTGGAAAAAAAAAGAATTGAAAACTGTATGCACTGATGTGCTCTCCTGTTATGCTTTCTGTTTTTAATGGAGCTGATCCAAACGTCTCAGTGTTGTTTAGAAAGCAACTTTAGAGATTGCTGGGGTCATGTATATGTTCTTTGGTGCTTGTTTTCCTTATAGGGTGCTGCTTAACTGTGCGTGGTAGCTTCAATAGTTTACACTCTATTTATTTAATATTCCTGACAAAAGAAACTTTAAATGAAGAACAGGATTATGTGCCTGACATGTTTCCTCCACAGGCTGCGACTCACTTTGGTATTATTGCAGCCAGAAGCCAGACTTTCAAACCCCAATCTTGCTCATATGAATTTGTAATAATGATATGCAGCCTATGACAGCCTCTTTTTCAGATTTGCTTTTCCAAGCAGCCCTGTTGAAATTAAAATTGCAACCCAGATCAATTTCTGCAGGGAAATTGAAACAAAAAAAAAAAATGAATAAAGGAAGATTTCTTATACATAATCATTTATACTCCTAAAACTTACATCGTTGATTGCTGACCTCTGAAAGGTGGAGAAAGTACCTGTCCCCTGAGTAGATACTCAGAGAGTAGATTTTGTCTACTGTGACTTGGTATTCAAATAGCAGATTTTTTTTCTTCCCACACAATAATTCTCACATGTGTTAACCAGTGAAGAGAGAAAATTGGATGTATTGTGTATCATGGAAAAAAGACCTAGTGTAGACTGAAGAAAAGGCATAAGTATTCAAGGGAGTAAAAAGATTCTTAAACATTTCCCTGATTTCTCTTTTGTTAGCTTATATTTGTGCCTGTGAAGACAAACTTTGCACTAGTTTCTGAGATGATAAAACTTCTACATGGTGCAAGGCAGTTCAGTTTGAATAATAATGAGCAGCCACCAGCTCCTTCCAGTGGGTTAAGAGTTATTTTAGATAATTACAATCACCAGTAAAGCTTAACAGTCAGCAGCAGGAGACTTCTGATTTTTTAGCTAGGATCTCTATCTAGTAGGAAAAGCGTACCTGAAGGTTGCCGTTACCCAAAAGTACATTTGGGCACACAGGCAGGTGCCATTGTCACTGAAAACCGTGAAATAAACTCTCCAACCCATTTGCTGGGTTAGAAAGTTGGCATTACTTTATTAGCAGCACTGGACGCATGGGGAATTCTCCTCAAAGCATGCATGCCCAGTAGCCTAACAGGCCAGGTTATATTCCTCAAACTAATACATATTCATCACATTTCCTGAATGCATGCATATATGCTAATTATTTCCATGGACTTATTCAGGTATGGTTCTGGATCTCCTGATGTATTTTTCTCCTTGAGAGCACCTCAAATATGTAGTCAGGTCATAATGTTCTTCTCTTATCATTCTTTATTCTGATACACAGTCCTTGTTCTCAAAACTAAAGATATCTGCTAGTACATATTAATCACTAAAATAAGTAAATAAGGAAGTATTAGCTGGCACAAGACTTATTAGTCTTAGATGTAGAGAGTTTACACAAGGCCACATAAATCTCAGGTATTTGTAATTAACACTGTATGGTACAAAACTAAGCATTAACTGTGACTATAGGGATCATACACTACTCAGCTAAAGTTAAAAGAATTCTCCAAAATCTTCCCCCACTGCTGCACAGACCTCTTCTTAAAAAATTCAACTTGCTCAGTAACACCATTAGAAGAGGTCCTGTAACTTGACCATAGAGTCACTACTGACCTGAAAAATTCTTGCAAGCAACTAGACTTTTACCTTCTACAGGCTATTGACAAATGCTTTTACATAAGGTTTTGTGCACTGTAATAAGGCCATATCATAGTATGTCCTGCAGTAATATCCTCCAGATCACATGCATCTAATTGCAACTCTGAATAAATTTCAGAACAGGATTGTGTAGTTGTTAGTCTTCATATTCCTGTCACACACTTGGGTCCATGTCAGATAGGTGAGCCACTGGGCTTGGCACCATATGATCAAGGGAAAAGAAAACAAATCTTATGAAATAAAGCTCATTCAACAGCTCTTCCTGCTTAATATTTTCAGCAGAAAAGTCAGTGGTCCAAATACACAAATGACAAAAAAGTCAAGAGAAGTTTTGAGTCAAATTTCAGATTCCATCCTCATGAATTTTCTTCCCCTGACACCCCCCAAACACTTAGACACAAAGAAAGCTTGGTAGGGAAAACTCCTTCAGCAATCATCTAGGAAGACAAAATTCAAATGGGAAGTGGGAGACTTAGTTTAGATGAGCACATATTTCCACCTAGTGATACCGGTGACAAATGTCTCTGCCCAGATCGGTGAAAACCTCAGGTCTCCAAGCAGATACAGCAAGCATCAAAAGCCCAAACCTGACTTGCTCCCAGGGCTGAGCTGTAGGGGACACCTACTCATTACAGAATTGTTTTGATTTCCTCTTTCCTTTTCCCACTCCTCTGTAAGGGTACTTTGCTCATTCAGGCCAGATCTGATTGCATTTTCTCCTATTCTTCCTCCTCTTTTGGCTTCTGGGCATCTTTAATATGCACAACAAAGTGTCAGTTTCATTACCAGCAATCTGTATTCAAGGATATAAAATTTGTGTAAATTCCACAGCATTGCACAATGTTTCCATTTAACCTGAATGAAATTCAAGTGCAAATGAGGTGTTAGTCATTCATGAATAGAACCCATAATGTGTAGACATGTTTTTTTTAAGGTGAATTTAGTACCAAGCAAAAGGTGCCAAATTGACAACACTGAAAACTGAAGTCCTCTATGGATTCTTGTAAAAGGGATGATGAGGCAAGGCAAGCCACAATACTGCATGTAAGTGCTGACAACTTGCACTAGGGATGGAAAGATAATTCAAACACAATGTCCCTTTAAGGCTTCACTCTCTGTAGAGGGAGTATTAGTCCCTACACAAATCTAGTGGGTTTTGTGACACAAAAATTTCAGGGTATGGAAGACTGAAATGCAGGGCTCCAAATCATTTCACTTAAGGCACTCTGTAATGAGGTCTAATCAGCTTTAAACACCTAGGGGTGAAATTCACCCTCCTTTCCACAGATGGTTTTTTGTTATACCCCCATGGATGGCCTCCAATTTTTTATTGTTAAACAAGTGATGTCATCCACAAGTAACTAAAATGACTGGAAGTTCTAGAAATAAGTATCAGAGAAAAGGTTGAAACAGTACTTTCATCTTGAAAATACCCAAGACCTTGCTTTTAAAACAAATACATAATCCTGCAATGTAAATGCCAGATGACACCCAGGCAAAGCATAGGTACTCACTGACCACTGAAAGATCTTTCACTCAATAAATAATTGAATATGGCAAATCCCATCCTGCAGTTTCTCACTTGTAAAGCGTAGGCAGTAACTACCCTAGTTCAGAGTGATTTGACATCTAGGAAGAAGGGGTTGTAGACAAGAGCAACAGATTTACTTTAAATATCCTTTATGCTACCTACATTCAGGCAAAAGACAGTCCTGCATTTACAAAATATAGGGTATTGAGGACAATGACTGACTGTCAGGAATTGCAGGGAGGACCCTACAAGGCTGCATGCCTGGTCAACGCCATGGTAGACGAATTTCCCTATGAATAAAGAAAGGCTACACACACTGGAAAAACTCTAAACTTCAAAAATGTGTAAATAGGTTCTGAACTGACAATTGTGATTCAACAGTAAGAGTAAGAATATACTATAGATCCAAGAAAGAATTAGGTCAGTGCTCATTATCAGTCAAAGCAGCAAATAAACTTTTAAGAATTTTTAGGAAAAAATAAAAATAAAACAGAAGTAAACACTGCCTTTAAATAAATCTATGACTCACCTGCATTTTTAATATTTCTGCAGTTATTGTCTCTTTTCAGGAGGATATGGTTAAATCAAAAAAAAGCCAGTAAGGATAATGTACATCAGTGCAAAAAACTGCGTATGCAAGAACACATCTTGAAAAAGCGAATGAAGAGAGAATGCACAAGTCTATCCATGAGCAGTCAGGAAAGAGTGAAAGGGCATTGATTCCCATAGCATCAGCTGTTCACTGATTCTGAGAAATGTAGACAGCAACAAACAAAATCCAGTTTGAGAAGAAAAGTTTGAGCATGAGTGAGCAAAACCTGTAGAACTCACTGCAAGGGCTGCCAGGGATGTGCAGAGGTCACGAGGGAGGACTGGGAAAGTGCACAGAGAAGAAATTCTCTGGAGTTTACTGCAAGAAACTTCCAGCTCAGGAAATACCCTGAGCTGAAAAGTGTTGGAAGTGGACGAGTAGAAGAGGTAGCAACATACTGCCTTTGTCTGACCGGACATCCACTGTCAGAAGCAGGACACTGGACTAGATGAACCTTAACCTGACCCAGTAGGACCATCCCTATGTTCTTATGTTGCTGGCTTTCCTCACAGCATGTAGCTATAGATTTCCAATAGCTGAGTGCAGATAACATAAAGCTATAAACCAGGTAGCTTTGCTGGCACTAACTGTGATATCTGTCCATTCAACCCTGTGATGCTTCTTAAGTGAGCTTTGACACATACCCACATCAAGTGTCCCACAGAAATACAAGCACAACCATTTGTGTGTGTGTGTGTGTGCGTGTGCGTGTGTGTATTGGGGTGAGTAGAGGAGGGGTAACCCCCAACTTCACCCCCATGCAGCTGGTCACAAGTGATCTGACTCATTCCCATTTACTCTTGTTGCTGTGGATTAGCCCGAACAGAGGCAGGAAAAGGTTTCAGCGCAGACAGGAACATGGCCAAGCAAGAACAGGAGATGTGAAGAAGAGAAAGTCTTCAGCAGCCCAGGGTGGCATATCTCACTAAAAGCCACAGAAGCTCTGGGACAGTCATCTCCAGAATGTGAATTTACCATCAACACAGCCTGGAAAAATAGCAGTACTGCTGGCTTTTAGCATACACACAGAGGTACAGTGCTCCAAGCCTCTCTTCCGAAGTACACAGCCAACTTCTACCTATAAAACCAATAGTCTCGAGCTTCCCTTACCTCATCAAGCCATGCACTGCAAGAATGTCATGTTGCTTCAATGATTATTTTTTGTAAGATATACATTTTTGAAAATAAAAATCTCCCTTAAACATTCACTTATTTCCCTGGTTTGTTTTCTTCTTCCTAAGCATTCCCTCCACTGGATAACTCTAAGGACTGTTGAGGGATAGATAGAGCAATTGTCATTTTAAAATTAACATACCTTGACACACATGTTCACAGCTGCCATGGAGTGCCTCATGAATTTGCACATCATCTTTGCGTGTGGGCTGTGATTCTCCACAAGGATAAAGATGGTAAAAAACTGCCCAAGACTCCCTGGGACTCCTCCTGCTCCTGTGGACTGCAGAATGAGATAGGGAAGAATTATCACTGCCTTCTGAAGTGTCCAAAAACATATATTTTATACAGTGATATAACCAGACCCCTGTAATTGCAGTAGAATGACACTGCTTGTAACTGTCACAGCTGTCCCAAGGTAAGCACTGCAGGACTGAACCCCACATTTGCAGTCTCTTGATTCTTACTATTTTCTACAGAGGTAGTTCAGTAAAACTGAACTTTGTAGAAATCTTAAGCCATATGCATGTTAAAATACAGTATTTTTTCAATATCCATGGTAAAATGTTCCTATGAAAATGCATTTGATCAACTGACAGTATTTCAGTTCTACTGGTTTGAGAACATGACTGAATCATTATGTGCAGCATAACTAAGCATTAAAATATGGTTGTCCAAAAATCATGAGGCTCCAAATTTGCTTTGAAACCATGTGATTTCAAAGCGTTGAGGTTATTTTGTCATTTTTACCTGTGGAGCAGAACCTGAGAGAAAGTAAATACAAGTGCCTGCTCTGCCCAGCCACTTGGGCTTGTCCCCTCTGCAGCACCAGCTAATTCCTTCTGGCTCTGAAGGCCTTATAGTGTTGCCAAAAAATTTAACCACAATAAAAACTATGTGTCACAGTAGTTTTTAAAAGGTTCTAAATAAATATTTATACTTCCCCAAAATCAGGAGACACCAGATCCATAGGTAGCCTTTGTTACTGTGGTATGCCTTTTCTCGGCTTAAAAAGGACAGGACTTTGCTTACACTTATTATTTCAAAACCCTGTCACCCATAACTCACTTCACTTTCTCATACAAGTTTTCCACATCCAGCACAGACTCTCTCTGGATCCTTTGCTAATGCTTTGAATTAATTTTTAAATTAGTTCCTCCCTGCCTCTCTTTTAAATTTGAAGTGAGGAAGGAGAGTTGATTCCAGCTAGTACCAAAGGCAAGAATAAAAAACTTTGTGTGACCATTTGGAACTCTCACCCAATTATCATAATCATACTTTCTAATTTTTTTTAATAAAACTAAAAATCCATATCTAAACAAAAGCTTTATTCCTCTATCAGAAATGAAACTTTATTCATAGTTATTAACCATTATAGCAGACATACCCCTTATATAAATATCTATAAAGTAATGAGTCTTTCCTGGAATAAGATGCATATTAATTAGATCCTACAGCACTTGAGAGACTTTGGTTCAATTCCCACCAGTAAGGTCAGGAAATGCATCCACAGTAGTTAGCAGCTAGTTTCAAAATCTCAATGCACCGAGCACGATGGGGTCATTCAGTGGAGCAGATACCCCAAGGGAAGGGTAAAACAAGAGCCAGGGATTATTTCACAGCACTGAACTGGTACACTGCAGGAGTGATGGACTTTCCTTTCAGAATGGAAAAGCTTACCAGCATACTGTCCTTGTGGCCCGCTCTCATTATGAAGAATGTAGCATGTGAAGCAATTAATTGAATGATATGGGCTGGAAAAAGGTAAGGAAATGGTGTGTGCATGTGTGTATGTGTGGTGGGAGACGCTAACACAGGAGGACAACACTACCATACCCACACTAACCCTGCACAGTCAGACACAGGACAGGGAAAAGCCCAGTGCTGGGTAGAACGGGCAGCTGCACTTACTCCCTCTACCTGTTCAACAGGTCGAGGTGACAAAATAACCTCACAGCCCTGGAAGTGTTCAAAAGGCATGGGGATGTGGCACCTGGGGATGTAGTCTAGCAGTGAACATGGTGGTGGCTGGGCTAATGGTCGGCATTGATGATCTTAGACGTCATTTCCAACCTTAATGATTCTACAATCTCCATAAGACGTTGGAGCCCTGGTGCTGAGCAGGGTAAAATAATGCAAAAAGTCTTCTACCCACTTGAATTTTAAATTCAGAGGATGATTCACTATAATGGGAAGATATATTAAATATCTCATCTTTACCCATGGACTACTAGTGAACCAGGCTCTAAACACTGGAAGACTTTGTCCAAAATATGTACTTTCCATGGGAACAAGATTCTTTGAGCACCTCCGTGTTGTCAAGAGAGGTTTGTGGGTTTTTGATATATACATCTGCTATTCTATCAGTTGTGACAAAGCAAATAGATTTAATAGCTCTGTAATTTTTCAGTTTTGCTCTTTTTCCATTTTGAATTACAGCACATACATGGAGCAGAGGCATAGTATTTTTATATTAGATGTTAGGAATTTTTAAGAATCAATAACTGGTTTTTTTATGGAAAACAAAATTCTCCTGAGGAACTCATGGATGCAAAGACTGCAGAGAAAAATGGCCAATCAGGATAAAAGTAAAATTATTATTTATGTCAATAGGAAAAATTCTCTGGTAACTTTTCACTACACAAGTAATTGTCACAGAAAAAAATCCCAAGTGAATGAGCAGTCTTAATATTTAATAGTACAAAACATATGCTAGAAATGACACAACTAGGGAGAGATCTTTCCTCATGGGAAAGCTACTCCATTACACTCCTTATAGAGGTGCTATGCTTTCCTCTGAAGCATCTGGTGCTGGCTGTATTTGGAGACAGGATACCAGGCTACCATGACCTTTGTTCTGCTCTGGCATGGCAGTTCCTCTGCTCTTAGATTGCAGGCTGCACTAACACATTATTTGAATGAATTCTGTGCTGCATATCTACACAAATCATTCATAGGCAAATGGTTTAACAGAAATTAAAAAAAAAAACCCAAACATTTGATCTTGCAGGAAGTAGACAAGTAGTGGGTTTTTTAATTGTAATCACAATTATGCAGATTATATTCTGCAGGACAACAGTGGCTGTTTCACCATGTGTGTATGGCACATACACACGGTGTATTACACTGGCTCTTCCATGACACCTACTGAGCCTGACTAAAGGAAAGAGGAATCCACACTTCAAGTGGGGAAGACTACAGCTAACACACAGCACTTTTTCCTTCACGTGCATTTTAGGTTTCTTGCTGCTGCAGTCCTAAGTACCTACATGTCTCAGAGGGTGAGGGGTATGGGGATCCAGGAACTTTTCTCCTCAGTCCTACCAGTGAGGGTAACCAGATTGGGGTGGAGTGTCGGGATCCTGTGGGTCAACAGCTGGTTACATGGCTGGCACTGACAAGAGGGCTGTGGCTTCTACAACCATGTGATCCTCTTGAAGGACTAAGGATTTCCAGGAGCAGATGGGATCCACTCAATCAAATGGGGCAAAAGTACCTCTACCAATGGGCAAAAGTACATGGGACCTGATGGGATGCACACACAAGGTCTGAAGGACCTGTCCTGAGAGTAGCAAGCCCACTCTCTATTCTTTTTGAAAGGTCACTGAGAGTTCCTGAGGACTTGAAGAAAGCAATTGTCACTCCTATTTTTAAGACAGAAGAAGGAGAATCCAGCGAAAAACAGGGTAGCCTCAGCTTGATCCAAGTAAAGGTGAGGGAACAAATAGTCCCAGAAACAAGTTGAATATAGGCAAAAAATCATCCATTGCAGCAAAGAAGGCCACTGGCACCACAGGCTGCATTGGGAACATGGCCAGAAGGTTGAGCAAGGTGATCCTTCACCCCTACTCACAGCTGGTGAGAAATATCTGGGATTGTTAGATCCAGTCCTGGCCTTCCCAGTAAAAGAAAGATATGGATTTAGTGATTTAGTGAAGTGTTCAGCCTGGAGGTCTTATCAATGTGTATAAATATCTGGCTTGTGGGAGTAATAGAGAAGATGGAACCAAACTCTTTTCAGTGGTATTTCGTGGATGGACAATAAACAAAAGACACCAACTGAAATACAGGAAATTCCATCTAAACATAAGAAAACACAGGTTGGTCAAACCCTGGATGAGCTCAGTTGGTCAGACCTAATTCCACCAAGGATTGGAGGTCTGATCCCCATATGGGCCATTCACTTAGGAGTTGGATGATCCTTCTGGATCAGACCATTCTGTGACTCTGTGAAATCCTGATAACAACAATGGAGGTTGAACAGTTTTGGAGGTTACCCCCAGAGGCTATGGAACCATCATCTTTGGAAATATTCGAAACACAGCTGGGCACAACTCCTGGCAACCTTCTCTAGGTGACCCTGCTGAGCAGAAGGGAGGACTAAGTGGTCTCCAGAGATCTACCAACCTCAGCCATTCTGGGATACTGTGAATTACAGTCCACCTGAATGATTCCTCCCCAGCAGTCATCCATTGCACAATGATTTCTCTTTCCTCAGGATAGGTTATCTGCAGCACAGAACCTTTTCCATACTTCTATCACAGACACCCCATGCTATTTTAAGGGTGATCCCCTTTACCTGAACACATTTTCCCTTCTAGAGAGTCAAATAGGAAAGTCACTCCAGCTTGTGCTTATGCACAAGAATATAAGAGCTTTTGATTACACTGAGTGTCAGGCTGTGAATCACAAGGAAGATTTTCAATGTCCCGCAGTTAAATGTGTTGGCTATGACATTTCTGAAGTTCTATTTTTATGTATGCAACAGAAAAACAAGTAAAACAAAACACTTCTTTATAACTGCTCTTTATGGTACTATTTGTTCAACTACACCTTTGATGATACCACTACATGCTGCAGCATATTCTTACAGATACAGTTTTATAAGCTATACATATTAAGTTTTCAGAAGTAGACTTCTTTATCAGGAATTTTTACTCCTAATGAGAAAATAATCTACAAGCAGCATTCTTACATCTCCCATAACCTCCTTGCTGTTAAAAGGTTTTTTTAAAATTTACTTCACTGAACTAAACAAATTCATATCTGGTTATTGTCCTAATGAAATCTATTTCTCCTCCTTACAGAGCTCTTCACTGAGATGCTAAAATTTAACTCACTTGAGTTATAAATACTGTGTGAATTAATAGTCAGCATTGTTTGGAAGGTTTTTTAATTGGCCTACAGGGAAGCCTTCTGTATATATTAAACAGATCATGTGTCTGACTTGCAACTAAACCACCTTTACATTTCCTTTGCACACATTAAACTCAAAGCTGTTTAATGTTTTCTTAGAAGTATTTAGGTTTATTGTTCACACTAGAAAATGACCATTATGTTGATCAGCATAAAACAAGGTTAGTGATTGGTTCTTAGTGATATCATACCAGGGTCATAATGCCCAATAAATAAATAGGTTTGGCTGTTCTTCTTATTTTTATTTATAAATTCTGTTTCATAACAGCAGTAAGATGCTCCAGGCCATGCACTTCTTGGGGATTATTGCACTTGTCAGGTGTTTAAAATCACTCAGTCCTCTGCCTGTGCCTTATAATACCACTGGAGGTATATAATCAGCCAGAAATACACTGCCTGGAGTGTCTTAATGCTTTATTATGACATATCTAACTTTCAAAATAAATTATTTATTTGAAAGCTTGGAAGTGTCATAATGATATCCAATCAGCAGCTGAGAAATAAATAGGAAATCAGGAGAACACATCAGAAAGAGAAAGACAGAGGGTAGAAAAAAATGCCAGCTCATCAGTCATCCCAGGCCAAAACAATGTGTGCATATGCCTATAGACACAGTGATGTGTGTGCACAACCAGTGGATTTCTATTTGTGCATAGACCTGTATCTGGCAAGAATCACACAATATACACACTTATATGTCCCTCTCTGATTGCTGATACAAACCATGGAACTACTGCATCGAGTTAATATCATAAATTAAAAACATAAGTGGGCTAAACAGATGTTAATATCTAGACCTCCTACTAAATAAAGATTTAGAACATTCTGTACTTACTCAGTTAAGCCATTCCATATTTAAGAACCAGCTCCTGTGTTTCATGGACAGGAAGCCTAGCTACATCAGTTGATACTACAAATTGCACATCACATCATTATCATTACAATCACTAAACTACACACATTATTCAAAACTGAAGGTTAAAAGCAAAACAGAATAAAACAATGTCATTTTCTAAAAAAAAAAAAAACCCAAACCCAAACAAACTAACAAATCAACTGTACAACAAGTAGAGAAATTCAATACTCTGGGGCTTGAATTTCTAAATTAAATTCCAATTTGTAAATTATTATGGGGAAATAAGGAACTCTACTTAGGCAATTGTGCTAAATAACAGTGCAAACCCTGTAGGGGACCAAATTATCTTTCAGTAAGGGAATATGAAAAGTTTTTTGGAAAAGGGCCAGTTTTAGGTAGGGGGTGTTTAAAGCTTTGGGAGTTACTGTAGCAATAGAAAAGATTAATAATTTGCACATGTGAGACTCCTGGCAAGCAGGACGCAGCTGTAAAGAATTAACCCCTCCTGAGAGACATAAAAACATGGAGCAGCTGAGAAGAAAAGGGTGAGGGGAGAATGCAAAAGTATGTAGAGTACAGATGTCCTAGAAGAGAAAAAAAATGTAAAGTAGGGTTGAACAATGTACTGACATTTTATTATTATTTGGGAGGGAAAGGGAATCTCCTTGGCATATTTTGGGTATATGGGAAAAAATGAAATACCAGCAGAAGACAAAACTAAATCTCTTATTACTGCCCGCAAATGCAGCTAATCTGAATAAAAATCTGAAAGCTTCCCAGTCCTTATTGAAAGGACACTCTCAAAGTGATCTGGCCTAAAACTAGACCAAACCGGCTTTGTTTTGGTGTTCATGCATGCCTGCCTCTGCTCTACGTGCTGACTCCATCATTCTTGTGTGCGGGGAGGGCACTGAAATACAGAAGATGCTGAAGTGATTGGAGGGCAGGCTCTCACACACAGAGGAATCGAGCAAGCAAAGCAGATCTGGGGGTGAAGCATTGTGTGACTGTGGGTCTGTAGCTGCAGAAACCCAGCTCCCAATATTTGTTCTTCCTGGATGCCTACCAGAATAATTTCTATTGTGAGGGTCCAATTTTGCAGCTGCTCAGCATGGCAGAACCGCCCCCCTCCCCCAGCCAAATTCAATAGGGTGGTGCATGGGCAGCAGCATGGGTGCACTCGAGCTCAGATGATAACTCTTTCAGAGTCTGGTAGAAGGCCAAAGCAATCCAATTCTTAGGTTGTATTAGAAATCTAAGACTATTACCCTTCAAAAGAAGAAATTAGGCTTTAGAGACATGAAATATGTAATCCTTCTGGTGATTTCTGTTGCTAAGTATTTTTTATTTTCTCTTTGGAAAAACAAATTGCTCAGGAGAATGTTGAAAGTGATCATTAACAGAGAGAAACAATGGAGGTGTTCATTCTGGTTAAGTCACAGAGAGCAGCATCCTTTTCTATAAAACAAAAGAAATGGTCTTGAAAGTAATACATCTTTAAAAGTTACATGGATTATCTAGCATCCAGATGATGAACTTCTTTTTTTTTCCCCCCCCCCCCCCCATTTCATAAGGGTATACATAAACAGATTACTTAGGTTTATTGCATTTAGATTTAATAACAGGGCCCAAACTCTTCTATGAGCTAAAGAAGCAGATTCTATTTTAAAAAGAGGAAACGAGAAAGAATACACTTTTACCATAGTAAGTGTTTCAGCACAGTACTTTTCAAGTAAGTATATTCAAAGGGTTCTTTGGAGGCCTCAGGAGATACAGAAGAAATAGGTTCAGGATATTAATATACCTCCTTGCTTCCCATACTTGTTGTCCAACAAATAGAGCATATTACAGATGCTCAAGTGTTTAATGGTCCCTCAGATTTCAAAACTGTCCTCTCCCTCGTCTCCTCCCACAACTTCAATCATGTTAGCTAGGCACCAGGGAAAGGTGAAGCACACAGCCACAGGTAGTGCTTTGGAAGAGGTGTAAAGCAGGCATGGGACTGCAGTGTGATGCATCCGTACACAGCAAATTTTAACCTGCTCCCATAAATAATCTGGTTTTCCTCAGATGTTCTAGTTCGTGGGGTTACCTGTCACTCACACCAGTTAGGTGGGCACCAGCTCACACCAACACTTATGTACTGAAGCTACAGTGAAGGTCTAGCAGGTTCCTTTTATGTATTGCATCCTACATGCGGTCTTTTAGCCCCATATATTTAGCAATGCATGTAAAACTTCGTCTTTCTCCCTGCACCTTGCCTTTCTGTGGTAGAAGCACATGTGACCTACTCTGATTCTTTTCATTAAAAAGGATTTTGCAGAGGTCCTTATTCCACACATCACTTACTTCTTTCCTCCCTCCAGTAACTTCTCCTTCTCTAATACGGCAAGCCAAAAAGAGTTGATGGGGTCACCTTTACCTTTGCAAAGGCTCAGTTATTCACAAGTCCACCTCCAACATACCAATCCCTCTTTAAATGGCAACTTCTGCCATAGATCCCAGGATGGACTAAGTTATTGGGGCTGCTACAGATGAAATCTATGCAATGTAGATACAGAAAATTTTAAACTGACAGTATTTTAAGTGGAGAATTATTTTTGTGACAGAATACACGTCTGTGTACTCATTTTTGCATTGTTCCCACCCTTGCTACAAGACTATTTTAGGCTCTAAACAGATACCCACAAAGTATCCTAAATAACTAAAATGTTTTGGGCTCATTTATGTTAAACTCAGTAATCACCAAGGATAATTCCATCACCTTCTGTCTGCAGGATAAAAAAGAATCATATACAGGCTTTGAAATTGAAAAGTCATTTGCTCAACTATGTAAGTCAAGATCATTGCCTCACCGTCCCTATAAACTAAAACCAAAAATTATTCCACAAAAAAGTAACTCAGACCTTGGTTTTACTGTACATCTATTTAAAACATGCTGAATGTTTTTATATCCTTTCAGTTGACTACAGATTTATCAACCGACGCGTACAGCGTATCCTCTAAAATACACACACACAAACATACATACATGTCAGCAAAATTGAGAGTCAGCCATTACTACAAGTAAAATTCCTGCTTTATTGTAAGCCCCTATTTAATCTTATTCTTAATTCACAGGTCTTCTACCAAATGATCTGAGGTTTCTCAAGCCTGATAATATTTTAGTCCTATATTTTAGAAAGTTTCAGCTGAAATAATTTTCTTTCTAGCAAGAGGTATCTTTGTTTGAATAAAATTTCCCAAATGTCACATTTGAATATAAATGACTTAAACAAATAAATATGAACCCAATTCTTCATTTAGTAAATATATAAATAAAATTCACAACTAGCAGCTGCAGAGACACCAATGGTTTTGTTAACTCAGCAAGCTGGCATGTCCTTCTTGCCCCCAACAGCCATTGAAAGGCTTCCTAAACCAAAAACCCACAAATATTTCTAACAACTTCTGAGATTTTTTTCTTCTATGAATTAATCTAATTTTCTTTAAATCCTTTGTATTTTTTGGCCTCTGTACATTCCATAGCAGTGAGTGGTGGTAACGTGCCTTATAAAAAGGTAATCCTCTGTTCTTCGCTTGCTTTACCTCTGTGCCCAAACTATTTCCTTGTGTGCATCCTTATTCCTGTACTGTGAACAAACCCCAGTTCATGCCTCTTCCCAGATTTATATATAGCAGATGCTATATATATATGTGTTTATTTGTATACAAACATATCAACATCCAGGGTACCATTGCAGATACACAGCTCGATCAATTAACACCAAAATCTCTTCAAAATGTGAATACCGTGCCTATTTCAGGTCTGTGGGAGAAAAAAGCGATTTAGATAACCATGAATTTCAAACAATTTGTGCCACAAGATACAACATGATAGCCACCATGACTGTAGGGGGAAAAAAAGGTGACCTTTTTCTGCTCAGCATTCAGCAAACCATTCAGATCTTGCAAAATGCTACATTAGGACACTACATAAAGATAAGTGTTCAGAATATTGACGGCAACACTCCAAAATCTGCGTGCATGCTCATGCCAAAAGATTGATGTGACTTTCACATCAATCTTATCCATTTACAGACTTGGGACCCAAAACACAAAAACATATTTCATTATCAAACTGTCTAACAGAAAACTGCAAATTAAGTATCTTTAAAACTGCTCAGTCAGGTAGTACAAAGGTGCTATGCTTGCAAAGGTTTCCACATAGACATTTTAATTGCATTAAATTGTGACTGAGAAATGAGGCTGGTCCTTCAGTGCATATATTATGTAAATACAAACCATTTAAACATAAAATTATAAAAATTTGTGGAAATAAAGGAAATTTTTATTTTGCACCTAGGAGTGGTTCCTTTTTCAACTATGTAATAAAAGATTCATTTAAAAAATTTTAAAATAACAAAACCACTTTGGAAACAAGTAAAAAATGTGTAAGGAACAATTTAACACCCTCTGGAAGAAGAAACCAGGCCATACACTAAAGATAAGTAAGTGAAGAGATACTGTCTTAGCAAAGATGAAAATAAGCATATGCTGAAATATTTCCTGGAACAGGGTCTGGAGGCCCTAACACATTGCTGCTTGCAATTCTGATATTTTTAAAGTAATTTCTGAATAAAATCTGCCTGGATATTTCAAGAAAAAAAGCAAAAAAAACCCCAAGCAAATGTCAGTTTCTGTGAATGCAAAAAAGGAATTAACAGCAATACACCCAGAGTGTAACTTAATGGACAATAATTAGTTTCTATTGATATGCATTCTTTAATAAAAGCTGTAGTAGTTGTTTGTTGAAAGAGAAATATTTTATGCTTTGTATCTGAAATCCATTTCCTGCCAATGCATTTTCTCTATGTAACATTGTAGGAAATATTCTGTGAAACACCTTCTCTCTTTAAACCTTGATAAAATTCTTGACTACGTCAAATGTAATAAGTTTTAGACAAATGACTGTCATCTCCTTGAGCTGGAGAGTTTGAAGAGAGCACAGCAAGTGTGTTTATTTGCATTAAGCACATGCATCAGTGGTGCTGTGTGTGAGAAGCTCTGGTACAGCTACTTTACAGCCACTGTGAAGGGATTCTTTTTCTGTGTCATGCTAAAAGACTATAAACTTTGGTGATGTCTGTCTTATGCAATTTAACTCATTCTAATTGTTTTACAAAGAGTTCTTTTGACTTAGTAACTTCTTCAAGCCACTCTTTTCAAAAGACATATGGAAAACCCCACTCTCATGATTATTAATAATGTAGCTACTATGAGAAACTCTCAGAGTAGGAAGGAAAAAAAGCCCACAGAGACAGAACTTAATTTTATAGTGGTTGGTACTGCTTATTTTAATTTTCTTAACTGTTCCAGCCATTGAATAAAGAAATAATTTGAAAAGGAAATAGCATCCACAGTATTTGAACTTGCCTTTAGCATAAAATGTTTTAATGTTTTGAGTCTATCTTTGACAACTGAAACAGACTTTACTGAATACTGGTAAGAGTTCACTTTGTAATAGAAAAGTAGTCACTCACTGTGATCACTGTGTCTTTTTAGTATGCAGCCCAGAGGATTCAGAAAAAGATTACATTTACAATAATTAACATATATGTAAATGGAGATCATGGCTATGAATGATAAATTTTCATAGCAATTTAAACCTTGTTCAAATTAATCAACCATACAGACACTTGATTAATGAAAGGCAGCGTCACTTTAAAATGCAACATGTTAATACATATTACTGTTATCGCTGATCAAAGAATCTTTAAACATAAACCAATTAAAACAACGTTCAATCTACATTTTTTACTAGTTTAATTCCTACAGAATTATAAGAGTATTATAAAAATTTACGTATTTTACTCTCCTTCATATCTATTTACTAAATTGACTGTAGTACAGAATCACACAAGTAATTCTGCTACTTCATTAATATGATTGGATGTGAAAACTACCAGATTAGGTTTTCAATCTAAGCATATACATAATGGCTGATTGCAAAGTGGGCAAAATGCATCCAATTTCATTCTTCATTTGTAAAACCAGTAACTTGCATCTCATCCCTTCTATTCTCAATTCAATCGTCAACAGACCAGTCACGCAGGAGCTCTGAGTGACTGATAGCAAGGGAGCTGTTTAGGAAGGCTGCCTTTGTGGCACCTTCCCAACATCACCTATTTTCTAGGAACAAGCAAGGCTAGAGAGTTTTATGGCAATGGTAGATTTTTGCAGAGGTCACCCAAGTACCTAAACAAGTTTTGCTAATTTCAGTTCTTGTCTCATATAATGATGTGTGCCCCGTCTGCTTCACTTCACTGGAAAATTTTCATAAATATATTTAGATAGTGGCAATTTCTTTATTGCTACTAATGAAAAGGCTCACTAACTTCTCAGGTGTGCAATGTTGCTCCCTTTACCTCACAATCAGGAAAACCTAGCAAAAATATATAGCACATTTCAAACTGTTGCCTTAATAAAGACTTAGATGCTATGGTCATGAGAAGAGAATATGTGTCAGGAGGAGATTTAAAATTATTAGCTGACCTCTTTTTCTTTTATTCAAAATATGTCTTTAGCATACATTACATATCAGTAATTTGTACGTCCAAATACTGAACTTCACTGTAAGTGGTCATATTGGTACAAGAGTAAGAGACAGTAAAATCGAGTAAAAACCTGACTTGTACAAAAGAAATAGAGATGATACAGTGTTGAATTTGGAAAATGGATCCATATATCCATATATAAAGTATCTTTGTCTTTATAGGCGCTCCCACACATGTTCACTACTCGGATTTCAGTATTAGGAACTAAAAAGGCAACAAAATCAGTTTGCTAACCATAGGGAGTATAATAATTGACCTGTTCCCTTCCTCTGTGGTAAAATGAGTTTCTGGTGCTACATAAAGTCCTTGGGAGAAGAAATACCTGTTAATGTTTTCCAGACACAGCAATATGATAATAAAATAGTGCATTCCTGCAGACAAGGTTGCAGAGATGCAGCCCACACTAGTGATCATGGTAATAATACTCAGTGTGCAGAGTCCCGAAGGAGTTACATTTACCTTACATATGTACATTTTGCCAGAAATCTGCTCAAAAATCCATCAATCCGTTAGAGCACTTCAAACCAGTGAAGAACTTCAAACACAGTAGTCTCTTGAAAGAATCCTCTGTAAATACTCAAACTGTTCCACCTGCAGAGAACCTGCCAAAACCTGAAGCAGCTCATAGTTTCAGCTACCTCTGGATCAAACCATGTAACTTACCCAATATGTTGACTTTCATTGAAGATTGAGACCACATTTGCTTTGCTGCAGTCTTCTGGGCCATACCTAAGTGGCCTTGAGACCAGCCCAAGGTCAGTTTTGCCACTTCCCAATTTGCTGACATGTGCCCTGAATTGATCCTGTGGCCCAATTTGGCTTTTACAAGAAAACCCTCTTCTGTGTCCTGCACCCAGCAAGGGTTTTACAGGCTGTGCAGTCAGACCCTCAAATCCCATTCCTCATCCATAAGTCTCCATCTCTCCCCTCTGGCTTTGCAAATGGACAACCCGCTTTGGGAAGCCTTCCTAGAGGAGCCGTGGCAGCACCTGCAGCAGCAGCTGTTGGCATTGGTAGTCAAGCTGCCTACAAGCAAAAGGACAATGGGAACAGGAGCCCTAGTCTCTAAAATAAATGCAGAAAAAGCAGATTCAAAAAAATGCTTTGCCTATAGGAAACAGAAGCTCTGTTGCCTTCAGGTGTTCTATGGTTGGTGGAGAAAAATCACCATGTTAGCATGTGCCTTGCAATAAATTATTCACATGCAATAGTTTGTTGATTCACATTTTCTATAAATTTTTTGCTTTACTTTTTACATTTTTTTTAATATTGTGGTTTTCTACATATCCAGGTGTTTGACAGGTCGGAGATAAGCTTGTAAATGCTTTGCACTGCTGATCTACTGAGTCTGAAGTGACTGAGAGGGAGCCCACAATTATTTCATCTGACTTCTGTTGGTCAACACACTCCTCTGAAAGTGCTGCAGAAGATATAGCTAAGGACAGCTTTTAGACTCTGGAAGTGCCAGAGCTGCTCCTTCTCACTTCCTTGCATAGGGTGAATGGTAAGGATGATTATGCTTCAGCTGGACTACCCTTTCAGAGTTCTCTTAAATAAATATTATAAGAAAGATGGCAATATCCTACATATCTTATAATTGCTTTTGATTTTCTCTCCTAGTTATATACTGACATTACAGCCCCTCAATCACTTCTTCATCCCCAGTGTATTTGTAAGCCCTCTCACTAATCTTATTTAGCCATTTGATTTGGAAAGGGAGCGCTTGGCTGGCAGCTGGGTTGGGTTATCTTACGCTTGGGGTTTAGTTAAATATCTATATTCTTGCAACCTACGAGTGATTTTGTACAAACTTTTTCCCCTCACAGGTGCCAATAGAGGCTGCTGAAGGAGGAGAAAATGTTTGTTTGTTTGGGGGCATTGAGACAGGAAGCAGAAGGAATTTTTATTCTATTCACAGCACAAAGTATGCTCAGCTTTTAAGGAAGTGTGTGTTCGTTGACTTGTAATTTTCAAGCGTGTGTTTTAGCAGGAAGCAGAAGTGGAGACACGGCAGTAGTCCAACAAAGAAAGATCCATTAACCTGACTTTTTTTCTTTTCTTCCAGATTTCAATTTGTTCACTGATTGAGGAGTGGTAGTTCCTGGTAGCTGGAAAACAAGAGCTACAGCCTGGCATCAATCTTTTTTGATGGAAGTCAGTGGTGGCTATGGACTATTTTGACATTTGACTACCTGTCACCTAACATTGGTATCCAGCCTTAATAACCCCTGCCATGGATGCAACTACTTTTCATGAAGAAGATTTTGAAACAGAAATATTGACAAGTCATACAAGACCAGCCTAAGCCATGAAATGATGGCATTGACAACATCCTGGTTGAGTGCTACAGAAGCGCTAGAAACATACATTTTTAATATCTCCTTAAGAGTAAAATGTAAGCTCCAAAAATTGTTTTCGACAAATTTGGGAATATGTGTTGATATCTCAGGATCACCTTTAAGTGGGTATAGAAAGGTAAGGTCATTGGTCAAGCAAATATATTTCCCCTGTGCACCTACATTTGAAAGTCAGCAGGAGATTTCTCAACCCTGTTTTATCATTCCTTTTCTTAAGCTGAGAAAGACGTTTGAAACTCAGCTCTTACCATTGCATTTCTGTATCCGAATACCAAAAAAATTGGACATGCATTTTCCCAACTGGTTTCTTATTGCATTAGACAATGCTGTGCTACTGTGTTCAATTGAATACTGATAGTTTTTACTGCACTTATATTTGCCAATTTTGTGAACATTTGGTGATGTTACACTCCAGGTGTTGAGTTCTGCTACAGGAAGACCCAAATTCAGTATCTCTCTATTAAAGTTCAATCTTTACAATAAACTTTAAAGGATGTTTTCATTAGATTTCAGGGGGAAATCACATGAGTAAAGAGAGACAAATTTAATAGATGTAAGCCTTGTTTTTCACAAGTTGAAACTATAAATACAGTGGTTGCTAACTGCATTCTTCCAGAAGGAAAACACATTCTGCTTTCAAAATACCTTCATAAGGAAAAGTTGCAGAGCAACAAGTTACCTAGCTTGAGGGCACCACTGGCTGTACAAAACGGGTCCCTCTCACTCGGGTTTCTCCACCTTTGTTTGCATTAATTTTATCCTCCAAAAAGGCTAAGATTGTGACTGAAAGAGAATTATACGACGTGAGTAGTTTTGAGTGCTGAATGAAACACGTACTTAAAGTCCTGCATTACATCACAACCCCTCATCTCTTACAAAGAAAAGTTCTAAGGGCATAATGACCCACTCATTCTCTGAGAAAAACAGTACTAGCTATTAAAGCAACCAGTGAATCTCACCCACAGACAAAGGTACCCTGGCATGCCAGCATGAGTGCACGTGGGCTATTACAGGCCCAGCTATGGGAGCTGGCTATTCACCTCAGCCTTCTGGAGTAGGTTCCCCACCTTGATCGTCTGTGTGTTAGCAAAGAATGTTCCCCCCTCCGCAAAGCTGGGTCCTGGAGTGGGTGGAATTTGCATGAAGGACACTTCCTTCACAAACCTGTAATCTCCCTTGCAAGAAGTTTGGAATCAAACATAAAACCAATAGACATTATTCTGCCTCCAACAGAAATGTAGAGTTCAAACAGATTTGTTGAAATGTATTTAAGAATTTTGGTAAGATATTTTAGAACACAGTAGCACATGTGTTAGCACAAACCCACCCAATTAGGGTAAAACATTCTGGATGCTTTATTCCCATTAACCCAAACATCAACAAGCAATATCTTCTGGGTTACTGCTAAGATGTCAGTGTTCTTAGATTTCTATTTTAAGTGCTGAAGGAAAAAAAAAATTACGCCTAAAAATTTAGATTACAGAATGACCCTGACTAAAGTAGTTAAAATTGGAAGAGTTGCAGTTGAAAATATTATAAGAAATTGTTTTCTATAAAATATGTTACTGGGAAATTCATGCAAATCTCTTTTTTCTGACTTTGTAAAAGAAAAACTGTAATCTAAATGTTAAAGTCTTAAGCTGCGGTTTTTATATTTAAGATAAAAATCTTGAATCTAGTAAAACTTAAATTCAGTTAGGTATGAAGATTCCAATTAATTTTACTGTATACTATTCATAAGTGGAAGTATCTCTTGGAGTCTGCAATCCTAGACAAAATTTTCCTGTCCCAAACTTTTCTAAGAGCCACATGTTCAAATCTATCCTTTCTTTTATTGACCCACAGAATTGCTGTGATAATTTTATTTATTTAACCATTTAAGATCCTGATATATTTGCCTGTGGTTATGCATTTATGACTATAGTCTTGAAAGCAGAAAAGAAGCATGTGTATCAGCCTCCCCACCCCGTGGCACCTGGGGAGAACAGGAGGGTTTTCCCCTGGGCTCTCCCAGCAGCCCCAGCCAAGTGCAGCCAAAGGCAGGGCAGCCCAAGAACCGTGGGACCAGTGAACCTGAGTGGCCAGAAATGGTGTTACTGACAACAAATGACAGTAGAAAAAATCCCCCAGGTTGGTTAACTAGGGTATTTTACAAAGGAGGCTGATCCAGAGTAAGGACAGCAATGAGCTCCTTAGGAGTGTGAAGACAAGGGGAGCAAGGGGAGTTCAGTACACCAGATAGAGAGCCAGAGAGAGGTACACACTCACAACACAATCATATTAGTTTAGGATCAGGATCAAGCTTTTGATTCCAACAGAAAGGTTGGGGGATTATTAAAAATGCTGTTTAATTGCTGTGACTACCTTCCCTGTTAAAGTGTTAAACCTCTTGTTTCTCATTCATTATGGAACAAAAGACTAAGCATTTAGAATACTCCTGTGTCACCAAGACCTATATGATAAACTGCTGCCCTACTCCTTTCCTATTAGGGCAAAAGAAAATAAAATATTCTCATCCAATTATACTGGAAAGGTGATCTTGTTGAAATAGTTATGAGCTATGATTTGGGAGCATCTATGCTCAATATTCATTCCTCTTTTCCAGAATTTTTTTTTTTTTTTAAAGTCTGCACCATCAAGAAGGGTAAAATCCATTGTTCCCCTGTGCAGGCCTTTTAGCAGTTTCTCTCTAAGTTGCATCCATGCCCCTGAGGAAGGGCCTGGGATTTCTGGTATCATGTTACCCCAGCCTACACCAAGAGGCTCTTAGCACAACGGTACTTTCATGAGTACTGTTGCTAGGGGAACTGCAAAGTACCAGAAACTGTCAAAAAGGGGTGGGGGTTTTTTTGTGTGTTTGCTTGTTTTGAGGAAGAAAAGAAAAAAAAAACAACAAAAACCCACCACAAAACTTACTCCAGGCAAATCTTTAGTTATTCTTACAATGTATAACAGGGCCCAGTCTGAACTCACATCTCAATAGATTACAATCCACACCATCTCACATTTGGCAAAAGTGCCGATTCCTCAGAGCTACAAAGAACAATATATATACTTAAGTCCATACTCACCTCAATCAGTCTGTGTCTGTGCATTCTGTGGGGGATTTAGAGGATGCACAGGTCATTGTATCAGAGAATTGAAGAGACATATTACAGTACATTATGCTGGGCTTCACCTGGACTGGACACACATGAAAGAGAATTCAGCTGCCACAGCTCCCTTTGTATCTCCGTTTTTCAAATTCTGAAAACAAGCTGAAAAGGAGAAAAGGGACTCAACTTTTTCAAACCCACAAAAACTACTGAATAAAGATACAATCACAGGTTTGAATGAAGGTAAACAATGTTATCATCAAATCACAGACAGTTTTAAACTAAATATTCTAAACGTGATGTTTTCATGTTCATGGAAAATTTGTTTCCTTCTACATTAATTGCATTACAGAGATTTAATGGAATGCCTAGTTAAATTGTTAGAAGAATAGGTAATATCCATATAAAAAGAATAAAATATGGCACCTGGCAGGTTTTTAAGTTAAAAGCTTACTGTTACCTATTTTGTATTGAATTTGTATAAATGACTAAAGAAGATGTAAAATACAAATGAGAAAAAAAAAAATCCTATAACAAAGGAAAAATTATAGAGTAGGATTTACCAGCCATTCAGGTTTGCATTTCAACAAAACAGCCTATATCTTGGGTTTGTGTGGAATTGGTTTTGAATTTTGAAATAATATCTGCACTAGATGTCTATTAGATGCAATACTGTACTAAAAATCACTTTATTCTTCCACAGGTTTAGGCAAACTTGATTCTTCCACACCAGATCATTTCTCTCATTTCTGGGCACATACATACCTCAGTCAAAACTTAACTTCTAGGTGTGGTCCCAGGACTGAAGGCTGATTCTGGGAAGCATTGAGAGCCATCAGCCCAAACTACTTCTATGAGAACTGCAGACAAAAGGCTCCTCATGCACCCAGGGAACAGTGAAAAGATGGAAGTTGTTCATAGTAAACCCCAGCTTATTATAAGTATGAAAATATCTACAGATAAATTTCTGAAAGCAATTGGGTGCCTTCTCTCTGAGTTTAAATTGTCCCCTTCT
>NW_024581135.1:17575096-17678339 GCF_017639235.1 Corvus kubaryi
TTTTTATATAGCATGCCAAAATGGGACCTTGATGAAGACCTACACAGTGCATAATTTCCTTTAAGTTCCTTTAAGCAGTCTTGTGTTATGAGTACAATTAAAAGTCCATCAGTATCCCAAGTACTCGTGCATTATCTACCCTGCCACACTTCACTAATGCGTCTTATCATTTAGGTTGTTAATACTGTTCAGTGTAAAGACAGTCTTTCTGAGGTAGACTGTTCAAGTTCAAGGACAAGTCTTTTTCTTACGAAATGCATGACATTCAAAAAAAGACAACAAATAAATACTACATGTACAATATGTAGCAATGAGGTAGAAATGGTTTTAAAGAACAAATGTCTGAACGCACATCTGATGAAAAATATTTTTAAAAAGGAAATGAAAAGCCTCTAGCAACTGCATATAAACCACAAGAACAAAAACAAAACAAAAAGAAAAAAAAAAGAAAAATGAACCACACAAAGTTTAGGTTTGGAAATAAACTTTTGCTTCTTTTTCCATTATAAAACAACAAGAAGGAATGAATGTGCTCCCAACCTTGGTGTAGTACAGAACCATTTTATAAATATTTAACATTCTATAGGACTGATTCATATATTCTCACACAACTCTGTGGCAAGGCTGACCCATACTGCCGACATTCTACATATCACTGAGACAGGGAGGTGAAATTTTCCTGCTTTCAGTCTAATTGTCTTTGACAATTGCAGTGCCTAGTGCTACACTGCTTGTGTTGTATTTAAAAACAGGGGAAAGAGTAGAGACTTGTTCATTAAAGATGCAGTATCCCTGGTTCACAAAAATGCATCTGGCAGGTTCAAAATCGAATGTCAACCAAAGGTCCTTGCAGAGTGTGAGCTTCAGTTCATGTATTGGTTAGTCACCAGCACAGCTGGGCTTTTTTTGAATTCTGAAATACTAATATCTCCATGTTTACTAATGTGCTTCATATAAATCTGCAGACAATTAAATGACTTTTCCTTTTTTTTTTCTTTTTTCTTTTTTTTTTTTTTTAAGTAAAGAGACAAAGCTATTTTTTGGACATGGTGTGTATGCACATATAAATATTATATACACACATGCACACATACAAGATGGAAAGGAGTGCTGTGAGGACAAGGTTAGCTTTCAGAGCTGATGATGAAAACCAACAGATATAGGTTATTATACATTGGAGGGATGACTTTTCTAACAAGGGCAGAAATCAGGAGTAATTCCTTTAAGTCAAAAGGGTTATACCACCTTCAAACTGGTGTAAGTGAAAGCGTAGGAGGCCCTACAACTTTTGGTGGCCTTGTTTTGTGACAAAGTGTATCCTTCAGATCTGAGTAATACACTCTCCCTTGTGATGGAGTGCTTGAGAGAAAAATGCAGGGGGATTGTAAGAACAGCCCTTTACCTGAAGTCATTTGTATTTGCAGACAGTGAAAACCCTGGTCATATCCCCAAATTTGCTTTCAATGTATTAACATCTTGATGCAGGAATTAATTTGCAACTCTTTAACTAGACGATCCCCTAAAGAAACATCCTATGAAAACCCACCTAAATATGACCTTGTACCATTTTACAGAGCACAGCCTCCAAACAGCTGGTAAAGACACCCAGATGGTGTATGGCCTATGTATTTTAGTCAGATGGTTGATTTTCCCCTTGGTAGGTTTGTAATGCTCAAGAAAACATTTTGCCCATCTCTCTGCATTTGAGTAGAATACAGACTGACTAACAGATAAATAATCCATGTGAAAGTAAATAGCCTTAAAGTAAACTGCCTTCACATTCCATTGATCAGCTCAGTCAGCAAACTTTTATAAATTGTCACTAATGTTCTAAATATTTTGAAGAGAAACATGCCAGAAGTATAGAGTATTTCCATTTCTGTCTCACATAAGGTCATTATGAACTCCTCCTTGAATTGATATTGATCCTTCAGCTTGCAGGAATATTCCTCCAATTTATTTTACTTTTGTTGCTATAGCTGTTACTGAAGGTACAAGGAAGAAAAGGAGCTGATGCAGAATGGAACCCACACATAAAAATATGACATAAAGCATCTGCAGTGATAGGCTGACACAGCAGATGCTCTTTAACAATTTCAGGTTCCTTAAAATTCAGGGTTGTGCCAGTGGCAGGAAGCCCCAGCCAAACACCTGGGCATTTCTGTGGCAGCAGCCCCCAGCTTTGCCCAATTGTAAAAGACAACAAACAGCTTTCCACCATGGAAACGTCTAAGACCAGCAAATATTTCGTCCTGAAAACACCATTAAAATGTATTTTTTCTCTCTTCTCAAAAACAATCCTACCCTTTGGGACCCGCTCAAGTTCAGGATAGTGCTTCAGTGACTAGAAGGCTGCTGAGAGGGGTGAAGGACCAGCAGCATGCCAAAACCTGCTCACTAGGGACAAAACAGGGACTGAATGTGAGAGAAGGAAGGAAAGAATAAGGACAGGACACGGCAGGGGGTTTAGCCGGCTCAGCCCTGAATTCTGTCAAAGGAGTGGCCAGAAACCAACTTGGAGAAGGGCTGAGGTGCCTCCTGTTAGCAGTTCCTGGCCAAGCTCTCACCAAATTCAACAGGCACCCTCCCAAAGCTATACCAAGGACAGCTGCTAGTAAGGAAGGATTTGGGTAACAATCTGGCTCTGTTTTCCTCTCCTTACAGCAGCCATGATAGGATGAAGTTTTCCACTTCTGCCGCCCAAAACTGAATTGAGACCTGGAGAACGTGAGCATGTGTGTGTGGAACCTGCACTTTCACACCACTTCAGTTTCTGCCTGCTTCTCACTTTGGTTAACATTTGAAAAATCCATTTCCCAGAGTGACTTTTTAGAGAGAATGACTTAAAGCTGGAAGAGAAAGGGACTGTCTATAATTCTGTTTGCTTTTGGTTTTGCTACAGGATAAAAAGAGGAGGGAAAAAACACTCAGTGCGTAGTTTTCATTTTACAAGCTGAAAAAAAATGTTAGGAATATAGTTGGGAGAAACAGTTTATCAAAACTTGTCTGAGCCTTTTAAATGAGCACAGCTCAATGGCAGATATGAAAGGCAGTGTCTAAGACAGAAATTGGGTCAGCGACCTGCAACAGTGTACTTGCCAGTGTGATCAGTGTGAACCTACAGCTAATGGGGACATCAGCATCTCCCAAATACGAGGATGGTGGAATGACCGGGGTGAAGAAGCAGCCTGTGGAGGTTTGGGGAAGCAGAAAGACTGGGTCATAACAAGGATCATAGACTGTAATTGCTGTTGAAAAGAAAAAGAAAAAACAAGAAAAGCAGGTGATGTACTTAAGTCTTACTTTCTATATCCTTAATGAAAGGCACTGTTTTTAAAATGGTACTTTTATGCTTAAAACATAAAGTTTTAGATAGACAAAATGTTTGCCAGGAATCCATCTTAAATTAGATTTTGGTTTATTTGCTCTGTTTTTAGCATGTTCTATCTAAATATATATATATATATCTTAAAAGAAAAATAAAGAAAAGTAATAATCAAGAGTCATAAATTTCCAGCAATATCACAAAATCCCTCATTAGCTTTCTGAACGCTAAATGTCTCCATTGATTTAACAAAACGGACAAGGTCTGTACAATTTTTGAGAAGACAAACATGACCTAGTAACAGATTGGTATCTCTCTTCTTGGGGCTTTTCAGTGCATTTATTTAATGTTCTGGACGTACATTACTTAAGAGAAACATTAAATGCCAGTGCTTTGCAACAGTTTTGTTACTGTTTCCTTAAAGTAAACAAAAAATACATTCAAAAAAGCAAGGCTGTTTTGTTCATGTGATGGCAGAGGCTTTGGGCAGCTGCAACACACACTGCTCTTGCTCAGAGACATTACCCAACATCAGTCAGCTGTCACCAAAAGAGTTGCACGGAAAGCATTAAAGGATAAAAAGAAGGGGGAGCTGGGTGGGGGAGAACTGAGCAAAATGCCACACATGCCAGCTAGTCTTTCCAGAAGGAAGACACCAGAATATGTATATTTGGGGGAGGAAAAAGGAGGGGGTAAAGAGCACTAACAGAGAAAAACTTGACTTCAGGGGAAAAAACAGCAGCTCTCTGAAACTTGTTTAGCAGGTTCACATTCCTAATGTAATCTGACTTGTGTTGGTGGTGTTTTTTGCCCTATTTCTTACTTTGCTTTCCAAGAGAAACGTAACAAAACTGAGGTAGAAATAATGGTGGGCACACTCCAGCCTGAAAGATTTCTTAATGGATGCTAAATGAAGATTGCATTAAGGACAATGAAGCCATACGTACACAACAAAAACTCAACTTTACAGTTTGGGAAGGGAAGTAAATGTACTTTGAGGGTTCAGTTTTGCTTTGTTATTTGTACTGTTTGTTTGGTCACAGTCCACTGCACTGCTATAAACAGCTCTGCAACCCATAGCTCTACCAGCGACCTACACTGATTCCACTCCCTACAGCTTCACCAAAATAGCCTCAAAACTACGACTAGAGCCATGCAACAAAGGCCAGCCGTCACAGCTTAAGGTAATTTGCCTCTCAGAATCCTACCAAATCTTACGTTTGACTGTTTCAGATGCTAACATAAACCGATTAAGTGGCTCTTTCATTCATCTATGCACCTTCTAAAGACTGTATCACGTTATTATCAAGGAGCAATATGCTGAAAACTCTTACAGTTTACCAACAAGAAAAATCATTCTGCTCTGGTTTGATGTGACAAATTGGCAAAAGAACCATTCCTGAACACTGGGAAATGCTTTTGTTTCTATTTTTAAAAACTGTAAAGCTTCAGTCATATCACGCTTTAGTTTTTTCCTGGATACATTCAAAATAATTTTCCTTGCCATATTCCAATTGTTGAGGTAAACATACATATTTAATATAAAGTAACATTGAAGCCTAGCCTATAACTCTCAGCAGTACATAGTGCTTTCAACACATTCCTTTGAGGTACTGTACAAATCACAATCACTTTCCTGAGTTTTTGCAGACAGAACATTAAAAGAAATGAACTGCAGAAATTAAGGTCCAGATTACCATTACCCTGTTTTACCTGTTCTTAGTTTAACACCACAGAACAGACAGGATTGAGGAATACTGTTGCTCTTAGAATAGCAAAAATCTGGCTCTCTGTCGCAACACAACCGTTCATCTCTTTAGTCCAATAATGTTTGAAGTTAAAGCTCTTTATATTAGCACATGCCACCAATGTAATTGTGAGGCAAACAAAAAATAAAGCACCACTTCAGGCACTTGACAGCAACTAAATCTCAAGAACAGCAGAATGGAATCAACACACAGGGTTCATGTCCTTCTGAAATCAACCCACTTGCACCTTGCTCCTTGGTGAGTATTGTCTAGCTTGAACAGAACTGAGCATCAACATGCGCTTTCTGTCACGTGTGGCTTTTTCAGATCAGCAGCTCTTGTTTGATGCACTTTTCCTTCAAGTATACCCTGGCTCTTTAGAGGCAAGGTAAATTGTAGTCTTCCCAGTACCCTTTGCAATTTTAACACTACTGAAAAGGGTTCTCTACCCCTATGTAGCAGATTCTGTGTGTGCCAACATTCATTACATTTTTTTTTAAGTAGCATCACTGACTGCAACCAAACATTTTGTTCCATTCAACATATGTATCAAGCTCTTTTTGAGATATGCTAGGCTGTATCTTGCAGAAAGCATTTTCAAAGTCTTGATATGTAACTGGCCTCAACTGGCTGGGCATAATGGCTGAAAGGTCTGTGGCTGGCATGGCATGGAGTGGGCCCACCACGGCTTCCTGACATAAGTGAGCCACATCTAGTCCAGAAAAGCCTTCTGTGCGCTGGACAAGCAGTGCAACCTCCTTGTCATTGAGACAGTAATTGTGCTGTGAGAGCAGTTGTACTATTATCTGGTGTCTCGCTGTGCTGTCAGGAAGTGGAATTAAAAGTCGTTTCATGAAGTACCTTCGAAGAGATTCATCAATTTCTTCTGGTTTACTCGTGGCGCAAATTACTACTATTTGGTCCTCAGCAGAAGTCAGTACAGTGTCCAGCTGCATAAGGAACTCGGTTCTCATCCGACTTACTGGACTATGTTCTTCACTCACTTGAGAGGAAAGGAGCATATCAATGTCACTAACAAAAATCACCGAGGGTTGGCGACACCTTGCCACGAGGAAGGAGGCATGGACAATTTTTTCTCCTTCCCCTAACCACTTTGTGACAAGGCCAGAGCCAGTGATTTTGAAAAAGGTGGCCCCCAGCTGACTAGCTATACATCTGCCCATTAATGTTTTGCCTGTTCCCCGAGGTCCAAATAAAAGGATGCTCCGAGGTAGAGCAGTCAGTCCATTGAATGCATCTGACCTCAATACTGGCCATAAAACCTCCTCCTTAATGATGGCCTTTACTAGATCTAGGCCAGCAATGTCGCTCCAGTCCACGGGAGGTCCTTGGTTGATAATCTCATTGGTAACAAGGTCAATGAGGTGTGTGTCAGTATTCTTCAGTTGCTCGTCCACAGAGTGGTTGGATGAGGTAGCTGCACGAAGTCCCGGGCCTTGCATTGGGTGAGGGAGGAGCTGCCTATGCTCGTCACCATGCTCATTCATTACTGGGGAGCTATACTTCCCAAACGAGTCACTCGATCTCGAACCCAGTGAGTTTTTAGCAGTACTATAGGATGGGGGTGTTAAAGCCCTACTGGACTGGCTACTGAATTTCCTTTGCTGTTCAGAGGACATTAGCTGCTTTGTTGGCTTAAATGCTAAGGATGATGTTTCAGCACTTCTGTCAAAACCATTCCCTCTGTTTGCATTTGAAATGCTGTTGTCTGGCATTCGATACATTGGACTCTGTGTAGATCTCTGTTGGCCATAGCTGTAATTTCCATAACTGGAGTCCATTTCTCCTTGCCCTGCCATGTAGAAAGCTTTCCTTTTGAGAGAGCTGGCTGAACTGTTTGTCAGGGCAGATGGCGCAATTGGCGTCAGACCATGGCCCTGGTAGGAGTAGCTGGGGACAGTGGTTGGGGGCAGAGGGGTTGGAGCAGGGATTCCTGAAGGCAGGTAAGCCGAGGGTGGCGGGGCACCCCCAGGGCTGTACCCAGGGCCAACAGCGGTTTGAGGAGGATAACTGGCGGAAGGGTAGCTGTAACTGGAGAGGTTGGAGGTCCCGTTGTAGCCAGGGACGAGGGCTGGTGGTGGCGGCGGTGGAGGGGGCTGTAAAAGTCCCGAGCTATGCAGGGGGGATGGATGAGGGGATGGAAGTGCAGGTGCTGGCTGGCCACTGTAACTGGTATGCAAGTACGAGCCATTGTATCCTGTGGCATATTCCTGAGATGGGAGCCCTGAATGAAGACTGGGAACGGTGTGACTTCCACAGGTGCTGCTGGAGTAACTGGGTTCAGCCAGGTTACTGGCCACGCCAGGAGAGCTCCCGATGCTGGCTGAGACATCTGCGGGAGGGAGGGCTGCACTTACCCCAGCTTTGCTGGCAGTGATGACATCTGGGACACAGTTCATGGGATACACACTCTCCGAGTTCAGGGATGGCTGCCAAGGCTCACTTTCATTCTTCCGACCATTCACCAGCCCCGAGGGAGCGTCAGAGTAATTGCTAAGAATGGGTCGCTCAGCCGGGCCTTCCAAAATACCAGAATATTTTTCTGCATACTTTTTCAGAAGGTTGGAGGCGGTGAGAGCCGAGATGTCGTCATTGGCCCAGGCGTACTGGTAGGTGCGCTGCAGGTGCCCCCGGTAGGCTTCCACCTTGTGGGCTGGGGACCGGGTGGTGGAAGTGATATCGAAGTGCTGTTCTGGCCACTGGGCATGCTCCGGCGTCCACTGCATCTTCAAGCCTAGGGCAGTAGGAAATAACACAGTTAACAGTGACCTCAGCTTTTTCCATGTGTTTTCAAATGAGTTCTCAAACATGCAGCCTGTGAACTTCTTCAGCTCTCTGAAACACCGTACTTAACACCACCAGTTGTTAGGGAAAGAAAATGTAATGTTTTTAAGAAGCGGTATGGTTGGTTTGTTACAGGGACATACCCACATAGCCAAATTTTTTGCCAATTCAGGAGGGGGTCAATTTTTTGTTTAAAAAATATAGGTAATGCTACAGCTCTCGAAGTAATTAAATAAAACTCAGTACATTTTAAATACTCTGAGTGGAGATTTACTGTTAACATACAAGGCATCCAACTGCTCTGTCCTCTTTCATCACAGTTTCAGTTTCATATTTTAACCAATATAAAAATATGAGACACAGCTGACAGATCACATCTAGGATACCTCTCTTATTTGGTACTGAACACCTAGTTAGCAGAGTATAATGCACCCTGCGCAGAACAATATGACACAGACATAGCAGGTCATTCCATAATCCAACTCTCATCTAAAGTGGTCCACGACAGTTTCAAATCTGCTTCGTGGAGTGCAGCAAAGCAATCTCCCAGGCAGCGCTCTGTCGCTTTCATCACACAAAGCCTACAACTCGGTATGAATTACAACTGGCTCCTTTCTGCCTCTCAGTTCTGTTGTTGAGGGTCTGGAAAAAAAAAACAAGCATGACTTGTCTGTCGGTCTCCTTGCGTGCTTTCTCTTCCCCCCCCTCTGCTTCACAGCCTCCAGGGTACAAAGAAAGAGGGTTAAAGAAAAAAAATAAAGCTAAAAAAAAGATGAAGAAAAGGAAAAAGAAATGAAGCCAAGTCCCTAAAAGTTCTGTGGCTTCCACAGCTAGCTATAAAAAAACCCCAGAATAAGCAATACAAAACCAAAACCAAACCTATCATTAAAAAAAAAAAAAAAGAAAAAAAGTGCATATGTCATACTAAAGCAATTAATCTTTTAATAATGTGATGTGAATTGTCCTTCCTCTTTGCAATCCACTGCAATAGGTAAGAGCAATTTACAAGCGTTAAGAAAACTCCCTCCAACTTGTACCTATGCATGGTAGACACATTGCTGGGTTTTGTACAGCTGTATCAAATAGACCTCCTTAATCTCTCTCGTATTACCAAAAGTGATTTTTGCAAACAGTCTTGTGCCCTCTGGCACAGATTCCTTGATAAGGAGGAGGCCTAGTCGAAATGAAGCATCTGTGGCACTAGCTCCCCTCTGAATTACTGCAGTCTATTTTGACAGCTTCTACCCCCTCCTGTTTCTCTCCCCAACCCCTTTAGCTCTTCATTGCCTGACTCTGGCATCTGACATGGCCAGCTTAGCCTCGCTGAGCTAAACCTAACACAGCACACAGTTTGGTAACAGAATGGCATGTTTATTCCCTTCTGACTCCCTCTTCCTTGTTTGCAAAACCACTGCACCAGACACTGGAAGTTAATTAGCAGGATGATGCTGTGCTAATTGTGTTAATTTACAAGGTTTTAGTCAAAGAGAATCATGCCAGGGCTGGCACTGCTGTCATGCTTCCGACTTAATGATTAAGAAATACTGAAAACAAGGTGGGAAGGATTGCAGTAATTACACAATAAATGAATAAAGCAACAGATTCATTTGCAATTATATTTTATTGTGGTTGCACTCATTTGCATTTGGATTCTTCTATTTTTTTCTTTTTTTGGATTCACGTATTTGCAAATCACCAAATCATTTCAATTTAGGCTGAAAATGGCAAAGTACCTCTAATTGAGCCTTATATTTTATTAGTACAACTATTGCAAATCTCACTCCTTCTGAGCATGCCATTGATTACTTGTGGATTTTTTTCTTCCTGAGCATTCTCTTTCTCTCTCATTTTTCAAACAATTTGACAACTTGATAAAAATATCTGTTAATAATTATACAGTTATCCTAGAAAAGTTATTCAGAGAAGTGCTTTTGACAAATGCAGCTTTGAGACTGAGGTTTTGTCAGATTTGTTTCTATCATCTACCACTAATATAATATTTTTTTCTAATTGTTTCAACCATTGTCTTTTAGAGGGAGTAAGTATATAATGAAATTGGGAAAAATTATTTAAATGTATTTAAATAATTGCATTTAAAAAAATGCAATTTTAATGAGATACTATCAGAAAGGTCCAGAAATCACACCTTGTTAAATTCTGCTGGAAATCTGAAGAGCAAATCACTAAGACCCAGTTGCAAGTAATCAGCATCTGAAGTTATTCTAATGTCATGAGAAATACCACAAGCTTTTTTAAAAGCAAAAAATATTAATGTTCTTGTAACATAGAACTGCATGACAGCATACAGGTTAACTGCCTCATTACAAAAAAAAAGTCAAACAAAACAAACAAACCCTATCTGTGTTCTGCAATGTTTTGCTTATAAGGTTACCAAAACACTGAAAGCTTCTGTTACAGAGATGCAGAAAAACTTGAGGAGGTTGATGTTTCACTAGATACTAATGAACAGATGCCATGGGAAAGACTCTGCAAAGAATGCACTAAAGCAGCAGTGAAACTTTGGAAAAAGAAGGCAAAATAGACATGGATGGAACAGAGAACCTGATAGGACTGTACTTGTACTGTAGTTAATGAATATGCTTTTGACACATTGTTTTTGACTGCTTCTAAAAGAAAGCCTATTCAATTTAAAGAGATAATAGAATGTACTGGGTCAGAGCTGAATAACATATATCACACACTACCTACTTCGTAAGCTTTTCAAAATACCTTTCACAAATACTTAAAAAATTTCATCTGTTGGTCTTTTTTATTTAGAATGGAACATGTGTTTTTAAAATAAAATAATTAAATTTATAGGCATAGTGGGGAGATGTATTTAGATTGTGTAAAAATTAAATTCTTTGAATTTTGTCTAGATTAATTTCTTTTCCTTATTATGAGGCTGCAAAGAATGTCAGAAAATCTAAATTGTTCATTATAAGAGGAGGGAAAAATCACATCATCAGCATTCTTTATTTAGAATAATTGCTGGATAGACCAGTAGTTTCACACTGTCTTGCTATCTTTGGATATGCTCACTGAACAATAATTGAAAGTTTATTTATTGATGCATATTAAATACCAGTGCATTTAACAAAGGCTGTAAAGGCAGGATTAGGCTTTGATTAGATAAGCTTAAGAGAACAGGACTGTTCTCATCTCATGAAACATGAGCATTTATTCCAGCACATCGCAATCATTAGTGTTATTTGGAAGCATAGGTTAATAGTTAACCATAAGCACATTTTTTGCATTAGTAAGCAGTGAAGAAATCTGAATTTACATGAAGTCTACTGGAATGGTCTGGACTGGGGGGCACAAAGAGCCATTTCCTCAATTTGATATTAATTGAAAAAGCAGAAAACTTTCGCTAGGTTTGACACTATTTGATAATAGCTCACAAATTGTTTGACGAAAGTCAAATGTCTGATTTGGGAGAAAAAAAGAAGAAGAAGCAGCTGTTGTACTTTTTAATTATGCAAACATTCCCCTTCCCTCTGCCCACCCTTAGCCCCAAATTGCTTAATGTTTGTAGCCACTCCCTCTCCATATTTCAACTTGTATCTTATTAATTCCTTTTTGTTTTAGCTGATACATCTTTCTGCATTTCCTTTGTTAGGACTTCAAATGCTGATGTAAACATCTAAAATCAGGTAAATCAGGGCATATTTAGAGGTTGCATTTTTTTATTTTAGTGTAATTTAAACTCTGACATAAACCCCAGTCCTGCAGATAGTGTATTTGGTTAATAACTTTCTGAAAATCCAGAAGCAATGCAAGGCTGAATGTATTTAAAAAAAAAAAGATCTTTGCTAACTTAGGAATCCGCTGAACTATCGACATTTTTGAACTGTGTAAAGTGTGCTGGTATGGGCTGTAAAAGGCAAAAGGAAAGGATTCTGTTCCTTAAGTACACATATGTACTTATCAGAGAATTGCTTTTAAGATAAATTTAATACATTATATAGAGAGGTAGCGTAGGCTTTTTTAGTAGTATCTATTTTTCCTTGTCCTGACAGCCTTGCTATACATCCCTGCTCCATAATTATTACAGTTGGATCTATCTGGATTACATTTAAAGTAATTATAGTCAACAATTTCATTATGGAATTACTTCAAACTAAGTGTTTGACCATATTTCCCCTTCTAATATTGTGCACTTAGCCTGAAAACGGAAAATCTAATACATGATACTTCATCAGTTGCACATATAATAATAATTCCATATGGCTGAAAGCCACTTATGTATTCAGATATATGAATGAAAATTAAAAACAAACAAACAAAAAAAAAACAAACAAAAAGGGAAAAAAATGCCAGAGTTACGAAAAAATAACATTGCAATCTGAATGCAAAAATGAACAAACAACATCCTACACATCCTCACTGTCCAGCAGGGCCTGATCCTGCTGGGAGCTTGGATGAGTTTGTACATACAAAGAGCCCCCCAGTGCTGGTGCCCTCAGTATCAGGTCGAAACTTCTCATCCCCTTACAGGATTATATCTGTCAAAAAAGATAAATAACTAGCCTTTGCTTTCAATTTAAATACAAGGGTTTCTGTTTCCAGGCATGGAAACATGGTCCAGAAATAGGACCACACTGGGTAAAACCACCACAAAGGATTTACAGTGTCCCAACTCACCAAGTTGCCTAGCAAAAATGTGCTTCAGAGAAAGGATACTGGGACTTTAGTAAACCTCTCATCTATTCACACCTCTAATAAAATAATCAAACTAAAATTAAATCATATGCAGCTGTGGATTTCTGAAGATACTGGAAGAGATTGCACTGCACTTCCATAGATGCTGGTGCAAAAAACCTAAATGTCCCAGAGCTGCTGCACAGGCACTAGAAACAGGGCAGTACACCAACCTTCCCAACCAGCTACCAAAGCTTCAGTTTGGATCAGGGGCCTTCAACTGTTCCTTCAACATACCTGAGGCAAAAGAAAATAATTCTTCTCTTCTCGTGGTCTCTCTTTTCCTGCCCCATTCACCCCTGCAGTGCATAGGTCCTACCTAGCACACATCTGCAGCTTCCTTTGCAAGCATCAGGAGCTCAAGCAGGTTCTTAACTTTAGGCCTGTCATTAAATATGATCTGAGCAACTGCCTAATGCGCTGTTGAAAAGGGCTGCACTGCACCAGGGGTGAACAAGTAAACGGATACTTCTGCTAAGTGTCCATAGCACACTGCTGCAAGGTAGGAAACAACTCCAAAGCCACAGCTCTGAGCACCATCAACCATTTTCTCTCTAGACTCGAAAGTGGATGTGAACTTCATCACTTTGGATTGCTTACAGATTTAGCCTAGGACCCCAAACACTGTCCCGGCCCGCTGAACTACTACCCTCAGCCCTGTCCCCAGTTATTCAAGACACTGAGTATTCACACAACAGACCATAATGATTTTAGCCAAGGGTTTGTTTCTTGTGGACATACGGAGATTGGCTCTGTCAAAAGAGCTATCGACTTGAATAGGTGCCTTATTGGGAACATGCCAGTATACCTCAAACCATTTACTTCAGTGAGGGCTGAAGGTGTTATTACCTTGAGGATGAGGCCCTAAAGCCACATTCTAAAGTCCTTCTTAAGTGTTGGGCAGAGCTGAATAAATGAGTCATGCTGTAACTGCTGTGCAAGATGTAGGACACACAACTCCCTGGATTTGTACTAAATCTGATAATATTTTATAAGACTGTATACTGTCATATGTCCCGTAATAATAAAAATTAATTCAAGATAAAACAATTCTTTTACACTCAATTTTTTATTAATAAGCAAAATTTCAGCTGTTTGAAGATAGTGCAACCGATCTCTCTTAATTGGAAACAGGAGGGATTTTGAAGAGTGGATTGAGCTAATTATGTTTTGCAGGGAAAGAAAAAAAGGAAAGAAAATGATTCCCACATTTATTTTCTAATTACTCAGTGAAGACCTCTGCTCTAGTCCATGAGGAACTCCTTTGACGTCAAAGGACTCAGTGGGAGGATGAGCCTCCAACTGAGATGCCCAGCTGTACAGTCCCAACTTTGTAAGCTTTTTTCAGTAAGTGGCAGCCACAAACTCACAAAAACAGGCCTGGAAAGTGCTCTCAGCATTTTCTTGGTAGGGGTCTGTTCTTCCTCTTATTATATATGCATGCCCCACGCATCAGTGGGAGCAGGGTATTTACAATATGATTTCCATCTAGCAAGGATAGTGAAAGCATTTCAATCTTTAAAACAAAACACTTAAATCATGAGTAATATTGAGGATCACGTATATGTCAACAGCACTTAAAGATAAAAGTGGTAAGAAAAATGCAACATATTTTATGCGAGCCTGGACCAGTTAAAAACAAAATTCCAGACATGAAATCTCAATCTGAACTATCTCAAACACCCCAACTATCTAACTTAAATACTGTCAAATGATTATTCTTTTAAAATCACACATTCACACCTTACAACAGCAAATTGCAATACATCTACAGCACATGAGTTCTCTTCCCACAAGCCCCCTCCCTGCCATTTACATAAAGCAGCCTTTGATAGTCACAAAGACATTTCTGGCTAAACAGCCTTTAGAAGATCCATTAGCTTCAAAGGCCTTAAGAAATAGAAATAAGGAGAAATAATAGTCAAGCAAGCAAAGGGAAACTATGCCCAGAGATGACACCGGCATATTTTGCCAGCAGAAGCAGGCTGGATCCAGAGGCCAGCCTCGCGGCAGCCTGCAGACACGGCTGGTAGGGACTGGAGCTATTAGTGAGGCACTCCGGGACGTGCCAGCATGCTGCCCACCTCGGAGGTGTTGGTTTCTGTGCAGCAGCAGTCCCTGACACAAAAACATTCTCAGTTCAGGGAGCCGTCCTTGCCGTGTAATCACATTGATGCACAATCAGCATGTGCCATAAGTAAAACCATTTATGTACACGTGTGTTGGAACCCATCTATGTAGAGAATTGGTCTTATTTGTGATTAAATGCAGTTTATCTTTGAAATATTTTATGATATCAGTCTGCCTTCACTATACTAATTTGCTCATAACACTTTTCTAAACCAACTAGAAAACACACTAATGAAAACAATAATTGAATTTTCTTTTACTCTATTATGATGCTTCCTCTTGCTAGGATTTAAATTTTCAAGCTGTTTTTGTCAAGTAGCTCTGAACAGTATCATGTCTTTAAAGGACCTAGCATGCTTTTTCAATGCCAAATGAATAAGATCATAATAATTTCTGAGAGAATACTCAGAAGAACAATAGCTGTAAACAAATGTAAGCATAATTTACATGAAAAAAAATTACTTTTTGCAGTCCACTGAACACACACTTATAGCTATAATGTATTTTTAAAAGATTTAATATACCACATAATCTGCAATTAATGCCCATATAAACATGAAAATCAATATAACTACTCTAGGAAATCAATATAACTAGTGATTCTGAGAATTAGAATATTCACATGATAAAATATAATAATGAATGGATATGGACTTTGGCCACTTGGCACAAGGATTTATGCATATTTGAAAATACAAAATGTTTTGGACCTGGAGTGTGATTGCGCTCCCACCAAAGTGCTTATTTCAAGGCTCAAATAAACCCAACTGAAGCTTTTAGAAGTACAGCAAAATGCATACTCTCTTTTTAGTCAACAAAATAGCAGAAGTAGCCTTTTATTTGGTTTCCCTTCAAGAACTGGAGTTTGAGGCACATTTACTTTGAAAGAGCATAACACAAATCCTTAAAAGCAGAGCAGACAAAATACCTTCATGCTTTATCGTGTTTCTCACGTAATCAACTGAAGCAGGTGAAACACAAAACCCTGAAGTTGTTTTTTAGCAAGTAAGTGAGAGGCAAAAGGAATAAATTTTCAGCACTAGGGAGCCTGTCATGGAACATTTGGATCTTGACCTAAACACATCTAGGAAAAAGAAACTTAATATCTGAAAATTATAATTGCCAAATATTGGATTCTATTATTTTTCCATTTCTGTTCCTAATCATGTTTTAGTAAATTGTTTCCTTTTTCATTCACACTTAGAATTATTGCTTTGGTTCCTTGCCATTAATAAAGCTTTTTAAAACCTTTTTTTCATGTATTGTAAATCCATTAAGACAATTTCCTTCTTAAGCTCACTTCGTTTTGCCAAATGAAGATCATCAGGACATACCACACGTGTCCAAAGGGACAGCAGAGCTAATGAATATGTATGTTTTATGTCACAACAGAGCACTCCCCTTGTTCTGCAGTATCGACCTTCTCTTATGTGAGTAAATAACAGGTGAGCACTTGTGCATGAGGATAAATGGGGTTAAAACTGCCATGCAGGGACATATTTTATTTGAACAAAGTGGGTGCACAATAAAGAGATTTAACTGATGCTGAATTGTTCCAAAATGTTAGGAAATCACCTTGTTTTATAACACAAGACCAAGTTACACAGCAAGAGTTATTTAAAATATATTTCCTTTTAATTAACAGCAGCAGCACTCTGTATAAATTCCACTATCATATAATTTTAATATATTTTTCACTCATCATACCTAAAAAAAGTAGGTATGAATTTCATAGCTTTATGTATAGAAACAAAAGATTAATTCCAGAGATTCATCTAGCCAGCTCTATTTGATTTAAAAATATGAAGGCAAAGCTCAATTTCAATAAGTTTCAAATAATTGTAGTCAGGTTTGACCCATTACGTTCAACTAACAAAAGTGAAAAAGCAAATTTATATGGGCCAGTAACATAGTGCTCCAGCTTGTAACCAGGAATACTGCTTTCCTTTTAAAGCACTTATTTCAAAACTTACCCTAATAGGATGGGTATGAGCAGTTGTTTTGCTCAGATTAGAGTACCTCTGCTAATTAGCTAAATGAGAACAAATACTGATTAAACGTATATATAGAAGTAATCTGATACTCAAGAAAAAAATATCCTTAACATGTCCACAGTATACAATGCTTTCACAAAAATTGTTTATGTTATTTATGCTTTTTGGCAATCTGCACATTAATTTTTAATGAAATAGTAAAGAGATGTTGCGTCTCACACTTCAGTAAAAATATTCTATAACCAGGACTGGTTGACATAGTGCATTAATTCAGTGTCCTTCACTCCTGGGACCTGTGTATAATTTAGTCCAGTCTGAAGAAAATAACTTTGATCTGAAGGCTGTGGAAAATGCTACATATGAAATGAGTTTTGGTGGGTTTAGTGTTGTTTCTTATATACAAGACGACATATGAAGATAAACTGCTTTCGAATGCTCCTGACATGGCCCAGGATTAAGAGCAGGGAGCTCTTAGCAGAGCTCATCCACTCTCTCCCTTTTTCCCATCATACCAGACACACACCACACACATTTCTCTCTACTATACGCATCAGAGCAGCTACTGCTGGCACACACAGCCTTTCCAAAGAGAATATTCTGTGCAAAAGGATTGTATTATCAACCTGTACACTGATTTGGTGTCTCCATTAAAAAAAACCCAGACAGACAATAATGTATTACAACATGGGAGATCACATTGTTGTAAGAAGGCATGGTGTTACCACATGGAACCCGAGATTTCCTCCCCAAGGTAGGGAACACCTAAGTGCAGTCCTCAGAACTGTACTAATCACGCTCTTAGGGAAAACAGAGCTCCGGCACAGCTCCTTCCCCGGCTCGGCTGCGCGAGCAGCTGACCCTTCCTTTCCTTCCTGCTCCCCCCAAAGCAGAGAAACAAGATTAAAAGCAGAAGCACAACCAAAGAACTGACATCCTAAAAAACTAAGCTGAGATAAATCTTTCCCCCACTTAAACCTTTCAATTACTGTATTTCACAAATTCCAAAGATTCTTTCTCACTCACTCAATAAAATGTATCTGAATTAACTACTGAAAAATTGAATATAGCCAGTTTTTTGCATGCTCTTGGTTTTGGACTTGCTGTATTATTTCCTGAGCATTTGAAAGGAACTATATAGATCGTTCGGTTAACTTGACAAATTATCTGGGGGACAGGGAGTGGAGGAACAGGGAATTTTCTATAGACAAATATAGAAATCTCTCTCTCTCCTTCTCTCTTTCTCTCTCCATTTATATATTTTAGACACACAGGCTCCAGAGAGAGAATGTCTCAACTGAGAAATTGAACTCTGTGTATGCTGATATTTTTTCCATATTCCTGGAGAGACTGGTAAGGAAAAGAAACTAATTCATCATATTGGATATTGGTTCTCCTTTCTCAAAAAATAAAGCAAAGTTCATCCTGCAACAGGAAAAGTTGAGCCATGTCCTAAGACACACGGTATGTCATTGAGAGGGTGCACAGGCAGAAAAAGAAATACATGCTGGTTTTAAAAACAGAAAGAAATTATAGAGCCCAGCTGATAAAATGTCCCAGTCTTTTGCAGCTATCACACAAATTTAGCCATTGCTGTAAACAGCCTTCAAGATACAACATAAATCTAAACCATGCAGTGATCATATCAATAACTAGCTGAGTACAGCTGATAGCTTAAACAACAATAATCTGTGTTATTTTTCTGTAATTTTGTCCATAGTCTTATTGCATATGTAGCCACCTAATGATGAAATACTTTTAAAATTTGCTTCAGGGTACAGAAGTCAAGCTCCACTGATTAGCATCTCAAAGCACACTACAGGCACACATTTGTATAGCAGAATAATAGCACTTGTGTTTGTATGCTGCTGAAAAAAAACCCAACTACCCCCCACCCCCCCACTATTTTACTTGATGTTTGATGATGCACACTGATGAAAGCCCTTTCTCTCACAGAATATATATAATATATAACAGCTAACTGTAAGAATTTCAAAGACAAGGTAGAAAGGTAACATCACAAAAAGGAGCCAAAAAGGGACTTTGGGGCCAATACAAGATACTTAGACCCCAGGTTCATGGGCCTGACTCTTCCATCACTTCTCTGGTTTGAAGTCAGAAGAACTACTGAAGTTTACAATTTATTGTAAAGGAGATAAATGTGCCACATTAAAATGTGTTAATTACACACATTATATTTTATTCACCAGTATTTGGGGTTTGGGGCATGTGTTTAATAAAAATTCACCAAAGAAAATATTTCATTAAAATCTGGATAGAGAGTTCTGATATTCACTGCACTACCTCAGCTTCTGATTAATTTCCTATGTCTAATTAGGTGGCATTCAAACGTTATTGAATGTGAACCTTCCTAAAATTCGCTGTAAACTGACTGGACAGTGTCTCATTTCAGCCACATTCTGAGACTCCAGTCCAACAAATTGCTTTCAGCAGCCCTGCATCCTTCCCTGTGCATCCCCCTTCTGCCATTTCTCCAGGCATAATTTATTACAAGGTTTTAGTTAGAAATGTCTCCATCTAATTTTGTATTAAATAATATTAGAAGAGTGCATCCACTTGGATTTAGTATTAAAAATGCTATACACTATCAACAGGAACATTAGAATCTCACTAAGTATTCAGCAACTATAAGCTTAAATTATTTTTTTCTATTAACACCTCTTTTTTCATCCAGAATGTGGAAGTAACATACAGGAATGACTTAAAGAGTGCTTAGCATTAATGTAATTAAACACACTTAGCATCAAGAATTAAGTTCACAAACAAATAGATATTCACTGAAGTATTTGATATCAGGAGTAAACATTTATTAAAAGTTGCTTTTACTCCAGAAAAATAATTTTTAAAGTTAAAAGAAAGATCAGATTGAATTATGAGGTATTGTAAATGCTGTGAGAGTTCTGTGATTGCATGTAAAAGATTTACAGATCTGTAAAAGATTTACAGATAACAACTGAAAGGTGCATTACACTAATCAGAGGAATGCATAACCTCTGCAAAGCAGGTAGGAGTGAATCATTTTAATTTTCTCTTTTCTTACAGTTTTATATTATTACACAAGGGAAGTAGAGGAAACCTAAATATGACCCTATTTAGATATACTAACTGAAAAGCCTTTGTAGAATTTTTAAGCAAACAGGATTGTGCTTCCAACGCTGCCCATCTAGTTTTCCAATGTGTTAAATTGGATGGCTACTTGGACAGCTCTCTATTCATTACTGAACTGTGGAAAGGAAACACAGAGGTGGCATTTTCCTTTTAAACCATCTAATGCCTTGTAGCCAGATTCCAAAGCATCAAGGAGAGATTTCTTTCTCCTTTTTTTCTCTTTTTTCTTTTTTTTTTTTGCTAGACAAGCTGTCGTAATTGAAATGAAGTCTAATCAGACTCATTACTGTTTTCAGCAATTTGCACCACCAAAGATGCTTATTAGGTAACAGTGTTTAATAAACCGCTCTTTAGAAAACTACCAGTAATGAGCTCTTAACAGCCAATCTTTAGCGTGAATGTAATGTGAAAAGTGTTCCTAGCACTGAATAGATTTTCACATTTAATAGTGTCATAATTAAGCTCAAGGAATTGGTAGCTGTGATGATAGATATTTACTGCAATATAGACTTCCTTCCCCCTAAAAATACATTTGAAAATACTCGGGGTTCAATATTTCCAGAGAAAATTTTAGAACTGCTTAAAAGACTGTGTGAGGCTGGATTAGGTTTATAAATGATACTTAATCAGAGAGTATTTAGGGAATGTACAGAGTTCTGCGAGTCCAGTATCAACTACAAAGCATGCATAAAGTTAATTCCACCTAGCTTTGTTTGACTGCTCTTCCATCTCTTAAGAATTCCAGTCCTTATTATACAAATAATAAATGTTGTTGTCACCAGCTGAATAATAATGAACAAAAATGGCCAATAACAAGAGATACTTGAAGAAACACTTGTCAGTTCTCCTTCCACAGTAACAGCTGAAAATGCTTGAGAAAAAACAGCAAATTGCTTGGGTTCAAAATAAACTTATGGATGTCTAATAAAGGTATAGATTTACACACACATACATATATAGCTAATGCTGTTTCTCCTACATGTTTCACATCCTATCGACTCCTAATGCCTACTTAGTACCAAAAAACCCAAATTCTTAACGCAAAGAACACCACAGCTCTGAAAATGTAATATTGTGACATATATTATTCATAAAAGACAGCCAGCCACAAAAGCTAAGTTTTCATCGATAGAAGGTTCAATTTAACTAGATGTACACCTTGCCGCACTAGTCGCATCAATACTACGACCTAACAAATGCTGAAAGTGGCAAAAAAGAAAATAAAGTGCATGTATAAACTCTAGCTAATTAAATATCCAGAGTGAATCTTGAGGAATACCTTCTGTTCTCTCATACGATTGATTTCAGCTTGACATAATATTTAAAGTTATCAATAAGAAATGACCGAGACAACCTTTTTCTCTCCCACTAGGAGAAATACATAGGGATGCAAATGTTATTTTGCTTACTAGAGGTTCTGCTGGACAAGGTTTGTGTTGGTGGCCAAGACTCTGGAAAGAAGTTCATAAACATGAGTAATTAATAATGAAACCACCAACAAAATGATGAAGACCAGTGCTCTTGGAGCAAGATTTTTATATCAGAATTCCATGTTAAGATGTCAAGAAGAGTTCCTTACTGAATGAGTGCTCTCACTGCATCTTTTGTATACCCTAGCCCCAAACTTCAGCAGCCCTAAATGCAGCCTCTAAGCCTCTCTATCTGCCTTCTGAATCAATAGGACAATAAGAACTGAGACTACCAAATTAATGTCAGTTTAATTTGATTTTGTGGTATGTGCTTCTTTGCACTACAAAGTGGAAAAAGGAAAAAAATCCCAACACAACCCCACACCCAGAACTCATTCCCAGATGGGTCTTTGTAGCTTTAAGATCAAAATATCTTCCAGTTTCTTAAGCTGGAACTGAATTTTACTTAGGTCCAACATTTTTAGTGCGGCTGCTGCTTATCCTATCATGCAATTCCAAACTCTGCACCTTTAAGTCACATACTTAGCTTCTGCTCTGCAAAATAACATAACATAAACTATGATAAAATAAAATAAGAGACTCCACAACTGCTTTGGACTGCCTCCTCTTGTACTTGTGAATAATGCATTAAACTTCACATCATTTGTGAGTGACAACCCGATGGTCCAAGATGCATAATATGCATTTTGTACTGTTGATTTTACTAAGCGCAGATGCTCTAAAGCATCAATTGTTCATCAGTAAGTCCTTCAATATCATATATTACGATTTTTTTTATAGTTTAAAACTGGGGTTGACAGAAATGAAGCATCCACAGGAGTTATTTTAGGCATCATTATAGAGCTTGGTTACCATCCTTTCTTACTCCTAACACAAAATTAAAGCAGGGGGGAACGTTCAGTGTGTTCTGTAGCCTAGCACTACCACAAAAACAACAAGTTAGAGCATCACTTTTCTGCCTCTGATCCTCTGTATTTTATCAAGTCTACAAAACACCAGTCTGCTCACCTAAGATGCTGACCCCAAACAATGCCTGACTTTCAACAGAAATTGAGACCTTTCTTTCTGATATCTCTAGGCCTGCTTAGCCTGATCACAAAAGTCTGATCTGATTTTTAGAGGAGTTTCCATTGAAGAACTAGGACCTATCAAATTTTAAACTACTCCAGGCTGCTACCCTGAGATGGCGTGTCATATATCCGTGAGTATGGACTAGCATAAGAAACTGCAAAAGCGTAGGAAGTCAAAGAAGGTGGTGAAGCTACAGGGGCAGGTTAAACTCCAGGCAGAACTTGCCCCAAAACACTGAATTGGTTAGAAAGAGCAGCAGCATCCTACAAAAAGGACCGTGAGAAGAACCTTAACACCCATATTCAAGTTAAGGTGCTGCCATCAACCAGAGCCTCCATGGTGTAGAGGTTGAGGACTCTCCACAGGGCCAAGCAGGAGATGACAGCTCAAGTGGGAATGTTTGCTGTCATCAAAACAGTTGAGCCCTGGAGTGGCTTTTCTCAGGACAACTCCACCAAAAGACAGCATAAATAGCAGAAACTGGACTCCACGTCGAATTTATTGCACCTTCTACAGTATCATAGACACTTTCTTCTCCACCAATTAAATTACAATATTGTAGCTCACCTTCTCCCAACTAGGACTCAGCATCAACCACCATTTACCCTTCAGCAAAAGGTACCATAAACAATAGTAGGGTACCTTTGAGTACAGAACACCTCAGATTTCTGTGTTCTCTTTTCTCTCTCTCTTTATGGCAATTTTCCAGTATGTAAAGGGGGACTACAAGAGAGCTGGAGAGGCACTTTTTACTAGGGCATGTAGTGACAGGACAAGGGGGAACAGCTTTAAAAGTGAAAGAGGGCAGGTTTAGATTAGGTATTAGGAAGAGATTCTTTACTGCGATGGTTGGTGAGGCACTAGAACAGATTACTCAAAGAATCTGTGGATGCCCCAGCCCTGGAGGTTTTCAAGGCCAGGTTGGATGCACTTTGGGCAATGTGGTCTAGTGGAAGGGCATGGCATGTCCATCACAGAGAAGTTGGAACTAGGTGATTTTTAAGGTCCCTTGCAACCCAAACCATTCTATAATTCTATGGGGGTTTTTTTTGTGGAGTAGAAAGCAGCTTGAATGAAATACCATATGAAATAGTTTCACTTCGTGTCCTGCATGGGCTTTTTTTGCTGGCTTTTTCAAAGGAACACTCCCCCCCCCAAAAAAAACCCAAAAATAAACTCAATTTTTCCAATATAAGTAATCACTTGTCCAAACAACTGCACATAAACCAACTCTGCAGACTGCCAAGGCTGCTGTTCTATTATGACACATTTACAAAAGCTACGTAATAGATGAGTTGCAGCAGATGAGAACATTTGTCCAACAGAACTGCAATCCTTTATCTTAAGGTAGACAATATTCCCTGCATTTTGGACTGGTTTAAACACACAGACTTGCCTAGTAGCTCTTTCTTTAAAGGCAGAGCAGTCTAGTACACAACTTCCCTAACTGAAATTGTGTATGGAAATATCTCCTTATAAAATGAACAAGGCAAAAGGAACACCACCAGGTCCTATAAAATACAGCTGTAGGTTTTTCCGGAGGATGTGGGTGAATAAAGCAAACGCATGCGTAAGTGAGGAAAACATTCGCAGGCTTTGGAGGGATTGGGGTGAGTGCAGCAGAATCTAGCAGTCCTTGTCTTTTACTTTATTTTTCATTGAGTCTATTTTCTCCTTCTCCACTATAGAGCTTTCTATTTATTTTAGCATAACTCTCTATCTTTGTCATTAAACAAACAAGTTCTAATAAAAAACATAATGCAAACAGCCAGTTGTGTAATGAAAAACAACACAGGGTTGAAGGGGGGTTCCTGCCTGATCTCAGCAGCAGATTAGCTTATACCCTACAGCATGAGATGGGAAATATGTTCCTCACTATTACAGTTTTGATTCTGTATTTGTATTTTATGTGGATTTTTAAAGAGATGAATTATAAAGCTTTGATTCAGAGAATCTCCCTCTTTCCATGTGTACATATGTATAAATGTACACATATATTTATTTCCCCTCCCAGAGCAAAGATGATGCTTATCTCTCATGATGGCTCAATGTCTAGTCTGGAATTAACACACAGAAAAATCACAGAAACAGAAAAGAACCCCCATGTTTTGGACTATCCCAGTACAGACTGTATCAACTGCAATCCTGAATACATAACCTTTTGAGAAATTATAAGTGACCCTTTTTTCAGCAACCTTTCTGCTGCACTATAGTATACTGCAATATTATTTCTGCTTAGAGAATGGTACAGTTTTATTTAACAAAAAATGTAAAAAAAAAAAAAAAAAAAAAAATCAGTTAATTCCCTTTACAGTCAAGCAATGCTAAGAGTTCATTCACTGGCAACAAGACAGGAGATCTCCAGCAGCCACAGATCTTTCAGATGCATCTTTCTTCCTGTATCTGACATACATGACCTCCTTCTCCCCTTCCCCATTCCTTTACATGCATTTCTGCATTGTCCTCTATCTCAAACTTAAAGCTGTGCCAAATCAAGAGTAGCAGTGCTAAAGGGTGGTCAGAAAATAGGACAGCAAAGGTTTTTCAAGTGAACAAAGCAGCATCCTGTTCCTACCACCTATCAAGCATGTTTCTGGTTTCTCCATGTACTGAAGGCCAGGTTGGGTGATTGCCACTCGCTTCAGGAATTTAACTGCAGACACAGCACAGCCATTCAACACACTCACTCCCAATGGCTTATGAAATTCGTGTGGAGAAATCCCATCTCAGCCTATGTCAGTGCACGTGCTAAGTGGCAAGTGAATACCTAACCCACTACACCAGTATGTGGGGTTAGCTGCTCTGAAGATATAGCTAATATTGAGAATAAAGTGTCAAGTAGACAGTAGGAACAAGAAAATCATTTTTATGAGAACTTTAGAAACTTCAGGCCACAAAAGACAGGAAAATGAGGCAGAACCTTTATACTCAAGTATTTGCAAAGTACAAAGCTAAGGTTAAGGAAGACTTGAATTTGCCCATGGCCTCACTTCATTTTTTTGTTAGCTGTTTGGACTTTGTTTTTTTTTTTTTTTTTGCTTCTCATGGTTTTCATTAGGCACATAATTATCTATGTGCATATCTACTATGCAAAGATCTTGTGTCACCTTTTCAAGAATGCATCCAAAACATTTCAAATAAATATCCTATATTTGATTTAATAAAAATTGCCTTGAGTCCTATCCATTTTTTTCATTCTATGTATTAAACTGAGTTTGCCATGACTGAACTAAAATGTACTTGATAACAAATGGTTATGGGGCATGGGTTGATATTTAAGAGGTAAGGTTGCACCAAGGTAGGTTTGATGGGCCATTTTGAATTGAGGATAATCAGCAATGACATTTCTTAAAAAAGGTCTGGATTGCTAAAGAGGAGAAACGCTCTAAATGCATCAATGAAAACTGCTGCTGAGCATGACTGCTTTTTTTAATATTTTGACTATTTTCAAAGGAAAGACAGTCATGGTACAAATGTTTTTTCAATAAATCTCTGGTGAGTACCGGGCACTTCTAAGATCAGTTACACAGCATACTCTTAAAATGATTAAACTGTCTCTCACAGCACTTTAAATGATAGACTGCCCAGAAAAAGCACAAGTGGCCCACAAATTAGGAACTGTAGCAGTAGTTGATAAGCTAGAATGAGCTCTGGGGCGTTTTAGGACACACCTCACCCTCATTACTGGGCTGCCCCTCTTGGAAAAACGCTTCCCCTTGTGTAAGGTCATTCAACTAGATTAAAATATCTCACTGTAATGTTACCTCTTTATAACACCTCGCATACTTGGGTATAGAAGTGCTGGTTACAGGATGAACAATGAGCTTGCTTTTATATGCACTGCATAAAGATACCACCTGTGTGATTTAGTTGAAAAGGAAAATTTAATCTGTATTTCTGGGATAGCTCTATCTAAAGTCACAAGTTGCTATGACAGAGAATTTAAATTGTTTGAACAGTTCCCGCTCCCTTCTTCAAGTTGCTATGAATGTCTGTAATTTAGGCCTCTGTGCTGCTAACATGCATGTGGATATCTTGTTAGTCATACGAATAAAGCTGCATAATTAGGCAGTGGTGTAATTTGTAGCCTGCAACTCTTTCTTCCACCTTCCTTTCCTGATGCTCCTTGAAGAAACTGCGATTTATGTTGGTGGCAGATCGTGCCACCGTTATTCACAGAAATACCCTTTGCCTCAGATTTCTTTGAAATTAGTCACAAGAATTAAACCTTCTAGCAGTCACGAAGGACAGGGATATACCGCGACAACTCCTCTGCCGCCCACACATGCGGGGACTATGTTTGCTGGGATAGGCATTTGGGCAGGTGACCAAATGGTTAACTGTGCTTATCCTTTCATCCTCCAAACTGACAGAGACTTCTTTAAATTCTTAGAACTCCTCTTACAGAATCTCTGTTTGACAATTTCTAAATGTGTCCAAATGTGCACCAAGTTCATCTCTATTAACAGGAAATGAAACTGAAATAAAGAGGCGCTCCTCGTGTTGACTGCAGGCATTTCAGATTTCATGGCAGCCTGCGTCTCCCCAGTGCCTTTCACATGGAAGAGATAATGTGTGCGAAGAAAAACGAAACTGCAGGTTTAGTAATGTCAAAATCTGATTTATGCCAAAATAGAGATGTCAACAATAGCAGAATAAGTAACAAGTGTTAAATTACCCAAAGAAGTAAATTCTGTAATTATTTACCTCTTTGGCATGTGATCCTTAACAACCTCTAGACCTAAAAGGAACAGCAGGAACCATGGACATTTTGAAATTCAGCGTTTTTCCTCTTTTTTTTGAGAAAATACTTTTTGCCCCCAATTTTTTTTTTTTAATACAACCAAGTGCCACCATCAACATTTCAAATAAAACGTCAGCATCAAGCCCCACAGCTGAATATGCTGGGAGCTGAGTATACAGTCATCTGCAAATGGACAACTTTAATTCAATTCCTGGCACCACTGGCCACGCTGAGAATTCTTCTATCTCTTCACACCAGGGGTTTGCTCTTTTAAGCATTGCTCCCTGAAGGGAAGGCAAAACTAGAGAAAGAGGATTTCCAATGACCCTGCACAGATGAATGAATGTGTCAATGGTGAATATTGGTTCAGCTTTGAAACAGGGAGTCCTGCAGTGGTTTCTCTGCTTCAACCCCACTAGTGAGTTTCACTGTGGACTTCAATGTGTAGGAGGAGGCCTTTAGGGAAAAGATAATAAATGGGGGAAAAAAGGATGGGGGGAGAATGAACAAAATGGTTTAAGAATAGTAGAAAGGCCTTTCTCCAATTATAACCTTTAAATTATTTCTTAGAGATGAGCATCTCTTCAGCATAGCTGGTTACAGAAATTGGTTTTAAAAAAGCTTAAATAAATAAGGCGTCCTTGCCAGTCAACATTAAAGGACAGCATGACCTTTCAGCACATACTTAATTTTGATGGGTTTCCATTTGTTCACTTGTTTGTTTCTGGTGTAAAGATGATGTAAAAACAGTAGTGAAATTGTGCAATTTTTAAATTGCTCTCTCTTGCAGTGTGAGCCTGTTCTGTTTATGACTGCACAAAAAACAGTGACAAAACAAAACAGTGACATGAACAAACTAAACATGGAAAGGAAAGGTGCCTCTGCTCAGCTCCATAACTCTCCTATAACTCAGGTAAACACAAGAGTGTTTGTCTAAGCAGTAGTAGAATACACATTTACTTCTACAAGCCTTTCAGTCCATTTTCATGCAACTACCTATCAATCAATGACACAATGTAATTTCCTAATTGTGCCAATAATCATGGTTTTAGCTCTTAAAATCCAAAGAACACATGTTTCAGTAAGACAGTAGTCTAATTATTTAAACATGATGTAGAATAACATTTCTCTAAGGCCATTTTTTTACAAGTTCTAGTTTTTTAAAGTTGCTATAGAATTGAATCTGTATAGCAAAATTTATAAAAGAAATAACACAAGCTTCAAGTAAAGAAGGTTGAATTGTTAAATTCCCAGTAAATGCTGCTTTTCCTCCTCTATGTATACAAAAGTTTTACTTTTTATCAGAGCAAACCCAAGATATTCAAAGTGAAATGTACAATTTCTCAATGTTAAGAACCACAGAAGAGAAAGAGCACCTTTTTTTATTTACATGTCATAACTTTAATGTATAGGAAAACCCAACCAACCAAACCAAAAGAACCCTCTCAAACTCCAAACACAACAACAACAACAACTCCCCCAAATCCAGAAATTAAACAAACAAAACCCAAATACACCCCAGGAACTCTGCACAGGTTTCTATAGGTTTGAAAATCACGTTGGCAGTCAATTACTATCTAAAGCAGAATGTACACTCTTTAACTATAACAATCTTACACAAATTAAAGTTTCTTATTATAGAATTGCTAATGAAATATTTACATTTACCCCTAATGTTGCTGAGAATTAAAACCAAAAAAAGATATCTAAAGGGATTGGGCAGATTTAGTCATTAATATAATATGCAGATACTGAATATTTTTGGATACTTGGGGGTATTAGCTATACATTTCATAGATAGCATCACATATTGTTCTGCTTCAGCTAAGAAAGAATTTTGGTAATCGGATTTATAGAGTCTATAGCATTTCCTAAGGATGCTGCCTGGGATCTTTTCAGAGAGTTGAGATGTCAATGTTCTTTTAAGACTATTTTATAAATACCAAGCAACAACTTCATGAAGAGCTGCACTGATTTCCAATTATGTAAAAATTAATTTGTTTAATCAAGCTACAAGAAGTTGAACTGGAAAAATTCCATCACATTAAGTAAAGGATTATTACTCACAAGAAATATTTTCAATGTCAGACAGACTTGAAGCCAGAAGCCAGCTATATGTCTTACAGAGAAGTCTATGTGCCTGTTTCTCCTGCCTGACTAGTTTTTTGAAAGCCCTCCACAACACCAAAATGAACTCTAAATAGAGTGTTCGCTTGCTTTTTAATTCTGCTTTAATCACAGCCAAAGAAATTTCCAGGAATAATAGAGTTACCTTTCACAAAGGTGCATTTCCTTTTACATGGTAAAGTGCACAGGAAAAGGAAAGGAGATTCCTGACAAGTTGCTCTGCCTCTTGTCTCAGGAATGTCTAATAAATAAGGATATCAGTTCATCTGGCCCACTCTCAGCATTTGGTAATAAATGTTTCCCTTTTAAAACACATTTGAAAACTTGCAAAAAAAAAAAAAAGAAAAAGGCTTTTTGTTGTCATAATGCATGAAATCCTTTAATTTTATTATTCATGATCATTATCAACTAAATTCTGTTGAAAAAAGGGAACAAAATTTTGGCATAATTTTGGGATGATAGCAGTACAGATGAGAATTGCTCCCATAACCTCCTTCTGAATGGTGATATATGCAAAATAATCCAAAAATGAGTTGCTTTCCAGTCCCTTTACAGACTACTTGACATCCACTGCTCAAGTGTTTCAAACCTTCAGTCGCTGACTGTAATAGTGCACAGATGGAACAATATTTATTCTGTCAGTGGAAACTAATTAGGATGACACTAACTCTGAACATTAAACCAGAAGGAAAAAAAAAAGAAAAAAAGAAGAAAAATCACACTTTACACAGTATGGCACATGATCTGTGAGTTTACAAATAAATACTATAAATTTTAATGTATTTCTGTTACATGGGTGGCATGACCATCTTTGCTGCTCCTGCTGCACATGGTAGCCAGAGATGGGCTTGCAGAGACATATCTGGATTTCTGCACAAACACCCCAGCTCCACCATTAACTCACTTCACGTCAGAAACTGCACCCCAACAAGTTCCACTCTGCCAGAATATCAAGTCAGACTTGCATATTATTTCACATAATTTTTCAGTCAGCCACACTGCCCCTGTCACCAAGACATCACCCCCCTCAGCCTGCAGTCTTTCAGGTCCTGGCAGTGTCAATGTCCCAAGTTGGGCAGAATCAAACTCAACCATGGAGGTGACCAGCCCCAGCACTCTGCTTCTCCCCCTTAACTCCAGCTGCAGGCAGGCATCAGGAGGTTGGCTGGCCTTTAGAATAAAAGATCTCATTTGGTAAATCATCAGGTCTGATATCTCTATCTATATATAGATATGCACCTTCCATCCCTCCATGCAATGACTGGCTCACAGCTCCTGAAGACTCAAGATCACACATGTGACCTCAGGACACAAACTAGTGATTTTCAAAACCTCATTATGGATCTAAATCTGCATCTTTTGCTCTCTTTAATAGCTTTAAGTCTCTTGATTTTTGATATTCGTGAGCTTGAATAAATTGGTTCACAAATGTTTAATGTTTTGAAGACCTCTATGGTACAGATCAAATTTCACAAGATTATAAACACAGCTACAGCATGGTAGTTTACTACTATTACACCCAACGACCCAATTGTCTTTCAGCAATATTTTCTTTAAATGAATGGACATGTCAGGGAGAACCAGGTTTGCTATTCACATGCATCTGTGTCGATTCACCATTATAACATCTTATTCTCTAACAACAAAATTTTGTAGGAGAAAAAACAAAAATGCATATGCTTTAAGCATTGTTGACTTTTGTAATTTGAAATGGCAAATTAATCAAAACCTAAAAAAAACAAGAGGAAAAAAGAATATCAACTGCCCACAGTTAAGCAAGGGTTAACATTTGGGAAGTAAGGCATCATAAAAAAGTCGTCCCATTAATTCTGTTAATATAACATGAACTGGGAAGAAACAGAACTGCCTGAGAAGGTGCGATCTCAAAGGCTTCTTGTCTGTGCAGCGGCATGATTCTCTAGAGGTGTTTAAAAAAATAGATTTGGAAGTGACGCTTTCGCTGTTGGTAGTGTTCTTCACTTAGCATCTCTCAGCAACCAGGAATGTGCTGGTGCAGAATCTCATTTTGACTCCATCCATATTACACAAAAGTAATGGTAGAAATGAGTATGCTTTTTATAAACAAGATGTCAAGCAAACACTTCAGCAGGTCCATCCATAGCCACTAGTCTAATAAAGGATATTGTCTATGTCTACAAATCTGTTTTTTCTCAGCTCAATGAGACTAATTCTGAATTATAATTATTTTAATCTGAAAAAAATTCTTAAAGCACCTCCTAAACTGGGATACTAAATGTACTCCATGCTTGGTTTATTTATTGATATCCATGTCACACCTCAAAGGCTACTAAACTTCAAACCTACATTTTAAAACAATTTTTTTTTTTTACAAACTTAATTCAAATGCAGGGCACAACATAATGAGTAAAGCTGCAAAAAATGATGAAGTGCATCTTATTTCTAACTGATGATAATATCTTCTGTGGATGCCAGATACCATCTCTCCTGAAATCATACCTTGGCTTGACAATAAAACTGGAAGTTACTCAAGTGTATTGTAGCCAACTGTCAGGTTTAAAAACAGTCACAACATACTATTAGTGGCATTCAGCCAATCTCTTAAGGAACACAATGACCCGAACTTTATTCTGAAAACTCAGTTTGAAAGCAAATCTATTCCCTAAAGTAATTTTCAGCACTGCTTAAAAAGCTTGGAAAAATCAGATTAGAGTAAAACAGATTATGTAGATGTTATGAGAACGTAACTTCTAAAAATAACTTTATGGATCAATTCAAGTAAAATTCAAATACAAAGATCTCACCTTTCACACAGCCCTGCACTTCTATGTTTTATAATTCTGGCCCCAAACTATCAGATTGATACAGTCTGTATAGTTAGTACAGTGTTTAGAAAGCCTAGGATATAAACCAGCTCCTGTACATTGAAAATTTGTGCCTTGAGAGGCTTATGTGAACACATTACACACAGTATCTGATAGAACTGATGCACTGCATGCTGTGTTTGAAATGACTATGGATGCCTAAGAAAAAAAATATTCTCTCAAATAAACAGGCATGCATATCTATTACTATGATCTGTAACAGGGCACAAATTTCCTTCCATTTTTTAAATGCAATATTCCTATCACTGTTGTAAACTTCCATGAGAAAAAACACTTCATACACACAGATGTATAAAGATAAAAAAGGAGATAATGCTAAATACAGACAATGAGTGAGGTCCAACCATTGAAAGCCTGCCATAATCACAGAAAATGCACCCAGGTAAATGCTTAATAGAAACTCCCATGAACTAACAGGAGTGACACATAATCAATGCAACCCCTATTAAAGCATTATTAAGATGTAACCTTGTTTATTCTAAGTAATATAAAACGTAGCCACTCACACATAAAAGCCATCCATGCACTAGCCAGCATATCACAAAAATGATCAGATATAGTCCAAAAGAAAATGTTCACAAATACTTCAGGAAAAGAAACATACACTAACGCTTCACTGCATTTGGTCCAGAAAATAACTTAGATGTTATTAATGTATGACAGCATATATTGAACTTATTCTTTCCAAACAGCATTGACTAAATGTCTCTGTAAAATTGATTCCAAGAGATAGAACTTTACTACTTTGTGTATTCAAATTAAGTTACTGCTTAGCTAAAACATCACATGCAAGGAAGAAATTGAGTTAGTCTCAACATGTGGCTAAATAAGATAACTTGTTTCATGCATAGGAACTCTACAGACTTATTTGTCTGCTGATTCATGATATCTGACTTATAACTGTAGTATTAGGAAATTTACACAGGAAAAATACCATGTTTAATTTCACTTTCACCTCACTAGTGAGAAATACTACATCAATTCAAAGCACTGCTTACCTTACTCATACTACAATTGAGTCTTTGAAAGGATTTTGCCAACATGGAAATTGAGGTTCAGATTTCTTTGCACTCTTATCGCACAGATGTACTACCGGGAAAAGACATACTCTCAGCTTCAACAAAGTAACTGATTATTTAAATGAAGCTTATTTATGTGTTCAACATTTTTGGTGCCATCTATAAAGTCAAAATTATGCCTAATACCTAAGCATGATAATAGAAATATAGCAGTTACTTTCCCAGGACAAGTATAAACTAAGGATCAATTGCAGTTCCTAATGGTCAGTTCTCCTCAAGATCATCACCAGATTCCCACTGTAAACACTGACTGTTACTCAACTTGAAATCAGGGATTTTAGCTTTGGACAAGGTAATTGTCAAAGGTAGCTCCCAGTGAAGCAAAGATAATAGTTGTGTTGTAATCACATCTAATATAATAGAGAATGGTGAAAAAGTTCTAATTGTGTTTATCTGACCTCCATTTGCAGTGTTGCTAAATATATCAGAAGATGCAAAACTAGTAAATAAAACAGCAGAAAGTTTCTCACTGTAAAATGAATCTTCTCCAATACAGGAACTCAAAAGAAAAAGGATCGCAGAATGGATCAAGTTGGAAGGGACTACAGTGGATCATCTGGCCCAACCTCCCTGCTCAAGCAGGGCCATCCCAGAGCACATGGCATAAGATTGTGCTCAGGCAGTTCTTGAATATCTTCAGTGAAGGAGACTTCAAACCTATTTGGGCATGAATGAAAGTTGCCGTGGCATTGCACAGACTTTAAGAGTAATTCTAAAATTTTGCTTTCCATTTCTACAGTTTTCAACTTTGGGTTAGGCTATTTTCTCTTTGAAAAAGATACTCCCAGTGGAGTCATAGAATTTCATCATTACTCTACTTATTTGTTGCTTTTCTGCAATTTTCTTACTAAAATTACCTGTGTTAGCACTGTAAGCATCTGAACTTTGTTAATTAGCTATATGTAAAAAAAATGTCCTCATACAAGCTACCCTCTGCAGTATTTCTTTTTTCACCTGTTCTATGAGATAATGTAGCACTGTGCCATGGAAAAAAATGAATAAAATCCTTTTGTAGCTAAAAATATACATATGTTCTTCTTTTGTTAGCTTTCCCTTTTTCTTCAATCTAAACTACAAGACATTTTGACTTATAATTGAATTTTTACTGTGACGTTTGTTTTATGATATTTGTTTCTTAAATCTCTTTCAGAACCCTATAGAGCTGATATACACACCAGTGTCTACTCAAAGTAACAAAAGTGCAATCCAGTGGAATTAAATGCAGCTGAGTTTTGATGCTATAATAATCTTGTAAATACAGCTTCATTGGCAAACAGTGGTAAGAAAATCTCAGGAGGCTCAAGTAAAATCTGTTTGGTTCAAAGAAGCATCCTAAAATTTATTTTTTTCTACTGAAAACTATTCTCCTTTTTCCTCCCTCTCCATACAGAAGTTGTTCATTTAGAACAGGCTAGTTTTACGCCTCAAGATGACAGAGAAGAGGCATCCTGATGGTCCAGAGAGAACAGCAGCATCTTTTCTTGTAGTAAAGGCTGTAAGGTACAAAGAGGATGACTTTGGTATGAATGATTTGTAGAGAAGAGTTGTGAGCATGCAGAAAGAACAAAAACTGGGACAGTGTCTTTTCATCAGATATGAAGGAACAACATTCCTAGTTCTAAAGGACCCCAGCTCTCACACAGAGCCTGGGACAGTGATTCTCTATCAGAAATTCAGGAAAAAAATACTTTCCTTGCTCCTCCCCATTCTACACAGTAACTCAAAGCAATTGATTTCAAAGTAGGCTGAAGCCTGGAGAACTTAACAGCTCAGACATAAAGGTTCATCCCAAACCCTTCCCACCTGCCATGATTACTATCAGTCATTCTTACTAATTAAGAATAAAACAAACATTTCTTACATCTAGCTGTGGGGGCAAAAATATTTCCTGTGAGACATACAGATAGGAACTTACTTGGCAAATACTTCTCTCCAGAAATAACTTCTTAGCTACTAACAAATAAAGTGGGCCAGGTCCTAGTCTCCAGCCTGGAGGACATGTGGCACAGTATGGAGGTTAGTGGTCTTGAGCCCACACTTGAGTGCATGCACTGGCTCCATTTAGCTTATATGGATGTAGCCTGGGAGACTCCAGAGGAATAGCAAAACTTCAAAGAATTTCACTGATTAAGTTACTTAGTAATGACAGTGAAATATCTATGTCAATTTCCTATGTATTAGACATTTATTTTCTCATGTGTAAGATACATGGTAGGTCAACTTAAAACACAGTCAGACATATTCCAAGTTTTCCAGAAGTCTTCATTGGAACTTCTTTTAGTTATAAAAAAATTAAGTCCAAAACAGAGAAAGAGCCATCAAAAAGCCTGAGAAAACTTTTCAGAAAGGCAAATTCTGAGTTTTACCTTTTGCAATACAATTTGCATCTACACAGTTTCCCTAAATTTCTGTTGAGATCTCTCCCTTTACTAATGAGCACACATCTCTGCATATTTTAGTGGTAAACTAGAAAAGAAAGGAAGACTGTTGGGAGAGGCACATATTTTCCACATCTGGATTTGATTAAAAGGAATGGGAAAAATCAAGAAAACAGGGTCACAATAACGGCTTAAAGAACAGAGGGGAGAATACAATGGACATCTAGAAGAAAATACTAATTTTGATGCAAATAACCATCAATTAGATGGCATGATTCATGAATAGACTCATCAGGGAACTGGGTCCAATCAGTAAGAAATACTTTCAAGGTTTGTTGCTCTGCTACTTGTGTTCTTAAACAAAATGGGAAAGTTTGGAGTGCTGCATGATGAATAAAGCTATTGCAGGAAAGCAAAATATATTGAAAGAGCAGGCAGGGCTGGAACACAGATAGCAAAATGCATGTGCTCTTTAGGAAAAACAGAAATAGACGGAAAGGGGTGTTTGATGACGTTATAGACTGTGAAAACATAAAAAGGGATAGTTGGCTAAAACACTCAGGTCATGCCAAAATAATAACATGGGAGGGAAAAAAATGAAGTGTGCTGGAGCAGTCATAGAAATTATTCATTAAATCTCCACAATTTTATTGGGACTTGGTGGGAATTGAGGGGGAGTCACTGGTATTTAAGGAGGCAGAAGAGGTAAATTGATCCAGACAATAATTCTTCTATTAGTTCAAGGTTTAAATACATATAACAAAAATGGGATGAAGCTCACAACGGGTGATATAAGGTAATTTTGGCCAAGCTAATTTCTTTGATAATATGGCTGATTTTAAGCAAAGGAAATTATTGAATCATCTAACTGCTCATCAGCACATATATATATATATATATATATATATATATACATGTTACCTTGTGCATTAACAGCTGGAAAAATAGGAATTAGTAGAAGGACTGTAAATTAGTTAGGGAAATACTAAATGGGATATAATGACAGTATTGAAAAGACATCTAATGAACTGAAGGAAGCCTGGTAATGAAGCTCCTCATAGATCAGTTTGCAAAACTCTCCTGAATTCATTACTGAGTATGAATATAACAAGTAGAAACACACAGTGGAAGTTTGCAGATGACATAAAATTAGGAGACACCACCAGTAGAAAGAAAAATCAAAACATCATACTGGTAAAATACCATGTTCCACGTAAACAGAGGTAATGAAGAGAAAGTAGTACTATCAACTATGAAATAACAGTGAAAAGAAAAAGGTACAGGTTGAAACTAAAGCACAAAGAAGAGAGAAAGTAAAAAACTCTGAAACATATAAACTGATTGGAAGATGTACTTTCACCAACTAATTTGATGTAAATATGAAAACAAGCTATGCAGTTGAAGAATATAAATTCAGGAAATTTTTTTCCAGATAGTATTAATGTCATTTCACAGCAAAACGTCACCAGAACACTAATTCTGATTTTATTCAGGGAAGATTAATTTAAACTGGAAAAAAACCAAGGAAGGGCTGTAGGAATGACACTGGGAATGAAGAGTGTGCATTCACAGAAAATAAAAGGCATTGACTTGGTCTACCCTGCCAAGACTGAATAGGAATATGACTCTTCTGAAAAAACATAATCAGCAAAGCATATACACTGGAGATGAACTATTGAAGTCAAAAAGACAACATTGGCACAAGAACAAATAAGTATAAAACAGCCATAAATATTTTTATGCTGCAAATTAGAAGATTTGTAACTCCCAGGGCAATAACATTATTGAACAGCCAATTGGAGTCCTGAAGGACAAAAATAATTAGCTCATGTTAAGACACAGCTTTATCATTTTATATTATAATATATAGTGACAGTAGCAGACTGGACTTTGAGATTCCCTAAGCCCTTACGTGTTTTATATACCCATCTCAAAAGGGTTACAGAGCTCTTCTTAGCCTGTGGAACACTGGTGGGACTAGGCCAGTCATAAGAACATTAAGATAAAGACAGGAAATATTAACTTGGCACAGACCCACGCTAAAGAACGAACTATTGCTCCCAAGCTGGGCCCAGCTCCTCGGTATGCACCTCAGAAAATGGGCAAAATCCATTTCTGATAATGCATGTCCATATGGGGGTATATTTCAAGATGATTCTGGGTATGGAAAAGAGTAAATATAAATATGAATACTTTTCTCCTCAGTCCTTCAGCATAATTCACTTCCTTGACCCAAGTTACCTAAAGGTTAAGCTCAGAACAACGTTGCAGAGCACAGCATTCCTTTAACTTGCATGGCAAACCCATTCCTTCTTAGAGATACACTGCCTGCTTCACTCCTATTTAAATACTAATGAACTTTTTTTTTTTTTTTCTTTTCTTTTGACTTTATAATTCACTCATGCCTTCTGGTGTTGGCACCTACACTCGGGTAAACCTCTGTTGGGTTACATGCAGAGACCTTCAAAATATTCATTTTGAAATATGTGTTTTCTCTTGGTTGGTGGGGGGTTTTTTGTTTGTTTGGGGTCTTTTTGTTGATTGGCTGGTTGGTTTGCTTGTTTGTTTTTAAAATAATTATCTTCAAATACAACATAGAGATTGTGCAAAGTGGTTTTCCTTTTATGAACTTCAAGCATGTGGCAGTGATCAAATGGGTACAGCTGTCCTTTAAGGACATTGGCAATTATTGTCATCATACCTCCTGTTAGGCAGTTCAAATTGCTTAAAACTTTGATAATGATTACTTGACTGCATTTAAATGAAGGTCGTTTACCCTTCCATTCCCTACTTATATAGCATCTTTCATGCAACATGCCTCAAGGCCCTTTCCAAAGAACACTAATCAGTACACAAAATTATATTGAAGCAAATAACCTTGTCACAAATTCCATTACACAGTAAAAGCTAAATAAAAAATAATAGCTTTCCTGTCTATATTTAAAAATATATATCCACTTAGTGTCAAGCTTTTCAAGTAGAAGAGAATGCCACAGAAGAGCACGAATCCTACCGCACAGCAAGGAAATGAAAAGTAAACTATTGCTACAAAATTGCTACCAATACTTGTTCTACCTTACCAATACAATGGGCAATTGCAAAAATGAGTATTCTTAAAATGCTGCCTCATTTTAAATTCAAAAATTTTTAATAGCAATTTCAAAGAAACAGCTGAAGCCATGTCCAAGAGGGCCAACCAGCCAGTGGAACAGACATCGCCTCATCTTGCAATAACTGTTTAAAGGTTTGAGAAAGGCAAGACTGGCATCAATCTCACATTTACCGAAGGAGAACTGCAACTGTTTTGCTCAGCCTGCCAGTTCCAAACAGAAGAAGGATTTCTTCCCATAAATAAAGGTAATTTCTTCTTGTCTATGTACACGTACAACCTCCTACACTAGCTCAGACTTGTGTGTACTTCCCTTGCCTGCAAGTCCAGACAGGGGAAAAGATGACTGATAATGTGACTCCCATTCCACAGTGGCCTTGTTGGCTACTTACTGGTAACACTGACACCAACTGTAAATACAGCAGACTCCACAAAATACAGTAGGCTGAGTTACTACAAATTGACATAAGTAAAAATATCAAGTAAAAACAGCCTGGAAATTACCTTTCCTCCGAACCAAAACAGTCATTTGATCCCCTTTAGTGGCAAACTCAACCCTTGTCACAAGTCTGGGACCACAAGCAGAAATTGCAGAAAAACTTCACAGACAAGAAGCAGAAATAACAAAAATCTTAGTTCACTGATAAGAAGTAGCATTGTGTTGATAGTATTATTTCTGCTGCAGAATATCACATACACACCACAGAAAACCAGCAATATGTTGCAGATAGGTTTTGTGGTAGCTTCTCATCTGAAAAAGCAGAAACAAAATGAAAACAACTGCAACCTTTCTGAAGAGAGAAAACATCTGAAAACTCAGAGGGCAGGAGTCACCCCATATCCCATCCAGTTTAACTCCTTTTTTGGATGACAGAAATATAACGGGGAAGGGGTAGAAAAGAAAGGGGTAGCAATAAAGATGTCCAGAAATAAGAGAGACTCACTCAAAGCTCTTAGCCAAGTATTTGCCTTATTGCTGATTTTAGCTTGTGAAAAACATGAAGTTGAGAAAATAAAATACAAATTAAAGAAGAGAAAACTTTTGGAAAATTCATTATGAAATTAGAGAGAAAACAACTGAAATACAAATAAATAAAACTCGCACTGCACAGTAATCCACAAGATGCCTGTGCTTAAAGTGATGAAACAATCTTTGTTCAGAGAGTCCTGTCTGCCAACGTTTAAACAGACTTTGGCATACTATGCAGTGATCTTTTCACATACAAAAACAAACAGATTTTTCTTGTGCAAGCTACAAACCTCTTCTGCATTTCCAACTGAAATGATTTATTGGCCAATTGACACTTCTTGAATTAATTCTTCTTCAAGTATAACCTAGGAAATTCCATCTCCTATCAGTTATGTCAAATTTGACAGCCTCAGGTGAAATTTCTCCTTTCTTAATTATTTTATTATCCCATTAATTCTCTGAATCCATTACTAACATTCCCATGTCCCCCTCTGAAGAATTTATCTGCTTCCTTGATGTCTATAGCTTTCAAGAACCTCTCATAAGCAATGTCCTCCCTTGGCAATCTCTTTGGTATAATAAATATGTTTCACTACTGTCATTTCCCTTCAGAAAACAACTACTGCTTATGCATCAGTTTTTCTCCACCTTTCTGTTAGTCTCAATTTCAGAAAGAACAAACCAAATGATCCTCTCAGAGGCAGAGGTGCCTGATTTTCACTACTATGCGCTGTGATAGTTACACAGACATTTCCTCACCCCAGGCCAAAAGAGTACTTTTGAAAATTGTACCTTGCAAATCATATATTACCTGCTGCCTATTGTTCCTCTATGACAATAAAAGGTGAAATGCACCACATTGCAAATTCATAGACTGAAAAAACCATGTGTGTTTGGTGGCCACGCTGAATAAAAGCACATAGTACAGATACCACTCTCAACACTGCTGGTCCCTGGGACAGGCTGCCCAGGGAGGCTGGGCACCTCTATTCCTGGAGAATGTCAAACCTCAACAGGACAAGACTGACTGATCCGACCTAATTTAAAATTAGCCATGTTCTGACCAAAAGTTTGGGGTGCCTTCCAACCCAACTTGCTTTCTGTGAATCCCTCAAGAATACTTGATCACTCCAGAAATACAGTACCTCAAGACTAGCTGTGTGCTGGATTCCCCATTGGACACATATTTTGTGCTCTTATTTCCCTTGTAGTCTGATACCAGACGCAAGAATTACAAAGACTGGATCTCTTCTCCCAGCTGTGTTGCCAGGAGATTTAAGAGACTATTCAGCTTCTGTTGGGCTGTAGCCATTTTTACAAGTTGTGAGAACAGGAAAGTAGGCTGGATCACACTGAACGAGGAAATGACCTCAAGGCAATATATAAGACAGTACAGTGGCTATCACCTGAGAAATGAGATAAAACATGGAAATATCCATCGTTTTGGATAATTCCAGAAGAAAAACGGTGAACAAAGCCACATAAAATGTCATCACGTTTGCCAAACGATCCAAGCTCTTTCTGGAACACAGGTTTTGGTTCTTTTAGAGAAGGCATTAGGTACCTTAGGGTATATTGCTCCCTCACAACACTGAAGGCAAAAACAGACTCTGCCTTGCCTTAATTGATACATAACCTAGAAATACTGCTGTCAATCTACTGGAGATTAGAAATAACTGAATCTCCCCACTTTATCTAAATTTTCTCTAGAATATCCTTATTTCTGCTGACTGAATTGTAGAATCATATACTTCATCTTCTTCAAGACCTTCTGTCCTTTTGCTACTCAGTTATGACACACCATCAAACCACTGTAGCACAGTTTCTCAGTCACAAGGATCAACTCAGTGCTTTTGGGGACAGTTCCTGCTCACAACTGCATAGAGATTATTTTAGACACAACTGGAAATGGCAGAGTCCCTTTGGGGTTGGCTTTTGTCAGCCTAATATCTAATAAAGAATAAATATGCTAAGAGATCCAAGTATAGTATGCTTGAATAAAAAAGAAAAAAATAAGATATAAATCTATTAATGGCAGAAAATTAAAAAAAAAAACCAAACTCAAAAATAAACTGTAAATCAATTAAGCACAAAATCTGAGAGAACAAAGAGGTGCTTGAGGCTACCAAGTGCCTAATCCTAGAGAGCTCATTCTTCAAGATATTGAACATCACAGCACTGAGTTGGCAAAATAAGTATATAAATCACTGCAAAACCTTGTGTGTTTTCTATAAGAACGTGCCTACCCTAAAGTCAAATTGGAATTTCTTGAATTTGCATTTAGCAATCAAGACAGCAGCTTGCCAGCCTGGTTCTTTTAAAATGCTTTTCCTTAGAGAAGATTCATATTGGTAAAGTATTCCACAATTGCATTTTCCCTGGAATTAATTAAACGATAACATTTTTCATAATCATACTTTTAAAAGGTGATTTTCAAAAATTAGAGAGACACAATTAGTTTTTAGAACTTTAGATCAACACTGGAAAATATTTTTAACACAGGATTTAATCTTATCCACTTGGGTAAAAAAACTCCAAAAAATCAACACCTTAATGTAAAGTTTTATGGTTGAGGATGCAGTGATTATTTTGATTATCTGACAATCACAGATTTTGATTATTTGATAATTGCAGAAGCAGGGCAGGTTTATTTTTTACTTTGCTACAAATGTGTTACCTATATTATTGCCTCTGCTAAAAGAGCTTGGACAGCCTGACTAAAGATTGTATATAATTCCCACAGTACCATCTTCATTGTTGTACAGTGTTGTATGTCACCCTCATGCCTCTGAGCTGCTATCATATGATAGATACTCTTAAAGGTGGTCACCACAACGATGCCACTTCTGGAGTAGAGTGACATGTGCTATTAGCACATGGCAGATTATGATCCCTGTGCAGAAGAATGCTGTCGGTCTAAAAGTACTGCTGAAGAAAACAGGTGATCTTCAGTAAAAGACAAACATGGCATCTTCATGACTGAAAAACCAAACCCTGCAACTCAGAACCATAAATGTTTAAGACTATAACTACTTATGATCTCACTTATTTAAAAGGTTTCATATCCAGTAGCAAGGTAACTTTACTACACTATCTGGACAATTGGTTTATCTCAGTGGAACTTAAGAGCACCAGACACAAACTGGCTGAACTGTTAACCTGAAAGTAACCATTCAGTATTGCCCTAGAATTAATTCCACTTTAACATGGAAAAGGGTTTCAGTGGGAAAAGCGCCAGAAGAAGAACCATCAAAACAGATCTCTGGAAATCACCAAAGAGTAGGAGTATTAATCTATCTGATTAATCTGCTGAGCTGTAATAGTTCCTCAAGGGCAGTGTGATGAATTGGTGAATGAACCTGGTGTCACTCTTCTGGCCCCTGCTCCAGAAGGATAGAGGTCTGTACAAAAAAGCTTGCTGGCAACAGCAGTGCTCCTATTTTCGCTGGACTGAAGAAAGAAGCTGGATACATCTCCAGACCCACTAGACGCTACCTTTGCTGAAAATTTTGTAATGCTTTCACCAGATCCACAGTGTCATTGGCAACACAGAATCATAGAAAGACTTGGGTTGGAGGTGGACTTGAAGATCATCTAGTTCCAACCACCCTGGCACAGGCATGCCATGCCCTTCCACTAGACCAGGTTGCTCAAAGCCCCAACGAACTTAGACTTGAACATTTCCATGGAGGGGGCATCCACAACCTTCTGGTCAACCTGTTCTTACCACCTTCACAGTAAAGAATTTTTGCCTAATATCTAAGCAAAACCTGCTCTCCTTAAAGCCATTTCCTCTTGTCCTATCACTACATGCCATTGTAAAAGGTCCCTCTACAGCTTTTTTGTAGGCCCCTTTAGGTACTGGAAGGTCCTCTAAGGTCTCCCTGGAACCCTCTCTTCTTCAGGATGAACAACTCCAACTCTCTCAGCCTGTCTTCAGGAGAGGTGCTCCAGCCACCTGATAATCTTCACAGCCCTCTTCTGAACTTGCTCCAACCTTATCGGGGGGCCCAGACCTGAAAACACGTCTGTAGGTGGGGTGTCATGAGTCCCAGAGTAGAGTGGCAGAACCACCCCCCTCAGCCTGCTGGTCACAATTAAGCATGGTTTGAAGCACTAGAGAGGAATAGTTTGCAATGATACATTACTAGAGCTATCATGGAAACTAATTCTAATGAAGGAATAAAATATATTCTGGTAATAAGGTCCATCAGAAGAAGTCTCTCTGCCAGGGAAGTAGCAGAGGATTTTGACAATCAGAGGAGAAAATCTATAGGATAAATATGATCATAACTGACTTTACAGATGCTATCAAGCACATTAAAGCAGGTGCGCTACATTAGTACACCTTGACATTTTTGCCTTCTGCTGGATATCTGAATGTTGTAAACCACTAAGTCTGGGAAGGAAATGAGATTTCACTGTATTTCAGAGAAAATTCCCTGACCACTCTTTCAAAGAGGATAAACACATTTATCTCTTGCTTCTGGTCCCGAAGAGAAAACTTATTAAAGCTATCTAAAACTGAGATGCTGGAGAAAGCATGATGGCAGAGACAGCAGTATCTGTCAACCTCTAGTAAGGATTCTGGTGACTGAACAAAAATGTTTATGGTATCAGTAAACTCCTACGAGCATTTGGACTGACACCTATGGGCAAAAACTAAGACAAATGCCAGTTATTGCCAAGGAAAATCTGCTATTAAGTATTTTACAGACAAAATACAAGACAAAGGGAATAGGCAGTAAATGATTATTGAATGAAACAGAGAAACTGGAACAAAAACTTAACATATCAAAATACGTTAAATTTAACATATCATATTCCAAGCAAAGACAAAATGATCCCAGTGACTTAAGAGTTCAAAAAAGCTGCTGATGCTGAATCATCTGGAGGCATAATTTCATCTGTGTAGATTCCTGATGTAGGAAATGCTTGCACAATTTCTGTCTTTTGAAAAGAGTATTTCCTATTGAGTCAAACAAAAACCTATCCTTTCTAAATCAGTTGGTCTCCACTTGGCAGCTGCATATGTGTAGAATATTTCTGAAAAGAAACCAGGCCACCAAAGGAAGCATCTTTTCTTTTACTAATTCACTTCTCAGTTTTCCTCTGTGCATTACATGCTTTTCCCCTGCTCTGTTGGGCACCTTGGCTCTGGAATCAAACACGGAGTCAATCATTTTGCAGCCTGACCCAGAATATTGCTTCCATATTCTGACAGAGGCCATTCAGTTATAATCAGTAACCAAGCCCTAAAAGTACACTGTTACTCACATTCATTCATTTCAGTAATATGAGTAAACAATCTTTAATTTCTTTCATCAACTCTCTACACAGTAACCACATCACACCAGCAGGAAAAAAAGTAAAGCCAAAAACAAACCATAAAAGTCCAAACAGATCTTTTGGAGCATGGTAAGATCATACTTTACAACACATTCTCCTCTGCAAAATAATAGTAGGTACGCCTCCCTTTAGTATCCTTCTTTGAAAGACAAATTTAGTCTTTACTTCTCATTTTCAAATGGGCACACATGCCATTCTCTAAACCTTTCACAACAGACTCCTACTTTCTCTGGTGCCTGTATATAGAAACCAGACTCCCATGAAATATCCCATTAGACTAAATTCCAGTTTCACCTAATGTCACCTTTCATTACCACAGGCAATTTAAAGCTCTGGCATTCTGCCAGAGCTGAGGGGACAGAAACAACTAAAAGTTACTTTAGAAAAATTATTTCCCAAAAAAAGTCTAGGAAGAATGTGTAAGTCTACTCTCTCCATTCCCCCTCCCCAGCCCATCAGGAATTATTCCAAAATGTGAAGTGGTTTTCCATTTATTTACCCTTGCATTAGTAATAAAACTATTATTTTCTTAACTTTACAGGCCTACAAGGCATAAAGAATCTTGTAGGTAAACAAAAGGCAAAATCTGATGGAGCCAATCCTTAAGCTTGGAAATAAAAATACAGGTAATCAGATCTATCTTCTCTTGCATAGCTATCCCATGTCTTGTCAACCCAACACAGACAGCAAGAAGTAAAACAAGTATTTTCAACACAGAGGAGAGGGAAAGGAATCATCATCAGAGAGAGAAAATTTAATAAAATACTTTAAACAGAAATTACTTTAGTTACTGAAGACCAATAATGATGGTAAAAGAAGCAACCCAAAGAGCATGCTGATAGATCTTAAAGCTTTTTTCCTGCAGAGCATCATAAGAGAAGGCACTGAGAATTATTTTGCTTTATACTGTTCAATCATTCTATGTTTGTATGTTAAAAGTATGTACCCGATGGACTAAGTCCCAAGCCCAAGAGTCTTTACTGGACAATCTGTAGACCTGAATTAGAAATCACTCTACCAATGAACCAACCAGTTTGAAAGGCTTGCCTTCTTGTGGAGGCTAAGCCCAGGACAATGAACAGGCCAGCAATTACTGCCTGAAACCGTTATCATCCCAACTGCAAAGCACCATATGAAAAAAAGATCTTTGGCATAATAAGCAAAAATAATATTACAAAGTTATGTCTTGAAATAAAAACCAGACATTTCACATAAAATGGTTCCTGACTATTGTTAACTTCAAGTGAGGAAGATCTAGGACATGTTCTCCTTCCTCCCTACAAGGGAATTCTATTAAAAACATCAAATTCAAATCATGAGAATCTCATACATATTACAATGGGAACAAAATCTTCTAAGTTGAGAGAAGTAACTCCAAAGGAGTTAAAAAATAAGTTCCCTTACTGCAAGATGAATCCTTTAGTCTCTCTCCCTCGATTCCATCCTTCTTAAGATGAAGCTTGGAAGAAAAATCCAGTTAGATGGATACAACAAGTTATACCTAGCCATCAAAATGTATCTTTCAGCAAGAGAATTTAAGGGAAGAGTAAAAAGGGTTTGAGGTTGAGCCGAAAGTTAGTTTTATAGCAGATGGTCAAGAAGCCAAATTTAAACAACCTTTGCTTTTATCAACACATAGTCTGAGAAATGTAGAACAGAGACTTAAGCAGGAATTTTGAACCCTTGATATGCCTAAACAACTTCTCTTATCTAACTGAGGAGCAGCAGAGTAAAACTTTTGTAGTAACTCATGCTTTGCCTAAGAATCTGTAAACCGGTCATATTCAAATATGATGGGATAGCCCATTTAAACAAGTTCTTTGGGATCCTTGGGGTTGGATCAAAGTCTAGAATGAAAGTATTTAGCTAGTAGCTACAGAGAAATTATTTGAAATGGGTTAGGGGAACTAAAGTTTATAAAGGAAAGATTTAAGACTTGGACACTGTATTAAGCCAAGTCCCACATGTGAGTTGCCTCATTCTTTCCTCTGGACATCTGATTAGTCCCATTCCACTACAGCAGCAAGTTGTAAGATACTTTATAAGTGCACCAAGCCATTCTCAGTGCTACTCAAACGACGTAAGAATATCATCTTTGATGTGAAGTAACTACTTAGGTGGATGGCTACATATCACTAAAATCTTGTTGCACGACATACCAGAAATCTCATTCAGACCAAGTGACAGAGATAAGGAAATCAGCAGAGGCAGAAACTAAGGAAAAATTTTAAAAAGTGAAAAAGAGAAATACAGGAATAAGAGAAGGACTTATATCCATCTCACTCCTACCATTTTGATGCCAATGCCAGCAAGAGATTATGAGAGCCTGGAGGGGGATCTCAGGTCAGCAGGAGAGCAGAAGAAGAGCACAAAGGAATTCCAGCCACTCCAGGAAGTAAGTCAGCTTCACTGGGGATCCAGTTTAAATTCCCCTATGCAAATTCATGTAGAATGGGGAATAAACAAGAGGAGGGAGAGATGTACACACGGCTGCAGGGCTAGGATCTTATTGTTATCACAGAGGCATGGTGGAATAGCTCCTAGGACTGGAGTGTGGGAATGGAAGGATACAGGCTCTTTAGGAAGGACAGAAAAGGAAGAAGAGACAGACGTGTCATTCTCTACATCAGTGACCAGCTGGAGTGTGTGGAGGTCTGCCTGGGGATGGATGAGAAGCCGACCGACAGCCTATGGATCAGGATTAAAGAGAGAACAAGAACAGATGACATTATAGTGGAGGTCTGCTACAGGCTGCCTGACGAGGAACACCAAGCAGATGAGGCCCTCTGCAGACAGACAGAAGCCTCAGGTCCTAAGCCCTGATCCTCATGGGGAACTTCAACCTCATACCTGTTAGAGACACAACACAAAAGGGCATAAGCAATCCAGGAGGTTCCTGGAATGCACTGAGGATAATTTCCTTCCCCAAGAGATAAAGAAGCCAATGAGGAGAGGTGCTACACTGGACCTGGTTTTCACCAACAAGCTGGGCTGGTGGGGAATGTGAAGCTCAAGGGCAGCTTTGGCAGCACTGTCTACGAGATGGTGGAGTTCAAGATCCTTAGGGCAGCAAGGAGAGCACACAGCACGCTTGCTACCTTGGACTTGAGGAGAGCCTCTTCAGGGATCTTCATGGAGAGTACCATGGGATAAAGCCCTGGCGGGAAAAGGGGCTGAAAGAAGCTAATTAAAATTCAAAGATCACCTCTTCCAAACTCAGGAAAAATGCGTCCCAACAAAGAAGATGTCAGGCAAAATATGTCAGGAGACCTGTGTGGATGAAGGGTGCTCCTGGACAAAGTCAAAAAGGAAGCCTACAGAGGATGGAAGCAAGGACAGGGAGCCTGGGAGGAATACAGAACAATTGTTCAATTCACCAAGGATCAGGTTAGGAAAGCTAAAGTTCTGACAGAATTAAGACTGACCAGGGATAACAAAGGCAAGAAACAAACCTTCCATAGGTATGCCAGTGATAAAATAAAGATGAAGGAAAATGTGGGCCCTCTCTGGAAGGAAATGGGAAACCTGATTACCTAGGACATGGAGGAGGCTGAGGTACTCAACAGCTTTTTTGCCTCAGTCTTCCCCAGCAAATGCTCCAGCCCCGCTACCCAAGTTGCAGAAGGCAAAGGCAGGGACTGGGAGAATGAATAACCACCTGCGGCAGGAGAATACCTGCTGTAGGTTCAAGAACATCTAAAGAACCTGAAGGTGCCTAAGTCCATGGGACCCAATGAGACACATCAACAGGTCCTGAGGAAAGTGGCAGATTAAGTGGTTAAGCCACTATTCATCATGTTTTACAAGCCACAGCATTTTGGCAAAGTCCCTGCTGTCTGGAAAAGGGGAAAATAATTCCCATTATTATGAGGAAGACTCAGGATGCTACAGGCCAGTCAGTCTCACCCTTGTTCCTGGCAAGATCTTGGAGCAGATCCTCATAGACACAAGGCTAAGGCACATGGAAAATAAAGGGGTGACTGATCACAGCCAGAATGGCTTCACTAAAGGCAAATCACGTCTGACAAATTTGGTGGTCCTCTACAACAGGGTTAGAGCACTGATGGAGAAGGGAAGAGCAACTGACTTCATCTACCTGGACTTGTGCAAAGCATATGACACTGTCCTGCATAACATCCTTGTTTCTAAATTGAGGAGTCATGAATTTGACAATGGAACACTTAATGGATATGGAGTTAGCTGGATAGCTGCCCTCAAAGAGTTGCAGTCAACAGCTCGATGTCCAAGTGGAGACCAGCGACAGATGGTGTTCCTCAAGCACTGGTACTGGGGCCATCAAGGTTTCACGTTTTTTTCAGCAACATGTACAATGGGATCGAGGGCACCCTCAGCAGGTTTGCTGATGGCACCAAGTTGTGGGGTGTGGTTGACGTGCAGGAGGGAAGGGATACCATACAGAGGGACTTTGACAGGTTTGAGAGGTGGGACTGTGTCAACCTCATGAAGTTCAGCAACTTGCAACTGCAAGGTCCTGCATGTGGATTGTGACGATCGCAGGCACAAACACAGACTGGGCAGAGAATGGATTGAGAACAGCCCTGAGGAGAAAGACTTGGGGGCGTTGGTTGATGAGAATCACAGAATCATAGAACCATTTAGGTTGGAAGAGACCTCCAAGATTGTTGAGCCCAACCTCGACATGATCTGGCATGTACTCTGGGAGCCCAGAAAGCAAACTGCTTCCTGGGCTGCATCCAGAGCAATGTGGCCAGCAGGTTGAGGGAGGTGATTCTGCCCCTCTACTCCACTCTTGAGAGATCCCATCTGGAGTACTGAGTCCAGTTTTGGGGCCCACAAAGAAAGATGTGAAACTCTTGGTAAATGCTCAAAACGTTTTCGAATTTAAGTTGTGGCTTATAGCAAATTTGTAATATTTCAGAGTGCAACAGAGAGCATTACAGAAATGTAAATCTCATTACTGGTTAATGCAGTGTCTATAAGCAGCAGACATAATTAATAATTGAAATAATATATACTGCTGATTCACAGTGAAAGGTAAAAGCCCTACTACACATAGCTGACAGAACAACAGATATTGCTGAAGACAGGAACATTACACATTACTACTGAGACTTACAATGCCTTCAACTGAAGACCAAATCCTAGCTAGCTAGAAAAGGATAATATTAAAGTTCAGATGTATCTGAGAATCCAGGATAACATACTATAATCCAGCAAATAATACATAAACAAATGTTATTCAAAAGCATTAGCTTCTCTGGAGACTCATAACATACCAACTTGCTGTCCTTGTTAATGTTCTGCAGGTATTGCAACTGCTCTGTACTGGAAGCTCATGTCATAGGTTCTTTCACCAAACGTCTCAATATTATGAATTATAGCTCTTCCATAGCAGTCCAAAATATTACTGCTTATTTGCCAAGGCCCTGATGACGATCCTCGACTCCAGGAATCCTTTCGAACAGTTTTGCACTTTCTGGGCGTAAGTTAATTATGGGGGGAAAAAGAAAGATGCTTTATTTTATCTGCACTATTGTTGCAGAAACAGCTCTCTTTGGCTGTTAAAACACTGAACTTCCCGAAAACATACCAAAAAACCCAAGAGATGCTGTCTCTGTGCAAACATATACATGCAAAAATCAGTTCTATTTGCAGGAAATAATGCGAGAAGAATGACATATTTTTAATAGAATATTTTCTAATAATATAATTGTTAAAATGAGGGGATGGGGGAACCCACTCTCTAAAATCAATGGAATAACAATCTTTCCCTTGGACCCACAGTTTATGCCTTCAAGTTACAAAAACCCTAGAGAACTGGCAAAAAAAATTATCACATTATTGTTGGCACCAAAACAGAGGAACTTTTAATCTATTTCAACTGAAATCATATGATCCAGTAGCCTGGGGGAAGGGCTATTAATAGCAGTCAGAGCAAAGAGGAGAAGACAGCAGCTTTCCTCAGCCCAGAGCAAGGCAGCAGGTTCTCTGCAGCTATTCTACTCCTTCCCCCCAAGTGCATGAGGCCAGTGGGATGGGAAGCCCAGCGGCAGTGGGCTTGCAGAGGCAGTACCGGGCACCTGGGCTTGGCAGCTTCTGACAGCCACCCCAACTACAGCTACAGCCTCACATCGCAGCCCTCCCAATGCCAGCTGACCCCACTTTTGATCACAGCACATTCAGAGAGCTTTTAGGCTACTTCTGCAACACACTGTGTGTTATTGTGCTCAGAACTGGAGAAGACAACAGAGACAGCACTGTAACAATTACATTGGCTATGAGTAACTCCCTATCTCCTACTTGGTATTGATAACATATTCCTTTAATGAAGGGCAGGAGAGAAGAAAAAAAACCCACAAAACAACTAAGGAAGATGGAGAAATGGCTTTCATCAACAGAAATGCATACATCAGCCAACAAGCTGAATAATCACAAAATGGGGGAAAACCCTGATCCAAGCATTAATAATTCAATTAGTATTCATTGAAATAACATTGATTTTAATTAATCTATTTCACATCACTGTTCATATCCTATGTGCTTTCTATTACATCTTAAAAATCATTAGTGTATGAGCCTGCTAAATACGCATACCTTTAAAAATAACAAAAGGGAGACATTAACTTGCTGAATGAACATTTTAAAGCCTCAAATAGCCAATAAAGAAAAATGAAATGTAATTGCTTGTCACTCTGCATTACTAATATGGAATACACTAGTATGTTGCCAGCTGTACTATATACATAATTTGATTCATTGGAACTTCAGTATATTAAAATATTGGTAAAAACTGCATTAGCCACTGAAGTATATTCTTACCAACTTGTACTTGCACAATACAATAGCTGGCACTGTTCAGTGACTGACTGAAGCAAAACACTTCATTTATCTTACTGCTCCACTCTGAGCTCATCCAAAATACACAGGAACAAAAAAAGTACATGTTTCTGCCTGCAGTAGGCCCAGCAGATCAATAGAGAATATCTATGTCCATCACAGAGCTTTGCTGGAGATGATGTGGAACAAGGCACATTTTTACAGGAAACTCCAAGAATCACTGTAATTCCTAAACTCTGTGCACCACAGCAAGCCAGAGCCAGTGAGCACCAACTTCACCTCCTTACTTTAGGACACAGTTTCTCTTTTTGATGTTGGGCAATGCTGATACTCTGGCCTTGGCTCTTTGGCAGGGTACCTTACCAGTGACTCCCCACCAAGTTGGATAGAAGATGAAGAAGAGAGATGCATAGGCAAATGTAATTTGATAGAGAGCAGCAAGACCAGTCTGGGCTGTCTGGTGTATTAAAATGATTTTATAAAGAGATAAAACTAAATATGCTCCTCTTTACAATCCCCTGCCATTATGTTTTACGTCATAACGATACAGTGAGTCCACAATTATAGTTAATTTTTTTTTTTTAAGTTTAGTTTAGTTATTTTTGCAATATATTGAGGAAAATTCTGACTTTGGATGCAGACTGATGTTTTTCTGTCTGGCTGGGTAACTACAGAGATATGACAGTTCAAATGCTTGGTCTCTAAACAAGGGTTTTTGCTACCTATAGGTCTCTAATTAAGCTCAGTCAATTTTTATTAGTTTCCACAGGTTCAGATTTCATTGCAAGGCAATCAAAATACTTTAAATCTTTTCACTGTCAGTCATCTGTCTTTGCCTAAGAGTCTTTCACATCACAGCTTTTACCTCATTCTCGAACAATGCTCATACTTGTTCTCTTAATTGATACTTGTTTACACTAACGATTTCTGCTATGTGTGAAATACTTTCATGTGTAAAATAAACTGTAAGTAGCATTTCTCCATCTCCACCCCAAACTCATTATCTAAATGCTACAGGTTATTCCACATTTCTATATACACAGAACACAGAAGTGCTGATTTTCTTATTTAGTAACAGTTGTGGTCACCTTAGGTGTGCCAACAGTTCAGAAAGGGCACAGGCTGCCACTGCACATTATCACAGGATAATAGGACAGAAGAATTTACATTCTAGATATCTTTCAAAAAAATACCATAATTGGCTTATCAACAGTACTCAACCAAGTGCAACATAAAGCTCAGGCACAAGCTTATTTTATATATGCATACCTATCCAATACATATGTGTACAGATAGCCATCTACATATTTTTTTCCACATCATGTGCAATATTGAAATAAAATCTGTTTTCCATTGGCATTACACACCTTGTATCAGCCTGCAGCATGTAGATATAGTAAACACTATCACTAAAGCACAGAAATCTTTGCATTCCGCCCCTGTAAACAACCTCAGTGCACTTCAGTTTCCACAGAAGTACGTATTTGTTAAAGCTCTTTTACTGAAAAAAGAAAAACACTAATAGCACCATGGGAGTTTCAAGAAAGGCAGGCAAATTATGATCACATTTACCATCTAATTTGCTCTCTGAGGCTTGTTCAAACAGTGCAAACATTGTGCTCCTCTTCTTCATTTGTTCTGACAAGCAGGATGACAACTAATCACCATCAAGAGCTTTCCCACTCTCCAGGCCCCCGTTCTCTGTTTATTCAATTTGATGCCTTCCAACCAAAGAAACTGTTAGTCTTCACTGCCACCCCAACTGAGAAGGCCAGCTCTCCAAGGCCAGATTTCAACTAGAACTCTTTGTAGGGTGTGAATCCATAGTGCTAAGCAGAAATAAAACAGGCTCTTTCTGCTGTGCAGTGTGTGATACCACCAGCAGTGGGTTCTGTGTAGGTTGACAAGAACACCTAAGGGAGGCAAATAAGGTTTTAGACTGGCACATAAAAAGGAGACAGAGGAGAGGAGAGACATCCTTTACCCTCTTCCTTCATTTTCCCCAAATGACAGTTCTGTGATCTACCAAAGCATTGCCATGCATGCCTTAAAATATAATGCAAAAACAATACACCAAATTAAAAAAAAAAAAAAAAAGGGGGAGGGAGGGGGCAGAAAAAAGCTTGGAGAATACTGGAAAGTTACTTCAAGAATGTCTGTCCTTTGACAGATCTTTTCTTGAAAACTGTTGCACTGATTTGTCTTGATAAGATTCAGCCACACAATCAAATTCCCTTGGCTTTATGAGCTAAGCCGGTGTCATTGTCCACATGTTCCCTCTTCACCCAGAGCTCAAGCAAGACAACACAAATTGAAATGAGAAAGGACTAAGCCATATTACCTCGCACACCCATTGGGCTATAATCGTACACAGTAGGTATCATTCCTTAGCAAATGCATAAGCCATAAAAGATGGGCCACCTGTAATGAACCTATAACGTGAAAATTACGTTGAAACATTGATATTTAAAGACGTAAAAACCATGTATGTGTATGCAAATAAGGACTCACTACAATTCAACCTTATTGATCAGAGGTCATCTCAAAACCAGGCAATATATTAAGCAACATATATGGCATAAACGATTACGAAAATTTTCACTGCTTCAACTGTATGATATTCTATTATTTCTAATAAAACAAAAGAAATGATGTTAACGGGCACTTGGCTAACTTCAGACTCCTCAATTTTAAGAGATCTTGAACTTCGCATCAACCAAACCTATAGCAAAAATTCTTTCTTTTGCTTCATAAGCATTTCAAAAATGCAGCTAGGAGTTAATTGATAAAAAAGTACACCCTCTTACCATGAATCCTGTCCCTTTACCTTCAGATAAAACCTATCATCCCAGCCAATGTCACCAGTATCGCTACCCAGCACTACTGCATTAGTCAGCTGTACAAAACAGTGACATTAGGAAGCCACCTAGCTCGAACTTTAATATACTTTTTGAAAGGTTTTTAAATGTTTTCCTGGATCTTGCAATCCTTCTGCTTACACACATAATTAAACAGTCTGCACTAGAATACATTTTGAGTCAGGGATTGTTCATGAAATATTGTGAAAACTTGTTCTAATACAAAGTGCATACATGGCTGTAGTATTTCTTTCTAAAAGTTCGCTCTTTTTATAAATCCCTACTCAGGAAAAGATCTAGAAATACAGTATGACAAATGCAAATATCTTTAGAGCCTCATACACAGCAAAGAGATAAAACAGGCCATGTATAACCCACCACTTCTTAGACAAAACTGTTTGAAACAGAGAGGAATTTTGCAAACTAAAGATAGCAAAGGTTTCTGTGAAAGGCACAATAAAATTCTTTACAAAGAAGTTGGTATATTCTTGGGAGGGACAAAGAAGGGGAAAAAGGCTGTTCCCCTTATTCCTGCTGCTTCCAAAAGTACGTGCAATCTCTTTTTCTTCAAAAATATTTAGGGGACAGGAACATTAAGACTGTTGTCACTGCCTTCGGTATTTTCTCTATTACAATGATAAATACCCTCAAGGCAGCAAGAGGTTCCCCCACATCACTCTGCCATCCATGGAGTCTATGGACCAGAGAGGTGGATTGCCTGATCTAATGATAAATCTGGCAGCCTAATGGATTTTAGATTAGACCAGTCCACTCTCATGTCAGTAATAGTCTTCAATAACTGTCTGAGTCTGAAGATGTTCCGTGCTGAGCTACTTTCTCCAGATACTTCATACGTAGCTTCTACGGGCTCTAATACTTATATGGTCCATATCAAATTCAGAGGTGCCTTTTCCTTTAACCATTACTGCTGTTTTCTAGTGGGCTCATTTGTGATTTTAATTTGTAAAGATCAATTAAGCCACCATCCCCAAAGATGCATGACACTGCAGAGCTACAAAACATGAGTTATGGATTTCTTTCATCAGCTTCACAGCATTAACTTTGAGGATCTTAAATTTTGAGCTTTTACATCAGAGATAGGTATCTGCAGAAAGAAATCAAAAGGAAGCCCAAAAGTATCTTTCTTTAACAATTAGCATCCTGTGCAACTTCAGCGATGTCAACAGAATCAAGAGGAAGGTAAATCAGTGTGTGTTTTTGGCAGCTTTCCCTTTTCTGCCAATTAGAACAATTAGACTCTAAATTTCACATTGAGCTAAAAGAAACTAGCAGTGTTGTATTGGTAAAATATTAAAGTAAATAGCACTTGCAGCATTAATCACAATTGCAGTTTCTCAAGGTATTAATATCACATTCCCATTGGCTCATTTTCCCATGCTTACTACAGTGAATGTATTTTGATGAGTGACATCTGCTTTGTCTGTGCCAAAGGAGAGAGTTGGGTCTCAGCTGCTAAAGCAGCAGGCTGCCAAAACAGTTGGACTCACCATTCCTAGAGAAGCCTTCAAGTGCTTCTGGGAAGCACTTGGGTACAGAGGAGTAGAGCAGGTGGGAGGAAATAGTAAGAAGACAACTGGCTTCAGACATTCTTCCCCAAGTGGTGGGGAGAAGAGAGCAGGGTACAGAGGTGGGCAAAAAGATAGACTTGGACTCCTAAGGAAGAAAACATATCTGAACCCTTTGTTGATCTTTACATGGCTCATAGGGAGTATGTTTTTAAAAGTATTATAGCCACGACAAGGCTCTTTGTAACAAAACAAAGACTTTCTTGATGGGGAGGCAGGCTGTGCTTCAGGAATGGTACTCTAACTAATTTCTAACTACAGCCACTATGTTATAAACAAGCACAGACTGCGAGATTTTAATGTTATTTAATGCTAGCTGAAGATGACAGGATAGGCAAAATTCAGTTAAAAATGTAAGCAGTATATTTTGATGTGTAATAATTTCCCCTTAAAATAGTTTCAGACAGATGCTTTTTCAATGCTGTAGATGTGCAGACGATGCTGTCAAACATCTGGTCTGTCCACTCCTAGCTCTGCTGATCTCTTTGAGGCCAGCTCAGACAAAATCCAGGTGTTTCCAGCAAATGCCTCTCTGTGCTGCATGGGATCTGAAATGGAAAGTCCTTTGTGAGAAGTGGAAAGCCAGAGACACTGTGGCAGTACACGGGAAAGGAAGTAGTTCTGAGCAGCCACAGACCACTGAGAGCAGTTGTTTATGAGAAGTTTAACTCAGAGTTCACTGAAGTAAATGAGAATTTTGGTACCAACATGGACAAGACTTTGATTGTCCCTAAAATTCTGTCAAATAGGCAAAGCCAGCTGACTTCAAAGAGCTTCATCATTATGCTTCAAATGCAACAATCCTAGGTGGGGCTTGAAATCATTTTAGATTACAGTTTTAAGTGGAAGTCTTCTGTCAACTTGTTTTTCCATTTAAGGGCAGGTTTCCTTATAAAAAGTATTCTCTTCCATTTGAACATTGCGTGAAAACCTGTATTTCCAACACACTGTAATAAGTTTTTTACAGCTCAGTAGTTTACTAGGAATTAAACAGCCCACACCCTTGCAGTGACTTATACACCACGAATAAGGACATGTAAGTACAGACTGAAGCAGAAAGGAGTCAAGCAGTAAGAAAACTAGGAAATACAAATATTTTACCTTGTCTTACTGTCAGCAGATTGTTTTCAGAGGAACCAAAAGCTAAACAAATACAAAACAAAATACTAATAGTTCTTATCTGTTGTCAGTACTCAACATACCTGAGGTAACTATTTAAACAAACATTAACAAGTGAACTTAAGTAAAATGACATCTTGCTTTTTCTTTTGGTCTTGCAAAATGCCACATTAACTTCTTATACAGTGGGCCAGTCACAAGAAGCCACATCGCATAAGATAGGAAGGATTAACTTCTGTTCAGCTACTTGCACAGCATGTCTCAAAAGCAAAAATAACACCCCAAGTCTACCTGAAGAGAGAAAAACATATTTCTGTCTCTAGAGGAGGCACTACTGTAAGTCATCTGCCAAACCACACAGGTTGTCAGTAAAGCCAGGGCAATAGCAGCACATCAAATTAGAATACCATGGCTGCAGAACCACTAGCTCTGCCCATATGAACATTACTGCATGCACATGCTCATCCAGGACTGGTCAGTCCAAAGCACAGTCTCACCGTTCTTCCATTTTTAAGTTGAAAAGCTAACTAAACCTATATTGTACAAAAAAATCCTCTGTAGGACTTTTTTTTTCCCTAAGTTCAATAAGAAAAGTATTGTATCAAGTGGCAGTAGCTAGGTAGTCTTTATTGGGCTCATAAAAGATTATGATTTTGCCCTACTCTCTATCTAAGTGAATTTCTTAAAATATCATTTTTAAAACAGCACTTTTTCTTCTCATGATAGTGTTTCTTTAATACATTAACTTTCCCACATCCCATACTTTGATGGTTCGGCAATTTTCTAGTTCATTTTAAATCATTTTTTGACAAAACAATACCAACAGTTCAGTAAGTGTCCCACTGCATTTTGCAATTTACGTTTCCTTTTGAAATACCCTCTTACTGAATAGCTTTAGCAACTAATAAAATTCTTCAATTTCAAAGCCAAAAGAATCCCATTAAGTACTAAATTCCTGAAGAAGGGGGAAGGACTTCCCAGAGATACTCACTGTTGATAGGAGATTTTGGGCTTAACACTAATAAAGCTTTTTTAAAACCAGTAATACATTGCAATTAACAGCTTTCATGCATAACCTACTGCATGGATTTTTGTACATTTGATGCTTTGACATACAGATAAGTACACATACTTGTAGATACGAGCACACAGGTATGTAAATATATAACTGTGGATATATATGTAAGTATATAGTGATACATATACACAGACACCTATATACGTGCAAATCAGCCACTGCTGTTAATTTCCTCTGTCTGGCTAAGCAATAATGAACAAAAAAATATAGTGGAAAGTCCCCATGATGAAATGAAATATATTCTTATGTGATTGAGAAGATGCAATAACTAAGCTGAGTAGAATCCTGGTGAAGGCGCATAAACCTTGTTAACATAAATTGCGTGTGCTAACAGTGAAGTGAACCACTAATAGCATCACTCCCAGTCTGTGATTTATGGTAACTTTGCATCACTGACACTATGGTAACAAACTTTTATAAATTATGAACTCCTATTGCATTCTCACTTTGGAAAAAAATACACACCCTTACAAAGAGCACTTGTCTAAAACTAGGGACATAAGCAGAGCTGCAGATCCAACTTTTACAAAAATTCATCCCACTTAACTCCTAATAACTGCCCATCCGTTGGAGACAACCTTTCCCACCTGAGGTGAGAGTGATTTTGGTCTGCTTCAGTATAAAGCAAAATACTTTAGGTTAACTTTTTCTTTACTTTGGCTGTGCTAGCTTTCTTCAGCTTCCGTTTGAGAGAAAAAACTAATGGTTGAGGACTGCACCTTCCACAAGAAGTAACTGGACTTTTGCAAGAAACAAGCCCTGCATTTTAAAATCAAGTTCTGTAAACCTTTCAAATAACGTGTTTTGATTCTAGCATGGACAAAGAATGCTTAAACTCTCTCTAGCCTTAAAATTCAATACTAAATACATCTTTACAGTCCATATGGTATTATTTTCTTTAAACATGGGCTAATTAGTTTTTTATTAAATATTTGTGCTAATGAGCAAGGTCAGCTTCAGAATTCCTAGAAAAGGGCACCAGAAAAAGCCACTTAAAGAACGACACCAAGAGAAGGGTATGATAGACATCAGATTTGAGAGGGGAAGGTAGGTATGTTTAAATTGGCTTCAGTCTCTTCCACTGGTAGTATTTTGGTGAGTGGAAATAACAGCTACAGAGATTTCTTACTTCACTACCATTTATAAGATGTTTTGGTTGTATGAACTACATAAATATATGAACATGTATTTTCATAAACAATACATATGATAGAGTCTTAAGTTTAATTTATTTCATGAACAGAAATGTTTGTCCCTTTACTCTAATCCCCATTATCCCAAAGACAACTATATTAATAATTTCAGTTTGGTTATTGTCCTGGTAAATCACAGAATTACAGAAGGGGTAAGGCTGTAAGGAGCCAGAGTAAGGTACCACAATATTTATGTTACTTATGCTAACATAAATATTGTCATCATTTCTATTTCTTCTAGAAAGGATAAAATACCTGGCTACTGAATAACAAAGATGTTTCCAATTTCTCTCATCATTTGAAGCAATTTTTTGTAAAAGAGAAAAAATTTGAGAACTAAAATAAATCCTGTGAAGAGTCTGCCTTAGTGGCACTCATTTTAGAACTGACTGCCTTTGCACTTGGATTTATAAATGCTAATTATCAAGGTCATCACAGATTTGTGTGATATTTTAGGTTTTCTCTCTGCTTTTCTATTAACCTGAGAAATAGAAGTGTTCTTTCTAAAATTATTTTGCTAAAATTCTAGAATATCTTAGAACTATACTAGAGCTGCCTAGACACTCTCTTCAACAATTTCCCTTTCTTAATTTTCAGAGGTTACAAGAATCAATTGCTGTAGCAACTGCATTGAGAAATTAAGATGCTGCTCCCCATAACTAATATGTCCCTCCATTGCAACATTTACTTTCCAAAGTATTAGTATCTTCTTTGGAAAATACCCACATTTGTTTTCCTATTAATTACGGTATTTGCAAAAAAAAAAAAAAAAAAAAAAAAAAAAAAAAAAAAAAAAAAAAAAATAGAGTAATTCTCCTGCCAGAAACATTCCTGAAGTACCTTTAACATAACTATGAAATCTAACTTCAATCTAGACCTGGGCATTCCTTATGCCCACATTTTACCAGATAATTCTGGCTTAAGGTCTCCAGAATCAGTGACAGGTGGATCATCTAACTAAAGCAAATATCTTTGGGTAAAGCTAAGCCAACAAAATGACTTTCACTGCTACTGCAGTGGGTTACCATTTGGGAAAGGGAGAAACTAATGAAAACTTTCCCACGCATGCCAGGATCGTCACTGACACAATGATAATTGGCTTACAAGAGGTGATAAGACTACAGACAAATGGTAATATCATGGCATTCACCTTTGTGCTGTCCTCCCTTGTGTCTTTATTATATCTGTCCAAACAGGTTATCTGCAGGAGTGATGAGGAGGTCTCATTTTGGAGAAAGATACAGAATAAAGTGGAGATCTCATGTGCATGTCAGGTGATTAAGTCTCACTGCATACACTGTCATACAGTGGGTGGAAGATAAGTAAAACATCCCTCCAAAAATAGAGAAAATATGGTGCCCAACCAACTTTCACTTCCCAAAATAACAAATAAACGAGTGAAATTCTACATCTGCAGAACAAAGGTGCCAGCAAAAGAAAAAAGTAGTCAGGTGCTTTAGATATCAACTGTCTCTGAGCACAGGATACTGATATCACATACTCGTTTTCAATAAATTCAATTGAAGGTATTGAATTATTCCAGAATTTGAAGAATGCTGTTCTCTACACTTGTGTGACAAAGCAAAACAAGTGACATAACTGTTCAAACTGAAGAGAAGTGGATTTAGAATTTTCTTGGATTGAAAGAGACAACCAGTGCAGTTTAGTGGACATTACTGAAGGCAAGAATAGTCTGATGGAAAGGATGGTCACTTACAGAAACCATCAGACTTTTAACATTAGAAAGAATTCAAAATATTACTAGAAATGTTACAAGCAGCACTGACCAGTATAGAAATTAGAAGCTGAAATTTAACAAAAACACATCTTGGAATTGTACCTGCTTTGACAACTATCATGTGGATATATACAGGTTAACATGCAGGGGAAAAAGGCAACAATTGCATGATTTTGCAGATGTTCAGCAAAAACCCACAGAGCACGTATGGTAGGGACAAAGAAATAAATGATACTAGGACCACTAGAAAAGAAAAATTATTCAGAGAAGTAGTAAACACCTCCATAAAATTTTTTTTTTTTGGCACTACCTTCAACCAGACAACTTTGATGATATAAAAGATACAAAGATTTTTATTTGGGTGATAGTATTTTAAACAGGAGTTGGGTGAAAAGCAAGAGAGCATGGCCAGAAAATTCTGAGCAAGAACCTGTACTTCCAAAGGCTAAAGCTAAGCAAACATGTTATGTTCTAGAGAGCAGAAACAACAAATCTAGGCCAGAAGTTAACTGAAGAAGCTGATTTCATGGTGAGGTTGTCACTGACTGGCTCTACCGGACACACAACAGGTATTATGATGCTACGGAATGAGCTCTGGAATGAGGAACACACGTAAAGAACTGGTGATTTACAGCCGATTTACAACTGTTTCTAAAGAAATCTTTGACAACGCAATCAGTGTTATATCTCTTAGCTAGTATTTGCATCAGAAACCCTTCATATTTTCTATGGGGGTGTGAGTGATAATATTACTGGTATAATGACCCTACAATGGTATTATCTAAACATAGAAGTAATAAAGCTAAAAAATACCTACTGAATAAATCTTTACAACTTTTTGGTATTGAAAGGAACCCAGAATTGACTAAAATGGGTCTTAAGCTATCTCTGTCTTTTGCTAAAAATGCTCAGCAAACTTTCCTTCCTTCCCAGGTAGATTTTTTTTTTTTCCCCTCTTCCAGCAGTGGAGGATCTGCAAGCTAAGGTCAAAGCTCAAAAAGCTTCAGCAGTTGTAGACACTTTCTAGAACACTGGACAAAATTTAATTGCTAAAGCTTTTGTTCAGAATGAAACAAACTTAGAGGAGTACCTACTCCCCATATCGCCAAGGACGGAATGTTCAGTGCAACATGGGTATTTCACAATGCACATTTATTAAATGTGAAAACTCTTCAGGGGCTGAAAAAATAACTCAGATAAGGACGGAAATACCCTGAACTGGCCTAAAGTGAAAGGCCAGAATTGGAATCTTCAGAGTTATCCCATATGCCAAAAACTACAGTGAGTAAGTCAACACAGGCAGTATAAAATATTGACACTGCAGATCTAAGTAGGATAGATTTGTTTATACTGCTTGGAAAAAAAAAATACACTTCTTTTAGATTAATATTCTCATTCTGCTGAGGCAGCAGCTCCTAATAAAATGACATCTAAGCCTGTGATGGTGTATATGCAGTAGTTTTACCAGATATAGCACTGCTGACAGTAATATCTGATAAAGAAAAACTTATTAAGCAAAAGTATAAGTTGTTCTAAGTAACAGAGCAATTTAAAACTTTTATTCTCAAGACTAATGGATTTAATGACAATAATAATGTAGATACTGAAAAGGGCACCTATTTAGATTCCAGTCCATGTTATGACACAGCAGTATCACTACTTTCTTTAATCAATGCAGGTAACTGATGGCAATTTTTAAAGTGCTACCAGAAAACACATATCAAACAAAATTAATAGATAATAATAACTTACAATATTATTAATATTATCACTTAAATGGGAGACTAATATTATCATTTATTTAATGGGAGGTTCCTTCTCATTGCCACTGTATATAATGCTGTCTGTGTCTTCATAGTGGGAAACTTTAGTTGCAAGCCTTAAAGAATGCAAGTGAAAATACTGGAATTGCTGGGTTCTGTAACATGGGAGGAATAGGGCACCCTATTTCAGTTTCCAAAAGGAAAAAAATAAGAGACATCAAATTTACCCTTTTGCCTAAAGAGACCTTGGGCAAATGACAATAATGCAATATTTAGACAATTGAACATCAAAACACCATGCAGGAAAAAAAATGGGCTTTTTGGTTTTGCTTAATACTGGATTCAACTTCTTAAGTATAAATAACAGCACAAAACATCTGAAACTCTAACTGGATTAACTAATAGAATTCATTATTAGATTGGTTGTGTATAACTTGAAATTATGTTGAATGCTAACTTGCTTTTTTAGCAGAACTGTTACAGAACCTTGGAAAGAAATATCATTGTGGACCGAATGTCCAAGTTTCTAAACCCAAGAACCAGCACTATAAAAGCTCTTCTCCTTCAAGAAGGAAGTGTCAGATAAGGTGTAATTTTTGAAAGCGACTGATCAGTGATAAACTCATTTTCCAGACTGCTGTGCACTCTTCATCCATTGTCAAGGATGTAGCATTGGACTCTGTCTTCCGTCAGAGGAACAACACTCCTAAAATTATAATTTACACTCATTCAGAAATGAAATGCAGGGTTTATTACTCAAGAGCCTGGCAGCTGAACAGCAATATGCAAGATCTACCCTGTGAACAGTATGTACTGTAGGCAGAATTGTTAGAATGAAGGAAGACTAAAGATAAAGCCAAGACTCCTGGTGAGATCTATCAGATGCTTATTAGCACAAGAGATTTCAAAAGCTACATGACAGAAGGGATAAAACAGCTGAAAATAATCTCAGATAGTGTACAGTCAAGGAGGAGACACAGAAATACCAGTGCTATGTGTGAATACAAGCTAAACATTTGTAAAAGCAGTTCAGCAGAACAAGTGATGTAAAAAGAAGACAAAAGTACTGACCTACTTCACAGCTCTTCATGTTCCGACTACCTCATACAAGCTTTAAGGCTAACAGTTCATCTTCATCCTCATTCATTCAAAATCATCATCCAACTTTCCCTTTCTCTTCATCTGCCAAGAAACCTGCAAGGCGATTATTAATGTAATGCAATGTGGAAAAGCAGTTGAATGAAACAGTGTCACTGCATTCCAAGTATGGTGGAAATCTCTTCCAAGAATCTCTATCAAGTCACCTTTGATATTTATAGTAGGTTTGCAGCTCCATCTCCCCAGTTAGCAAACTTCTGTGCATATCTACTGAAGAAGAAAGAAAGGGAAAAAAAGTGCCTTTGCCTGAGGATAAATGAAAAGCGATTTCAGTTATGGTTGTTCTCGACAGCATCTGGTGTGATAGGAACTTGCTGAAGACCAAGTTCCCGGCAAGATCCACAGGGAGAGTGACCTTTGAGCATAACTGTAGTTTTGTTAGGATGTTAATTAAAATCCATATTGATCCACAGAGGAAAGTATACAATAGAAAATTGGGATATACTATGTCTGGTGCTGGAAAGCCATTCATAAGAGTACTCAGGCTCCACACAAAACACAGGGGTATCACTGACACAATAAAGGGCCCAAAAACTAAATAAGTTTCATGGCCATGACACTTACTATGCTCACTTGAAAGACGAGGTGGGGAACTATGATTCTATTCTAACTCTGCATAAAGCAGAGAGTAGATAAAAAATGGGACGTGTACTACTTGTTTATAAAGACTTTAAGGGAGAAGTGACTTAAGCAAAATCCTTTAAGGGAGTATTCAAAAAAAGCAATATGCCAACAACTTTGTCTAAAACCTCTTGCACAAAACTGTCAGAATCAGATATATTTGCCCTATATTGGTTTATTTTTCTTTTTACATAATATATCGCTGCAAATACTGATGTATTTCAATTATACACTATGAACTATTTTAATCTCTGCTGGAGATTAAACAGTATGCACCTTTTTAAAAACAAAACACAATCCCTTCCAGTATTTAAATTAGAAGACAGCAAACTTCTGTGTCACAGGGATACAGACTTTTGCATGAATGTAAAGACTTTTCTCAGCTTAACTACCTAATTTTCAAGTATCTACAAGTTAACTAAACATATAATGCACAGAATTTGCATTATTTGAATAGATGGAAAAGACAGGTTTCAGAGTAATATTGTTAGAGGATGCTCTTATATAACCATGACTATATACAGTAAAGAATCAAAACATATGGTAGAAACTGCAAGGTCCAAATTGTTAATCCAACAAATGGATGACCAGAAAATGCAGCATGTATTTACAGTGTTGATTAGGGCAAGAGAATTGAGAATATCCTAAAACACATGGAGCCCAACAATGCAATATACCCATCCAATATTTATTGCTGCCTCTGTAGAAGCAATTTCCATTTTGATGTGTTCTCTCACACATGATGTTCTGAAACGGTTAAGTAACATGAAAAATACAGGTTCAAGATTATATCTGTCACAGATGAAAATACAGCATTTATGCAGCATTACATAAAAAAGCCACTGGTTTATGGACCCAAGGTCCTCTCAGGACTGCCACAAATCTACATATCGTCATATGTGATAGATTTTTACATCTGCTTGTGTGAATTAAAAAGAATCCACATTAATAACCGAAACAAAACCCCCATAGTTACAGAGTCTAAAGGCTGAGGAAATTTAACGGCGGCATTTGGTTGCAGCACAGGTCACCTATTAGTCCACAAAATCTGCCTGGAAAGCCACCTATCTCAGCCAATGTTCTATAGAGAAATCAAGGACCATGTTAAAACCATCTGATTCCTAGACGGGAGGCCAATACTGAGGATAAATCTGCATTTGTTCTGAACTTAAAAGACAGCAGAATTGTCAGGAGGGAAAAAAATGGTGGCAGTTCTTTGCACGCTTGTTTTAGAAAATAGGAATGAATTAATTCCATCAAACTGTTTACCTAACCAGTATATCTAGCTAGTCATTTCTAAATTTCTACTATGCTAATATAAGTGAACTTACTAACACTGATTATTGCCAAATAAAATATAAATTTTGTGGAGATATTCAATGCTAAGCATGGAGCTTCATAAATTTATGGAATCCAACAAATTTAGGGAAGAAATCATGTGACATGCTGTCTCCAGCAACAGATGACCGGACTGATGATCCAAAAGGTCTCTTCCACTCTTTTTCTCCCAAACTACTACATATAAATTAGATACCAATTTTCACTAATAGCTTAATCAAGTTTTGGATATGTGTGTTTAGAGCTGAAACATGAATGCATTCTCTCAGTACATGATCCGGACTACAAGATGATTATTTCTGCTCAAGTCCTGCACACCACCATAGCTATCCCTCTCTCTGATGCTTTAATCTAATGGCACAATTAGTCCAGTTAAGGATTAGAAGTTATATTCAGAATTTTACAAGAGTTCTCCTATCCCTAAGTATCAGAGAATGCAAAAAATACATCACCCTCACATGTCTAAGCAGGTAAGCATTAAGTATTTTCTACCACATACAAAAACTAGTATGCAGAGATACTGCCAAAAAAAAGCTGTATCTAACCCAACATTTTGATACATCTAAATACATTTGTAGACATATAACATAGAAAAGTATAAATGTACACATAGCTATCAACATCTGTATACATTGCCATGTGATTTTGGAATAGTACATTTGACAAATGCAATATACAAAAAAAAAGAAGGCAAAGACTCCATAATTTACTAGTAGCATGCACTTTTTTAGAACGCTTTATTAGGTCCTGATTTAACTTACCTGACATCCCTGTAGAGCTGGAAACTATAGACTACTTTTTAAGGCCCAGAAGGTGAAGTAAACAAAAAAAATTACAAAAAGGCACCAAATCCCAGGTCTTCCAGTTTTTAATAATGAACCCTAATCCAACTAAAAAGCTACGAGTCTTATTTTGGGGTATTATCTTCAGTTTTTGATCACTTTTTCATGGAAATCTCTCAGTCTCCCCATTCCTTGAGGAAAACAATATATTCAATCCAAGGAAACCACCTGTGCTTTTTAATAGCCTTGCCTGACAAAGAATAGGTCTTGTAATAGATGAGATACATAAATGGAAAACCATTCAACATTTGAGAAAGGTGACTAAATTCACTAGCCTAGTGTCAATTTTTACTTCCTAGGTTTGTTTTTTGAGGGTTTTTTTTAAAAGGCCATTCATGAAATATTAGAGATGCCTGTCTTATATTAATGTTGTGTCCTCTGACATCCACTCAGTGAAAGATAAAAAGATGGCATTAAGTTTTAGCAGTGAAGTGAAATGTTGCATGGCGCAAGGTGACCCAGTCTCATTTAACAGATTACCAAAATATAATCAAATAAAACCTATGATCTTTACACTGGCAAAAACAGTGCAGCAAGAGGACAAATGTGATTTTAAAAACTTAAAAGACCAATTGAAATGAATCATGTATATTTTTACAATGTAAGTGAGTCCTCTGCAGCTATCCAGTCCTTGTAAGAGCATCCATATTGAGAGCAAATTTTAGTACAGGCAGGTTCAGCTTTCCTTACAAATTTTTCCTGCCACTATATCTAACTCAAAGCAAATATCCCAAATTCAATTAAGCTGTTTGATTACACTAAAAATAGTCCTTGCTCTTCATCTTAGTATCTGCTGACAGATAACTCATAGTTCACAGGGAACGTATTGTCTAACTGCATTAATCCACAGCTGGGGAAAACAAACAGGAAAAGAAAACTCATACCAGTCTGATGATGTGTGTGCAATTCAATTATAACACAATAAACTGCCTTGGGTTAAGATTACCAATAGAAAACTTTAGGAAGCACAGATTTTCTGAAATAGATCTAGACTTAATTGACAGAATTCTTCTCACACAGCTTGTTTTTAATTGTTGCCACGATTTCCATACACCTTTCTCTAATGTGTTTTCTGACAGCGACTGACAAACTTGAGATATTTTCATGATGGACTTCAGATGTAATCCATTATGGCAATTCCTCCTTCTCTAAACCCTCACATTTAGTCCTTCAAATCCATTCACTGAGAGCTGCCTCACCTGCCACTCTGATTGCAATGCCTCCCAGACCCTCATCAGCTCACCTCATCTATCCACTGTCACACAAACTTGGGCTCGATTTGTTGAAATGGAGGAAACTTCTCCTAGGGTCGAATGATGTAATTTGGGGCTGAAATTAAGTGAAGCTTGCTGGTTTGGAAATAGTGTTAGGTGAAATTCTGTCAAACAAATCCTGAAAAATAAACCAAAACAAAACTATGAATTCATGCCTGTATTTTGCAAGGAACAACTCCCAGAAAAATAATTTTGAAGAGTTTTAAATTAATCACAGGAGACCTGAAAAAGCATTAGCAAGATTGCATGAAAATTTTCTATTTTTAAATTTTTTTAATTTTTAGATTAATTTTTAAAATTAATTTTATATATCCTTTTGCAAAGAAGATAAGGCAGAAGATAAGAAGAGTTAGGGGAGAGGTGACCAAAGCTGCAGAGTTAAAACATCCACAACTTCAAAAACGTACTACTAATACATTAGGAGATCTCTTCCCAGATTCATGCCACTAAACACAAGGCTTTAGAGCCTGAAAAAAATATCTAAACATGTGAAAGTAAAAAAACCTCTCTGTATAATAAAACAGCAATAAAAATCCCCTACCAATTACTCTACTGTGTTCTCAAAATAGGAGCAGTATCTCTTATGCCCTAATTTTATCATTTCCTTTGCCCCATGTTAAAACGTCAGTGTAATTATCCTTTATAAAGGTTGACTGAGGTCCCTGTGCAAATCTGCTCAGGGTGATAATTTAGCTGGCTTTTTTATTTGTGGAATTTAGGCAAGAATGTTTCAAGCTCTTTGTCAAAATAACTGCTTGATCTCCTTTAGTATTTTTTTAATAGTTAAAAAAATAGCATTTTCTAATAAACTGAGGGAGAGTAAGGTTAAATACTCCAATTACTAACTTGTAAGAAGAGTAAAACATAAAAGTTGTGCAAAGTGATTCCTAATTTTGATGTACTTGGAGTCAATTCTCAATATTTAATGATACCTGGAAATGTTAAGTCCCAGTAGCATGATATTAAGGAATATTCTTTAACATTTCCACAATGCATTTAAGTGCTATTGCAAATGTTTTGTCATCAGTAATTAATAAATTCATTATTTCACATTCTGATGACTGTCAAAGTGCCAGACTTCAGTTGACACAAAAACTCCCACTTTAAAAAGAGAGATTTCAAGTAACTTGACCAAAAGGAAGATCTAAAGTGCTGAAAACTTAACTGCTTTTTCCTAATTAGGTGACCTGGCCTGACAAGTTAAAAAAAACCCTAAAAAAAAAAAAAAAAAACCAACCAAAACAAGCCCTCTAATCAACCAAAAAAAGCCTTCCCAGCTACTCTACACCAGACATGTTGAAAGGGCATTATTAACATGGCTACACTCCACCTAGGGGGGAAATCTCACTTTCAAAAAGTGGAAGCTTTTTATCTATTTATTTAAGCCATACTGAAACATGGTTTTCCTGAATGATGCTTTTATTGTACAAGCAACACAAAGATTGCTACTAAAAAGCCATCTTGCAAACGATGAAAAGCAATTTAAATGATACAAAAGCAACTTAAACTCGTCATAGTTTCTTCCAGTCATACATTTGTTCTAGTTCTCTCTCCAAAAGCAATTGACTTAGCAGAGGTACAACTCTTACACACATAACGCAACTGCACTTGCTGCCGCTCTGTCTCTCAACAACCACAACCACCACCACCACCATTACACAGGAAAACGCCCAGAGCAGATGAGAGAGTGAGGACAGTGCAAAGGTGACCCTCAACAGCTGCAGATAACCACGATGTCCCACAAACATTCTCCCTGTCAAGCTCCCCATGAGCAGGACCATGGGATCTTTCAGATGAAGCACAACCATAGCAAAACCTTTGCCTACATTCCTCGGCCCTTCCTAACAAATACTGCCAGGTCACAAAATACTGCCAGGATACAGCAGCTCTCTCTCTTTCCACCACACCAGTTGTACTTTGTAGCCTGTCAAAAAAAATTCCAACCAAACAAAAAAACACCACACTTTTTTTTCCCCCTAAAGTCTACCACTCTCTTATCTCTGCCTTAAATACACTATTTTCTTCTGGCAGAACATTTTTTGAGGTACCATAAGTAAGACTCTTTCTACTGACTGATTCCATGAAGACTGGGCCTTGGAAGGCTCTACTTTAATAATTTTTTCCTTTTAAAAACTTTCTAATTGAGTACTCATAGCAGTATATGTATTCCTATGAAAAAGTCTACATAAATTTATTGGAAATTACAATTTTAAGACATTTCCAATCTATGAAATTTGACAGTGGAAAAATATTACTTCTCTAGAAGTTGACAGTGATTAAAAAAACTACAGAAGGATTAACACTGCCTATTAAATGTGATAGTTTGAGCCATTTTATGGAATCCTTTCTTATTTTATTCCTATTAGATCCATTAGCATATTTCCAGCTAATAGCTAACAATTGTCCACTGAATAAAAAAAAGCTCTCCCTAAACCTGCTTCAATGGCTAGATATTATGGCCATGAGTTAAAACATTCCTATTTCTCATCCAATGGCTTTACACACTGCAGTCACATCTCTTTGGAAACTAAACACCCAGCTGAGCACTGTAGCCCGTCCCGCAGGGCCTGTGGCAGTGTGGGCGCACTCTGCTCCTGCCTCAAAGTCTGCAGCTCCTGCACAGTTCCACACCTGGGGCACTTCACACTCTGCCACCCATTACTGACCTAGGCCAAGAGACAGACAGGCAGGTCTTCAATTTAAGCTTGCATGGCTCTTTTTACAGTCATGTTTGCAAACGTACATTTTTATTTCAGACCTATCTTCCTACCTCACTGAGCTCCTCCAGATCCATGCTTGATGCACCCACTGTTTAGGTACCTGCAATGGCCAATGCGCCTCAATGGCCCAGCGCTTTACTGAGCAGCCTACTAGGGCTGCTTTGTGGCAGCTGCAGTGCTATGCAAGAACTCAGATAACTTATTTAGACCCAGTTTATCTCCCTCTAGGACAGCAAATTAGTTTGGGCTTCTTCTATTATTTTGTATTCTTTTAATGGAAGGCAAAATATTTTTCCATGTGAACAATTAATTTGTAGTATTGTGTGGTCAGTTACTAATTTGTAAACCATTATTTAACATCAGTCATTTTGTCATAAGATCATGCAAAGCTTTCCTTGCTCCACAGTGACAGTCAATGTTCTCTCTTAATGAGAAGGACACAGGCTTGGTAGAGTTGTATGTTTTTTTTTCCTCTAATTTTCATTTCTGTGAATACTGCCACAACACATAAGTTACTCTTAATGTAACTCTAAGTGTTGGTAAATGCTATATAAAGTTTACATAGCAAGCCTGTAATTCTTAATGCATCGAATTTTCTACTTTAATGGTTGTTCATCTGGTATGATTTCTTAATGGACTCTTTTCAAAAGAACTAGATTGTAATTAATTACACTCCATGATTATATACATGAAAAGGATTGGATTGAACTTTTACCCTTGACATACACCAAGGTGAAAGAAAAGATACAGGCTATGGCTTAATAGTTTTACTTAGATAAATGGTGACATTTCTTAATAGAACCAAACAATTCTATGTTTTGTTCAGACAACTCTTTCTTCTTTTATTTGTGTCAAGCAGGTATCAGAATTGAGACGGACTCATGTCACTCAATGGAAATATGTCAGCATTCAGCATCTTACTTTGCATGGAACAGTTTGGTACATTGAAAAATTCGACAGGCCGCAAATTGTTGAAGAGCTTTCAAGTATTTATTTAGATTGGGTATCAACCTTTATCATAATTCTCTTTTTTTTCTCCCAGTTACCAACCTTCACCTTCTCAGAGCAGGCTGTAATATCATTTAGTTGGTCTGTCCTTGGGAGAGTTTTCCAGAATATAAAAAATTAAACCCCACAATGCTGCTGTTCATTTAGTTCTGTTTGCATGCAGCTGTGGGAGTCTCTACAGTGCATTTTTACACATATGTTCCTACCAAAGTGCTCACTACAAACAATTTTAAACCAGAGGCTAGTTTTTTAAGTATCTGAGAGTAAAGAACCAGCGTAGTAAAAGACAGAGAGCTTGAGCTCTAATTTTTCAGATTCTTGCCATGTGTTCACAGGAGGGCTGTTTTGAACTTGTCACTAAGTCTTGGAACAAGAGACTTGGACAACAATGGGTTCTTCTTATCATGACACTCATTTTTCCAGTCTAAGATTTTCAGCTGTGATGATCTGGAGTCCTGTGGACAGATTTCCAACAGATTCTACCAGAGAATATGAACATGCTTGAGAAGCCTAGATTGAGTTTAAAAAAGAAAGCTGCTGCTATTGTCATCAATCTTCTACTGTCTGAACAGAAAACAGTATCAAATACACTAATAAATCCTTTCTGGTTTTCCCCACTACCTTTTCAAAATTTAACCCTTTTACAAGATCACCTTGTAATCTCATCTGACTACCACAAGAGTCACAGCCTGCTAGATCACAGTGCTACTCAAGCAACTTTCTTCAGCCTCTATTTTAGCACCTGAAAAATAGGGCAAGACTTTTGGAAATGTGTGTACAAATACCTGAATGACTGACATTTTTATATTACTTCATGTGTATCAGCTATATTATGAAAAGAACACAGTTTTTTAGGAAAGTCCAACTAGAGCACAGCCTGAGGCATAATTTCTATACTTTAATCAGTGAATCACTTACTTAGCATCGCACAGCTCCCTTTTCTTTGCTCAGTATGCCAAAATTGTTCATCTCTCCAGAATCATTCAGCTAAACGTACTTCATCATAGTAGGAATATTAAAAAATAGCTAGGCTTGCTATGTCTATTTATCAGAACCTGAAATACTGTGAAGTTTCAATTTATTGCTGTGCCAGTTCTGTTCAAAGAGTAAAACTGAAAGGCATGTGTTTAACAAAACAACCTGTAACTGCTTTGAACACTATCTCAGAGTCCATGAACATGCATCAGAGTGTTTATTCCCATCTAGCAGAGACATTTATCCTTAACAGAAACAGATCATGAGAAAACCCTGAAATAAAAAAAAACTGAAAGGAAGTCGGATTTCCCGTTTATTATTTAAAATGTGCTCTCCACAACTGACAAATTAAAGGAGAGCTTACGAGCATCTGGAGAGAAAGGAACAGGAGCTCAGCAGCAACTGTGCCAGCCCCATATGGCACCATGTGCAATATGGTCCTGAGCTGCCCATGCAGTGCTCCATTTGTAGAGCTGGACACAAACCAAATCCTGCAGCTCAGGACAGAGGATGGAATCATATCAATCCCAGCTCCCTGCAAAACCTGAACGTAGCTCCCAGAACCGGCACTCTGTGCCCAAGAGAGTACTGGAGCAGGATGCTGCGAGGGAGCCCATGAGCTGCCCTCAAGGAAATTTTGGCTTGCCTAGAGGGATGGGGAATTCACCTCCAGCCAGGCTGAAGGAAGAGCACATTGGGCCCTTTCATGGCTGGATGAGCTACCACAGCTGTGGTTTCCAAAGAAGGTTGGGGAAAAAAAAAAAAAAAAAGCCAAGAGAACTGTTTCTCCTGATTTCATCTCTGTTGGATTTAACTGTATCCTCTTCACATGTGCTCTTACAGAGAAGTGGGGCACCCAGTACAGAGACCTGAATCTCAGCTAAGGACCTTGTGTGTTATAACTATACAGAACATAGTTCAATACAAAATTTGCATTCAAAAACATTAACAAAAAAGCTAAGTAAAATATCTGATCCACACTTACACCAAAATTGAACTGAATTCACAGCAAAAACTCACATGACTGTCATCAATCTTCACTGGAAATACGAGAGCTAAGAATTTTGCTATTGTATATTAAGTAATCATTGTACTACTTAATAAAAACAAGAATTTGAAAGTTTATTTGAAAGTGGTGTGCTGAAGTATGAAAAACTAAGCTAGAATCAAGTATCCCAGACCCAAAACATAGCTTTGACATGGAAATATTCTGCTCTATTAGAAAATTAGCTCAAAACATATTTCCTTAACTTTGCTGAAAAAGGCTCTTCCACTTAAACACATAGGTCTGCCTACTGTTTTAGAGCTAAGCACATGCACACTTATCAGTAAGATCGAGGCTTTAATCCTTCCTCTGGTAGGCTCAGTAATAAAGTGGGGATAACCACGTTTCCCTACTTTGTAGGGTGTTGTCAAAATTAATGCTCACAGAGTCGTCAGTAGGTGAAAATCATTATAGCTCCCATCCTGCAATTGCTAATTCATGGGCTGCCTGCTGCACACACACTGAGCCTGGAAAAAGCTAATTGAGTCCTTTGAAGGTGCAGCAGTTTGTTCAGGCCCCATCAATAAAGTGTTAAGAGTTTAAAAAACAAAACAAAATGCCACACTGCTATACTAAACATGAACACAGCACAATTTTCAAATGATCCTGCAGACCAGAGCCTCTGGGGCTAAGCATGGGACAGGAAAAGCTTTTATAACACAATACTTGGAGGTATGTATATGTGCATATATATAGATAAAGATGTATGTACAGGGATATAAAAATACAGCCATTAAGCCAGCTATTTGGTGTTACTCTGTGGACACACACTCCCAAACACACACTCCCAGGCAAACACAAGCCAAAGTGCAGACAGCACCTGAGCTACAATAAATCAATGATTGTATGCGAAGAGATGAAAATACAGACACAGAACTGATGTATATTACTACCTTCTATCCTTCCCTGGACTTGACTCTGATTTGGAAGACGGAAAAAAAACTCTACTTGATTGCTCATTTTGAAGAATGTAAATGAAATTAAGAAACATCTGAGCCAAACCAGTTTGCTGATCAATATATCGTACAAAACCAATTTAACTGATGTCAAATTCAGATAATTCACCTGACGTCACACTGGAGAAACCAACCATGAACACCTCACAAATTATGATTTTGATCCAATTGTTAGACCCGAATTACAGCAAAAACTGGTCTTTCTACAGCTGTTAAAGCAGTGACCCTGGCAGAGCATGCTTTTGTGCTGAACTTTTTATATCACCAAGCCTATTAATCAGGTGGCAGTTCAAACTGATGCACTTTATATAGTTGACCCTGGCCAGCGCTTTAATTACTTGGTATTAAATGGTAATTAAGACTTTTCACATTCAGGTTTAATCCAAAAAAATTTAGTGTAAAATCCAGTAATTTAATAAAGAGTTGTGTTCTTTACTGTGCTTCAGCCTGGACACTAAGGATGCAGCAATTTACTATTGACAAGCACTAAAGGAGCAGGTCATTTCACAAGTATAGTGTGGACAAAGGTGAACCGGGCAACTGATGAAATCTGTGGCCAAGGCGAAATAGCAATCTCTGAGCCAAATGGTAATAAAGTTACTGAAATGAAGCAGTGTAGCTTCTGAAGTGAACTGTCATAAGGAGGATACAAGCTTCAGGATGGCTTGGCCAAAGTAATTAAAACTTTATTCCCTGAGAGCCAATGAAAGTGGCTAGCCCTACCTCTGATTTTACATAAAGCAAAAATAGGTGTGTAAGTCAGCAAAAAACACCAGCAGTTGCAGCTAGCACTCTACGAAACAGCATCCACCTCTCCAGAAGTATCTGCAAAATTTACAATAAGTGAGGCAAAACAAGAATCATGCTTTAATGTTCTTTCTCGTATTATCGAATTGTATCTCTAGATTTTCTATGACATGCAAAAACCAAGTAGAAATGCAGACAAATATCACTGTCCAAAATTCCCTGCTAAATCAAAGACAATTACTTCCCTCAATAGCTATTAAAGGCAGATAGTTTAATCATTGGAGAAGCAATCTAGTGCATAGGAGTCCAGAGATGTAGGCTTAACTCACAGCTCTGCTACTGACCTGCTATATGACCTTGGGCAAGTCTCTTCACATTTCAGCGCCTCTTTGTGTCCCTATTAACCTTTGTGCGTCTCAGCTATTTAGAATGTAACCCCTCTGACGCAGAACAGTCTCTCACTACATGTTTTTACAATACCAGCACAACAAGGTCACCATCTTGGTTGAGACCTCTAAGTGCTACAGTAATCCAAATAAATAAGAACAATATATTCAATTATTCAGAATCCCACTTACACTTATTCAATTTTCCCATAACATCTGGATAGCTGAGACATCACCACAGATTAAAATGTGCATCCTACATCCTTTTAATTTTAATGTCTCACCTGCTGTTTGTGTAATTGAAATTTGTATTGATTTTCATAAACCAAAGAACACCTAACTCACTGCCTAAAACACAAACAATGGAATGAGCCATTGGTATCCAAGTTATTCAGAACACATAGGAAATAAATCATTTGTCTGAAAGAAGAAACAAGAAGGTCCACCCAGTATAAAGTTTGACTCAGCAAAGCACTTAAGTACATCCTTAAGTTTAAGGATGACTAGTCCCACTGAAGCTCTTAAGGTAAGCTTAAATAAGGAATTGGAGCTTCTCAGAGTTCAGGGAATATTCTGTAAAAGATGTGAAACAACTATGAATATAGGTACATTAATACACATTTTGTGAAACTGCAATATGAACAGATCCCCAAAGAAGGGAACAAAAATACACCTTCCTTTAAAAACTGGTGATTAAACAATGGATGTTTATTGATACTAACCATGCTCCCCAACAAGCACACACCACACCTTCATATGCAACTCAATGACTATTTCAAATAAATGGATTTTCTTTCTCTGCTTAACCTGTACTTTGAAAGCATTTAGATGCAGGAAAAATTTAACACAGATATTACTGTCCATAACATGCTTTCTTCAAAAACGTTCTTCAATAATGGTACATTTTTCACAAATTCTGTCTTTTTAAGAAATACCCAAACTGAGCTAAACAAGGTAAAATACAGGCTACAAGCAGAACCTAGAAATAAAATTAAAGAAGAAGAAAACCTAGGAATTGTACACTAAGGATGTTATCTAATTTATATACCTAGAAGCTTGAACCCAACAAACTACAAATATCGTAAGATTTGGTTACATAAGCAAGCTTGTAAAATAGAATGCACATTGACAGGAATCATTCTTCTTTTCTTGATTCAGATATAGATACTTGAGTATGCTCACCTTCAACTCATGCTGTTTAATTCTGACTCTTTGGAAACAAAGCAAACACAAAATACGAAAACATTAAACACTCCCAACTGAAAATTGTTACACAAGCACCAGCAGCAGAAAAGAATTGTAATTAAAAATGTACTGACCATAAAGGAAGCAATAAGCAATCATTTTGGCAGTCCAACTTTTGTAAATCCACTAAAATCCTACCCAAAGAAAAGACTCAAGTCTATGCAGGTACTGATATATCAAAAACATGCCATGAATGACAGTATAATAATAACCATCACTAAAAGAAAATTTTAAAAAAGAAAGTAAAAGAAAAACCCATATGTGGCTTAATAGCTACCTTTTCAAGAAAACTGAGAGCTCTAGGAAAAATAGAAATCTTCTATCTTCCCCAGCCTCATAAATTTTTACTGTCCAAAGTCAAGCTTGGGGTACATAATTGTTATTTTTCACAAAAGGTATCTTGTTCATAAGTATGGCATGAAGGTAGGATGAGACAATGGTAAAATTGTTGAATAGGTTGGAATCTGCACAACTTATTAGCACAATAAAGGGACTATTAACTGAAAAAATATTATATAAACCATTTGTGTTAAATATGTAAAGTTTGTAGCAAGCATAAATGCTTGTGAAAAACAAGAAAAAAGACAGCAAGAGCTCATGCAATAAAAGGTATGTCCTTAAAGATCTTTTCTTCTCCTGAGAATCGAAATGTAGTGAAAATTTGGAAGATGCTGTTTCTTTACCAAGGAGCTCAGTTACCATAACTGATACACATTACCAGCTTTAGAATTCTAATTGTGTTTAATACAGTTTCATGTTGCATCAAAGTACAAAATCAATACCATTTGTCCAGCAAACAGGAAAAATGGAATCTATAAACTGCTCTTATTGAGTAATTAAACACCTATTATTGTCATGAGTGGTGAAACAATGAATTTGATAAGACAAATTTTTGCGACAAAACACTGCAGTGATTAATACCTCCCTACGTATTAAATAAAAATGACTGCCTTTTGTGCAGTACTGCTGGCAGAAGAACAGGAATGAGAGAAGTAGTTGCCAGTGCCACAATAACAGGCTAACCTTGAACTGAACTCCTTTCCTCAAGAAATTAAATGCTGTAGCAGGACTTTAAATCCCTCCACTTAGAGCTCATTTGTGTTTCACGTAACCTGCAGTTCCTGAAGAGAACTCATTATCTTCAAAAGGAGAATCCTTTTATAATTTCTTTACAAATGTGTATATTGTTTCTGCAAAAAGTATTTCATATCAGAAAAGGGCTAAGAGTATTAACAGTGTAAGAGAGGCAAAAAGGCTCGTATCATTAAGACACCATTTCTGCTTCCTGGGAATTCAAACGTCAACTACAGTGGTACGGGAAAACGAATGAGAATGAGGTTAAAGAAAATGTACCTTTACAGCAAAATTTTAATCTGTTAGATTGATGCTAAACTGCCTTGGTCTTTCTGCTGCTATATGCTGTATTTCTATGTATAGAACTCCCTCCCCCAATGCCCCTCCTGTAGCTTTGGCTTCCTATTTTTCTTTTCACTTAGAATGATGCACTAGGAACAACTATAGAGTACAAAAGATGAATCTATGGATGTGACACTTGTAAAGGGTAACCCTATTTCACAAGTGAGATGGGACAAAAAAGAAAGAAAAAAGGCCACAGAAGCAATAACTGCTCACTGAATTACCATTAAATTGTAAGATTTACAATCCAATGTACAGTAAGTGCATATCTAATGGAGTTTGTCCTCTAAAAGAATATAAAGTAGATCTTTGCAGCATATGATGTATGAAGGGGGTTTTTTGTTGTTTTTGGGGTTTTTTGTTGTTGTTTTTTGGGTGGTTTTTTTTAAACAGGACACACAGAAAACAGATGTGCACATAAATTCCAGAATTTTTATACATATAAGAATTGAGCCAAAGCCAACATTAAATATGATAAATGCAATATGATTAGTAGGATCTGGCTTTGCATTTTCAAAACATCTCACATTCTACAAAGAGAGATAAAAGATGAGTAACACAGCCAGTCAATACCGCTTTCACAGATATCATTGGTAAAAGCAGATCACGTATTATAAATTCAGTTTATTGCTCTGATCTACTAGAATTCAATTAAATGACTTTTTGTAGGGGATGGCAAAGCAGCTGCTGACCATTTCCAACATCTTCTAAACAAAATATCTGGACAGAAGTTTCAGATCACTATTTATTACAGCCTTGAATTACCGACAATATTTATTTTCATATAATGAGTATAGTATGAAAAAGGCTCATTCACAGCACTATTATTCATAACGTTTGCCACTAATTTCATTGCTCTTATTCATATGAGCATAACTGCTGAGTGATTTAAGTTTAGAAATAGGCAAGGCATGTTAAACAATTATTTAAATAGAAGCAAACTTTTACATTAAATACAGGCATATTGCTATTATACAATATTATGAGGGTATCAATAATAACGTTTTACAGGCTGACTCTGGAAAATTCTAGCCTGTAATAAAATCCAAAACTATCAAAGAGACAAAGGAACTTTTGGCTGGATAAGCCATTCAAAGAGCAGCAAGGCATGTAATGTTCTGCTCTCTTAATTTGAATAAAGTTTTATTTTTCTTAGCTAGAAACTTCAAGTTTCCACAAATGGCATTAAAACTTTCATTCTCCTACCTAAAAGGAAGTTTGCCTACCACACAAATTTTACTGTTATCTGGCTTTTATTTCACAGGATTAAAAAGCAACGCAGAAGATCAGCAACGATAGCCTTGTTCTCTTCAACCTTAGTGAATCAAGTTCACTGGAGGTGAAGCAGTGGAATTATCAGTACAAGTGGCTGTGTCATCAAAGCTTTCTGAGAGGTAGTGTATGGAAATGCCTAAACAAACAGAAGCATAAAAGCTGTCTGTATGTGAAAAGGCTCTCCCAAGGCTTTTCATTAAAACAATTCCAATTGCAGTTTCACGATGCAGCATTTTATTATGTGAGAAATATAAAATCTTGACATTTTTCTAAATGTGAATGGGTTAAAGAACCTCTCCACGCTACAGTGAGCCTGAGAATTTCCAGCAGCTGATGAAGACCAGTTGACCACCTGATACTTTTTCAGCAGGGTGATAAAATTAAAGGATTGCTTTGATTTGCTTGAAGGATTACTTTCTATAGTTAATTGTTTAAAGTGCACAGTCTTACGAAAGGGAAAAATATCAAGAAGGTTAATGTAGAGTGAGCTAATTGCAAGCTGATTACACTGTGCAAAGCAAGAGATATTACCTGTGTTACATACCATCACAAGGACTAGCCTATTCTACCCTGCTGCTGCAGCAAACAAGCTGATTTGCTAACAAAGTGGTCAGCTCGGGCACTTGCACAGCATCTCGTAGGTCCACAGGCGATTGCTTCACATGCAGAGAATCTCAAGCTCCATTTTCCAATCTGATTACACGGCTCCTTATTCCAGCAGCCTTAAACCTTCATGGCAGTTTACCAACATTTTCATCACTTTTTCTTTTACAAATCAAAAGAACTGATAAGCTCTCAGGTACCCGGGATTTCATAGTCGATGGCTGGCAGGCAGCCAGCTTCCCTCGCAGCACAACTGTTCCGTGCCACAATGCAAAAAGCACGCTGAATTTAACAGATAGCACAAAACTATTAGAATTTTGCAGTACGTACAAGCAGGCAGCATGTTTCTGTCTCTGCAGATGTTAACAGTTCTGTTCAGTCACATTTATAACATGCCTAGACCCAAAGAGACATCTCTAAAAAGAAAAAAAAAAAGAAAGAAAAGAAAAACCAGAACAAATGAAGACATAGCACTGTCACTAAGTCAATTGCACTACAAAGTGTGCACTCAAGTTACTTCATTGGAGTGCTTCCGAATTACCAGTAATTAGAGACAATGTTAAAAACATTTGATAAAAAATTAAGAAAAAGGAAAACAAATCTTTGCATCATATGAAACTGTTTTACATAAACTATTATTTTACAGTAAAACAAATGCAAAAAAAGAGACACTGTTGTGTATTTTTGGCATGTGAAATGCTTATATAAAGCATTAAAATAGCCACAAGGCATACCTGGGTTTACTTATTCTTTGGCTCAAAAACACCACTTGAACAATGAAGGAACAAAAATGCGATTCATATTTGTAAATGTGAAACATCTTTATAAAATGTTTATTCTGAGGTATATCATGTAATGTCTAAAAATCTGAGGTACACAGGAAGAATTATAAACATATATATGTAGACTTATATATATAAAAAGAAAATAAGGGAATGCAGAGTGACAACTGAGGAAAAGATCGTCTTACAAATCTTAAGGATTCCAACAAAAAAAAATCCAATAAAAAAGCAATGGAGAAAGAAACTTCCTTATTTTTGGTTAAAGAAAAAAGCCATAAATATTAAACCATCAAGTTTTTACTTATTGCTACCAAGGCTTGCTCTCCCATTCGAAAAAATTGACTATCCATGTTATTATTTGCATAATGTCCAAAACAGCCTATATGGAACTAACGTAACACAAAGTTAATAGCACAGAAAACAATTCTCCCATGTCCCCCCAAGCAAAACATTTTTTTTTTAAATCAAGTGGATCAAACTGAAATCTGAGGAAATACGACCTATTAAGTATTCTTAAAAGAAGAAATGCAATTTTGCATATCATCACTTTTATCATAAGGGAACGGGGATGGAAATATGGAGGGTAAGACAGTAAGTTATGGAAGGAGGGGGGGAAGAAAAAAAAAAGTACAACTAAGCTGGTGCAGTGGCTCAGTACTCCAGATCACCAGTGCATTGACCCTCTGTATCTCTGAGTCATTAGCTGGAATCCCAGCTCTGCCTTCAGGAGTAGGGATTTGAACTCGCACACCGATGCGGTGCGATTCGGGATCTTGAGCGTGCCAGACAGAGGGGTCATTCTCCTTGGTGCGGAGGAGGCCGGCAGCCCCCGGGGAGGGCAGGGCTGGATGAGTGACTTGCGCCCGGCACAGGCAGTGGACATGCTGCTGACTCAGGCAGGGACACTGACAGGCACCGCTGCTTCTCCCCATCACTCCTGGACGGAACGGTTTTAGGCCACTGGCGCTGACAGGTACATGCAAAATTCAGAGGGAAATTATCCACATCTCCTTACTCGCCTCTGCGCACGCACACATGTGTACTTGTATGTATGCATCTCTGTGTGCAGCTATACTAATGTTTACATGCATTTATGGAGACATACTGAAACAGGCTAAACTGACTGCTCTGCAGCCATATGTAGTGCTCAGCACTGCCAAAATTTTCCTACACCAATTCTTCTCCTTAATATAGCTACAATGTCCATATTTATGTACACACAGAAGCTACATACGTGTACCCTACACACACCCCAATCACATACATGTAACACTGAGTGCAATTAGCATTACCTTTAAAATAACAATCTCTAATTTACATAGAAATTTCCTCTCTGATAAAATACAAACCACATTCTAAACCAGCGTCTAATACCAACACATTATTCCCATGAATGATTCCTAGTAAACTGTTTATTACAACTGTAAGGTTTGAGAGGGTTTGCTGCTTGCAGATGCAGGTTGTGGGGTTGCCTTTTTTTCTCCCACCACCCTCCTTTTTTTCCCCTTCTGATTTATTGGAGGGTGAGCAAACCCACTTAAACTATAGTTGTCCATATGAATCACTAATTTCCATGTTTCTAATTAAAATGTAAACAGTGTAATGAAGACATCAAGTTTTTAGGCAAATGTCTCTTCCAGTGCCACTTGGGGTATGGTAATTACTGAAGCAGATCTATGGATGCTCCCGAATCCTCTACAAGTCCAGATTAAAAGCATTACTGCTAAACCTTGCTTTTTACACCAGGGAATTGTGTTCTCTAACCTATTCCCAGTTTGCTTACAGATGCATATCTGTACAAGCCTTTATAACTAGTCATTAAAAAAATAAATAAATAAAAATAGAAGTTTATCACATAAATGGAACAGTTTGTAGGGGAAAAACTGTGATTTCATTTAAAATAAAATTTGATTTCACTTCTATGATTACACATAACTAGCATAGTAAAAGCTGTGCTGAAAACTTATCATCTTAGTGCTTCCTTCAGAAAAATAGATTAGGCATTACTAAAAGAATTTTTAAAAAAGAAAAATGGTATTTCGAGCTTGTATGAAAATTCCTATTGTCCCAAAATGCTTGTTTCACAGTCAATTAATTTAAGAACATATTATTCAGGAAAACATTAATAAAAAAGAAATCTATTCACTGAGAAAAAATGTAAATGGCCATTGCAAATAGAAAATGCTTGATGTGCAACTGAAAATCTTTTGTCATATTTATTCCAGCCTTTATGTCTATATCTGAAATTTGTCAGATTTTATCCTAAAGCAAATGACCTCTCCTACATTTACCGAAGGAATACAAGTCCTCTCCTGCTTACAATTGTTAATTGAGCCTGTCTGCTACAGCTTCTCTTTCCTCTCCAAATAAGCCAGGATACTTGTTTTACATATTTACTGCCAAGCACTTCAACAGTCCTCTATTTTATTATAATACTGGTGTCCCCCCAACCCCCCCCCCACCCCCACAACTCCTTCTGGAAGATTTTTTTTTTTTTAATGTACAGCAAATAGTTAAAGCTGCAATCCAATAAAGCATCTAAAATGCCTAGTACAAGAAGAGGTTTTTCCCCCTCCCTTCATGGACTCAAGTCCATATTCTGAGTGGTATAGCCAATTTTCATATTATTTTTACATAAATGCTAGACAAGCATGTCTGCATTGCTAACCTGGATCATGAAGATGAGAGTGCACAGAATGTACATGTGCATATGTGCACGTGCATAAACATTTTAGTGGCTGGTCCACCATTTCAGTTCTATTTTACTAGTAAAGTACTGTATACAAATATGTGAATACTTCCCAGTAGAAAAATATATCTACAGGATTTCAGATTACATCAAATCATAAAGCATCTTGTCCCTCAAATCATAAATGCCTTAGCAGAATAAAACAAAACAAAGCTCTATTTAGGCATTGCCTTTAAATGTATTGTTCCAGCAAAATCAGATTTAATTAGACAAATAGCATTTTAAAGGCTACCGCTTTGTAACATGGTACTCTTGAAAATGATGGAGGGTTGCAAGTGAAAACACTACTCTCATTTAGCTCTGTGGTTAAAAAAAAAAAAGCAAAGATTACACTTATACATGCTACACATTTTTTTTTCTTTTTTTTCTTTATTATGGATTGAGACAATGGGGAAATCTTATGTCTTCACAACAGTTCCAAGGCCATACTAATCAGGTGTAATTTTTAATAAACACTGACTGTTTGGTGCTCATTCGAGGTATTTCATTAGGAGGTTATTCATTTAAAATAAATGTTTCAACCACATCAAGCTGTAACCTTTCTTGAAATGTAAATGAATGGTTTAAATGAGAAGATTAATAAAGAAGGGATGTTCCAATTCCAAGCATGGCATGCTATGTATTTTTAAATTTGTCTATGCCAGATGCTGTCAGTCAGAACAAAAAACTGTCCAAGCAGACAATCTGTGCGTCTGAATGTTGATCATGTTGGAAAGTAAAGGGGGAGGGGAGAGAGAGTGTGTCAAGGATTCATGGTCCTTCATCTTTGCAGTAGAGCAAACACGTCTCTCAGTATAACGACAGACAGCTGCTTCCACTTTCTAATGTGCCCTAACTTAGATCACTGAAAGAATTGTCAGCACTCAGAGAAACACACAAAGATAACACAGCCAGCTGCCATGAAGGGGGAAACAGCACAGCTCAGAAGAAATGGGATTTGTTCCATTTGCATGATGCTGGCTCCCTTGGGCCCCTTTCTTTCAAATCCAAAGCACAAAAGACAACACTTAACATATTTGCTTAAAGATGACAACCTCATGTTGATTTCATTTGGATGTAACAGTGTCAGGATTACAGATATAAGAATATATTATATCTGTAACGGAGACTGACAAATGTATCCATCAGTGAAACTGTCTGATTCATCTGCTTATACAGCCATTTTACCATCCCAAGGGTGCCATCTAAGTAGTAACTTTAGAAGACTGAAGGTCTAATTTTATTACACCACATTTCAACCTACTAAACAATATTATTTCTAAAATAGATCATTTTTATTGGAAGTCTCCCTGATGAAAATCCAGTAGACACCAGAGAATTTATGAACTGTATGGGTCCTTTGAACTCAATATACTGCCCATTTTAAGCAACTTTCTTTACACACAATCAAAACCTAAACTCAAATAATTGAAATTGAGTTAAAACAGAGATAATAATGGTGCCTATTTTAATATTACATCATAGTCTGTTGTTATTTGAATGTCTGCTGATTGGCAGTCCATCGCTTTTTAGAGTGCTTCTTGTTACAGTTCTGTATCAATAAAAGACTTTCTCCAGTAGAAAAACTATGATTAATTTTTTTTTTTCAGTATACTTTGACCAGCTACACAACCTAATTTTTGCTTGAGGTTTTCACTGGGCACTCCAAAAGTCACGTGGAAATGACTGAAAGCCGAATACATTCCTCATCACATTGCACTCAACTGCAGAAACAGAAAACCAAACTAAAGGGTAAAGATTTGCAAGATCCCCTGTCAGCACAGTTTTGTGGACCAGCCTCTTTTTTAATCAGATGAAACAATTAGGCCATGGTCAGACTCTCTCTAGTTTCAAATGCATTACACTGAAATGTCTGACAGCATAAGTATCCCCCCAACACCACCAAATGACTCTGCATAATGCTCCCTACTTTAACTGCTTTGTCTAGAGGAACTCGAAACTGCTTGTTGCTATCTGCTGCCACCAAGAACTGCACTGTAATTCACTAGATTGAAGTTGTTTTGTAAAATGGAGTTAACTGCTGTACGTGGAATTTCAGCACAGCAGATGGTTACCAATCATTATTTTCAATTTGTTTAGTTTCAAGCAATGGGGCTGTTTGGGAGGAGCAGTAAGGAGGACAGGAATGGAGAGAGCAGCGAGGTTAGATGCACTGGCTTGCAATGCAAGCAGTGCTAGATGGCATAGCATTAATAGGAGGGAAAAAAGGTCTCTACTCAGAACTGCAGCACAGCTAAACAACAAAAAAACAATTTTAAAAAATGGGAATGGATAAAACCAGATTTTATATACAACTATGGACAAAAAAAATGAAGAACACAACATTTGAAAGGGGGGCCAATCTATCAGTCTCTGGTTCAAGAGTTACCTTACATTTTAAATATTGGAAATGGACTTGAAAGTTTCCAAAGGTAAATTGTCTCTATTTATATTTTGCCATCATTCAAATTTGAATCATGCTCCAGTATAAGTGGTTCAGTTGTTGAACTGGAAAGGGAAAAGGGACCATTTATGCACAAGTGCACATGACCAGAAATTAAGCTGTAAATATCTGGGCTGGGCCATTATTGTAGTCAAGAAACATCTGGGGCTGAAGCCGAGGCTAGGCCCCACTCCTTCTGTGTTCATGTAATTGCTTGGATGATTTATAACTTAGTGTCTATTAAAAATGATTTAAAGAGAGATTTGGAGCCTGAATTTTAAAATCAAGATGGCTTTGCTCATGCTTTCATTTGTTCAGGAGCAAAAAAAGAAAAATCCTTTGCTGTTCTTCTCCCCTGTCCTATGTTTAAGAGGTACAATGTTCCACCACAAGGACAAAATTCACATTTTTCTAAATTCAGACCAAAGACATGACACATACACTTCCAGCAACCAAAGTCAGTGACCTGTCATTCAGCTTACATTGTTGCTTGGTGCTTTAATATTCCCCATGAAAATTGACTCTGAATTATTTTCCCAGCATAACTTTATTTTTTCTTTTTAAATCCTATAAACTGTATCAATACATTCACAGCATATTCATTTGTTCCTGCTGTTTTGAACCATCCATGAGTCAGCTAGCTCTGCCTGCCACCATGATGCCACAGGTGGTATGGGCAGAGGCTCTCCAGCAGGCATCCCACCGGAACCCAGAAGGGACCACAGGCACTGCATCCCTTCTGGGGACATTTCTGGCTCCAGGACTTGCTTGCTTCCCCCTGATAACTTCAACACAGCCTGATTTTGTTTTGCCTTTTAGAACAAGCTGTAAAAGCCACAAATTTGATAGGGTGGAAGAGAAAGGCCTACGGTATTTGGGTTTGGAGGACAACAGTAAGGGATACACTTGGACAATAACAATCCTCTACCAGCAGTTATCAAAAAAAGAGTGGTCCCTACCAGGCAGAACAGCAGGGCCAGTGTCTGACTGTAAACAACTCTGTCAACAAAAATCTTGGTTATTTAAGACTGAATAGATACCCTAACTATATTTCCAACCTATTTCCATGACGGCCGAAGCTTACTTTAAGAGTACACCTAACCCTGCAGAGATTAGGTTTATAAAGGAGTTGACCATGACACCCTCCAGGTGTTACACCTCCTTTCATTATTGAGGTTTCGGTACGTTCGGCAGTTTTACTGCAGAGCTGCACCCCACAACACAGAAGGAAGAACCAAGTTTGCAAACCTGGGTGTGTGCCAAGGTTGAAGTGACACACTAGTGACTGTCTCAGTCCCCTGGGAAAAAGAGGATTAGATGAATCACAAAACAATGTCACAGTTACTTCTCCAGTTAGTTAACTGTCTGCTGGTCACAGGTGATGAAGACATAAAAGTTTGACCTAGCACTTCCACAGATTTTACTCTGTCTTGGAAATTTTCCCCCTGCATCTCCATAAACTGTCATTATACTTAGACTAACAAAAACTCTGACATTTTGAAGCAATGAAAAACTTTGGAAACGGGATTGCTTCAATCTGGGAACATACTACCTAAATATTCTAAACTGTTCACAGGTTGTTGTCAAACTTCCCCAACAAAACTTGGTCGAGTACCACCCATAAGGCAGACACCATACACTTCATATACCAAACAACTTTTATTTTAATTATTTTTGAAGAAAAGGTTAGGAAAAATGGGAACTGAGCATAGCAAGGTAACCTACAAAATAAACAAGACCAAAACCTTCCTCTGTTTTTATGTTGCACAGAAATGTAGAAACCCAAAAATGAAGTAAAGCTTCATTAAATTTGTAGCTAAAATGCTGTATTCGCGCAATTTCTCAAGTAGAAATTGCCCATCTTATACCACTACACTTTTAAGTAAAGTTGTCTAAGTGGTTAATGACACTCTGTGCAATGAATTTTTCTTAAATATGCATTTCTCCCTAAACATACACTCTTAGAACAAAACTGAACTATGGATTGGGGGATGTCTTTATTTCTGGTGTCAAATCCAGAAATACTTGTTCATTTCATTCTACATCAGTAGATCTAAGGAAAATTTGAAGTAGACTATCAGATTAATTTGAATTATTGAAAACCTGATTGCTAATAGTGATATACTAAAGTAGAGAATCACAGTGAACTAGAGAACAAGTATGACTTCACATAAATATCAACATTAGTAACATTAATCTATAAGAGAATAAAAACCTCACATCTCACAAAAGAAAAGGGTTGAGCAATTGAACCTAGGCGACTGGAGCACCGTTAACTGAGTTTAATCCCACCTGGATTATTTATTATCCAGATTTTAGTACATAATAAATTTTAGTACTTAATTGTGGAAGTCTCAAATACTCTGCACTGGCTTCTGTAGTCTTTACTACAGCAAAGAGCAGTGCATACCTGAAGAAATGTTTCTACCAGGTGAAGAAATATCTGCAAGTGAGCAATATAGTGGATTTGAGTCTACTTTCATAAAGATCACCACTAGGGGGAAAAAAAAAAAAAGCAAATACAGAAACATTCCCCAGATTAAAGAAGGTAAAAGAAAATAAAAGAAAATCACTTACTGTAGCAAAACTCCAGGAATAATGAGGAATACAGAGATTTTTTTAATGCAACACAAACAGAATTCTCTTAGTAGGTGCCAGCATTAAAACTTTGTGCAGATGATTGTGCGGGTGAGGAGATTACTGCTGTGCCCCATAGAGGCTGGATGTCTGGCCAAGGAACTGTTCAGCAGCTACAAAATACAGAGGAAGCTACCAGCACTAGATCTGTAAGCAGTACTTATTCTTTTTCTTTTTTTTTTTTAAGCATATTTTATGTACTCTAATACACTGTAAGCATTAATACAGCAAACCAAACCTCTAAAGGATTCCTGTCAAGTATAAATACATGCATAAACACAAGATATAATTGAAAAAGTCTTTGCTTAATGAGCTCATGGGTGCTTTGGCACAGTGCATAAAATGTAGATTTGAAATTTTAAGATGATACATCAATTCCCATAGTTGAACTTCGGAATCAACATAAGGAAATAAAATCTATTCAACATCAGTTCAGTAAGTTACTCTAACATGAAGATACACCCTACAAATAAAAACAATGAATTTTTTTATCACCCCCCAGAGTACTCATGAAGTGTGGATATTTTTAAAGGCAAAAACATCTCAGGGTAAAACCAGGGTCAAATTTTGCATTGGCATAAGTAAAATGCTCTAATATACCTAGTCAATCATATACTAGTTGAAACACAGTCCACAGAGCACTTAATAGCTCAGCCCAACAAACATATCACCAAGCAGAATTTGGTGCACAAATGCAAATGAATAGATTTTTTTTTCCTTAAATCATACATGATTTTTATCCTTATTATCTTACTACCAACAGCAAGTAAGTCGTATTACAGCTAACTAGGAAACTTTCTTGCTTGAAATCCAACACTGAATTTCCCATACCATTTCATACACTAGTAAATTATATTACAACACAACAGAAATCCCTCCTGAACACACTTATCCTATAAGAAACACGCATATGCAAGGTTTCACCCCCTTCAGTGCCTTCTTACCACATAATGAACATATTAATAGCTATCCAGTTCTTGCTTACAAACTCTAGAAAATATCCCAATTTGATATCGGGTTTTTTTCTGTTTGATATAGTAAAAAGAAACACTAGACGAAAAGTAGTTATTTCTCCTCTAAATAGTTAAATGGTAAGTTAATATCTTTCATGAAAACTTCATTATTGCAACGACACAATACTACCGAGACTATTCATACTTAATTTTCTTGTAGAAATTACATTATACAACATGGCATATAATCGGTTCTGAGCGGGGGTAGGAGAGAACCAGTCGTTAACTACGACTAAAATTACCAGTTTTCCAGTGCAGTTGTCTTCTAATTAAATTAAGTGTAGGGCATGGTCATTGAGATATGCTATAATGATTTGCTTGGAAGTATTTTTCCCTTTTGGTTCCCCCTCCCCCCCCATCAGAATACCTTACACCTTTCAAAACTAGAACAGCGTAGTGGAGGGGGGGGCAGTGCTTTTGGCAGATACCATGCCAAGGCATGTATTACTCACCATCCTTCCACCCACAGTCAGGAATGCAGCTCATCTATTTCTTAGCTCTTTCCACTAACTCAAATGCTCAATACTGCACCTCAATTGCTATTTCAAAAAGACAAGCTTCTTAATGACAAAGTAGGCTGCCATTTTATTAGCAGCAAAATAAATAAAACTGTAGTGCTCAATGCTGCATCAAGCTACAGTGATGCCTGTATGTACTCTCAGCTGTTAGGGATTACACCCAAACCCAGTTCTGCTCCAGGACAGCTTCCAGCTGAGTATCTGACAATGCCAGTACTGTACCCAGGAGCTGAGATCCAGAGAGCCTTGCGCCCCAGGAGCATAGTAAGTGGGCACAAGTTTCTCCTCACTTTACAGTTAGTATTTTCTATATGATCTGACTTAGAGAAGAAATAACTTATTACATCAGGGGCTCTTATCTTTACAATAAACAACTGCAGGTCACCTGGTAGCGGGCACAACAAATATTAAAGTGATTATAGCCTTGATCTTAGAAGATAGAATTACATATGTGTTGGTAGAGATGTCAGTAAAACCATGCAGAATGGCAGTTTTCTGTGTTTTAGAAGCTCACTATTTTTCTGTTTACTACATTTCAAATACAAAAGAGTTTCACAATGGCAGGGTAAGACCAAGAAGCTGGGAATGGAGGGGGGGGGGGCAGTGCTGGGGGATGCGGGTGGAGAGAGAAGAGGGCATGGAATGACTTTGAAAAGCCAGGAAGGAGAGATTCTGTTTCTCTGCAATGGGTTTGTATCAGCCAGGCTTAAATAATGGTATTGCAAATTAAGGCCCAGGGGAATTTGGAGTGTACAAGTAAGCTTTTGTTCTCCAAACCCCAAAAGGTATGTGGGAGATTCGGGGGGTTGTTTCCATTTAAATGGCATATGTATTCCTAAACAATAAGTTAAGCTATTTTGCTCTTTTTATTGTACAGCCTTGCTGATTCAGTACCTGTTAGGAAAGATACTATTCCCAACCAATATAGCAACCACTCTTTAAAGTAACAATTATCTGTTACTGTACTTATCACTTTCATTTACTTGCCTTCAGAACTTCTGAACAAGGAAGAAAGCAACAAATCTAATGTAATAAACCTCACAGGGAGTGGGGGAGGAGGATGGGAGATGGGGGAAGCAACAGATCGAAAGAAGAGTGCAGGTAGAAGTCATTTGAAGGGATGCAAGCTTTCCAGTGTAAACACAGAAGCTAATTAGTATGTTGTGATTTTAAAACATATTCTGTTATCAGAAAGCAAAATAGAAATCTGTACCATAACAAAAAAAAAAAAAAAAAAATCTTATGAAGTCTTTAAAGCAAGTGGACAAAAACGTAGGCACACACAGACAATACACCTCTACTGCCCCCGCCCCACACACATGTACAGATACAAAATTGGGTTAGTTTTCTGTAAATAGGCTTAGCTGCTGTAAATATATCTCAGGATCTTTCACACTGTAAGGTTTCTATACAAAACCAGTTTAATCTAAGTCCCTCTGATTATTATTAGAAACTCATTATTTGAGGACATCTATCTTTACAGTAACTATGCACCATTAAGGAGCACAATGCCCATAATTGTTTAAAAAAGCCATGAGGGGGAGGGGGAAGGGAAGAGGATCAGGAGGAGGGAGAAGATAACTAAGGGAGATTTTGCAATTAGAACAGCATCATCTACTCTGCATTTTGCCCCTTGGAACATCGACACAGTAACAAACAGTTTAAAGTTTCCTCTGCACAAAATCACAAATGAATCATTCCTTATACTGTTATTAATGCATGGATTTTTGTCCTGATGAATTTAAATGTGTTTTTACAACCACCAGGAAAAATCAAAAGCTCTGTTTCTCCCATCATACAGCATTAATACCTCAAGACGGAGATTGGAGCATTTAAGTACAAATAAAGCTAACACCTACCATTTTCTGGGGAAATTCCTTAGAACACCTAGCTTCTAAGATATGTTGCAAACCTGCGTATCGAAAGTCAATAGAAATTGCAGGGACTCAGTGCCTCTGATAACCGAGCACCCAAAAGTGGAAAGCTGAATCGCACTTGCTGAGATGCAATACTATTCGTGATGTTATCTCAGCCACTCAGACCCTTCAAGCTCAAACTGCAGCTGTTGTAATGCTCTGAAACAGAGAGGAACAGTAACTTTAGCCAAAAAGGACTTGACTGTCATGAATGAAAGTAGTGAATTCTACAACCTCTACGCAGATGACATCCTGGGGAAGTGGGGGTGGGGTAGTGTTTGCTAATTACTCAATAACAAAACATCTTTCCTTAATTAGTGGTGAAAATTATTACTCCAAATAAATACTAGTGTCAATTTGTTATTCTGTACCGTATGGATAACATATCACAGTATAACTCAATATTTCTAACTAGTGAATACTTTTAAAATGTCATGTATTAAGGCACTGTATATTCACAGTCTCTATAAGCACATGATGAGATATATTTTACCAATATCTAACTTCAAAAAACAAAGGCTTCTGATATTTACTAAACCACGTGTTTCAACAAACATGCTCTCTGAATTTAAGGTGTGCCTTTGATATGACTGCCACATTGACAAATGCTAGGGGCCAAATAATGACAAGTGCTTCATACTCCTCATTACATAGGATTTACTGACATTAATCTGAATAACAGTGCTTGATGGGATGACTATGGTATCAACAAAATTCATGTTACTACTAAAGTTTTTAAACTGAAAGTGGAAATATAAATCAGTGTTGTAGAATAAAGAATGCCTAGACAGGACAGGAGTATGAAATACAATGAATGAAAGTCAAAGAAGAAGATGAAAATCAATGGTTAAAAAAGGTTAATTGCTTCATGAACAGTTTCCAAAATATACTTATTACAGCTTTTATTGAAGGTAAAGAGCAAGAAATAAAAAATTATCAGAAATTCTATGAACACATGAAAAATTATTGTCTTTAAAATGGAATATCTGCTTATTTATAGTATGCTCAATACAGTATCACTATAGTTATGAAGTTAATATAAAGCCTTATAATATAAAGATCCAACATTAGTAAACACAAAACCACTTAATTTTGTAAATCAAGTCTTCATTTAGCTGAAGAGTTAATAAATTTAGTCTCCTTCCATACTAAAAAGAACTGCATGCTGATGGTTTAAATTTGATGAATTTTAAATCCAGCAATTTTCTGACTGAATGGAGATATTCAGTTCACAAATTATCACAGGTAACTTTAAATCTATATTTTTATAAAAAACAACACAGACTGTTTTAATTTAAATTTCTCTACTTTAGTAATGCAGATGACCTATTGATTAAGCTTAAAGATCTTCAGCAAACTCCAGATGTATATTAAATAAAACAATTTCATAGAGTGCAAAACAAATTAATAAAAACATTGTCCAAACTGAGTTTTCATACAGCCACACTGCACTGTTATTTTAGAGCTGCAAGGGGAAACAGAATTGTATCCACATACTAAGAGTATATTTCTACAATACTGTATGTAGTCATGTGGTCCACAAATGCCAACAACAAGGGACTGAAAATAGGATCAATTCTTTTCTTTCTCAGAAACAATCTTGTAAGCATCTGAGTTCCTAAAGACATAAAAGAATAGCTACTTTTCTGAGATCTTTTGATATTGCTCTTCATGGTGGAGCTATCCACAAGTGATCGGAAAGATCTCTTTTGAAAGTAAATGGCGCTCCTTCAAATGTGTTCAGAAACATCTTTGCTGTTCCTTTCTCTGTTTCTCAAGTCTAACTTGAAAAAGATGCTTGATTTTTTAAAATTTGGTTTAGGTATCACAATGGGATACCTAATATCAGTCAGTGCTTGCAAACCTTATTCTTCCAGCATAGAATCTAGCTGTTTCTTTCTCTGCGTCAACACAGGAGGCTGAAGTAATCAGACAGGTCTAAAGAAGACAGAGGATGTTAACCTGCACTTCCTCAGAATCTGTGATGAGTAGGTTCATACTTTCAACATGACCACACTGAGCCATAAGGCATATAAATAACTACTTTCACCTAAAAGCACAGCTATCAGAGCAGTTTGTACAGCAGGGCTGCCAGTTCATAGTATTTTTAATGTCAATATTGATACTACTGTCATGGATTAATAATTTCTGCATATAATTTTATCATTCCCATCCACCCTCTGCTGTTGTTCAGTAATACAAAGTAATTGTTGGCTCTTCCCCTCACCATGTCTCCAGAAGACAAGCACACAAGATCAGTTGTACTGTCTAGGAATATCTTTGCAGCACTACAGTTTTCAGTTTTATTAAGTGACAATTCAAGCTCACTGTATAAACGCTTTTTTATTAATGACTTGCTTGTATGTTAGAATGGAGGATACAGAAAGGCAAAAAGGTCTCAGATGAAAATAGGGATGCTATTTCCAACATATTAAAAGGCAAACAGCAGTTGTCCTAAATCAGGCAAAAAAACCCCAAAACAACTTGAATGAAAACATGAAGATACATTCCTGCCACAAACCTCTGTGACCCACCTGGTTCAGCCCTTTCTCCCATCTCCTCTCAATATTCATTTTCAAATTCCCTTCAGATTAGCAGGAGTTACGCAAACATGCATTAATATGTCCCTTAAGCATTTTATCACACTAAAGAAAACAAGAAGTTCAATTGTGACCTGTACTAGGAAGTCATTCATTCAGATTCTGCTTAATTAGATGTGAGACCACTATCTTAGTTCATGAAGTTTGACAACAGTATGCTCTTACTGCTAAAGTATTAACACAAGTAAGATACATATTACTCAAACCAATTTATCATCACCAATCTATAACCAGCTTAACACATGCACACTTTCTAAAATATCACACAAAATAAACTGTGGCATACATCTTCATATATGGAGCAATTCACCAACAGAAAGTGAGCCATATGCTTTAACAAAGAGTACATGACATACTAAAAGCAGAATACAAAAGGGTTAAAAACAGATAACAAAAAGTCCAAGTAATACATGATTTCAAGGAATCTGGAACAAAAATGTACTTACATTACCAAAGTTTGTTATCATATCAAAATAATCTCAGCATTTTTGTCCACATACCTTTCAGGGTATTTGAAATTTAACTAACAACATGCTAGCAGTAGCTACACTGTAAAAGAACTGAGAAAAGAGTTTCTCAGTTACAGTTAAATAATATGACTGGTAATTGCTATTTCAGTATTTCACGGCATATCAGACTACACACTTAATAGACTATTATAAAAACAAAACATTTTAAAAATCAGCCAGTGACATGACAGTCATCTGCAGTTGCATTATTTTTAATTATAGCCAAGACGCATGAAACTTTTTCCCCTCTGCAGAAAAATGGTTTAAAGAACAAAGTTTTAGTCCATTATTCAAATAATGTATGGTTGTTCTTTCTATTATAAAAATACAATAGCTTTTGTAGTAAGGAGTGTTGCTTATATGATTAAAGAGTTAGTTAAGTGTTATGAGATGTTTGACAGGTACTGTTCCAAGCACTATCGGAACAGACACACAATACTGTTATTACCATTCTGTGTGTGCCGATACCTCATAGCAACAGAGCTCGGCAAAACGAAAGCAGAGACTCCACATTTTCATCACTGCAGACATCTCCGTATACCCCTCATCAGTGGTGCTTTCTGCAGATTACACTTTTTCATATCCTTCCCATTCTCAAACTGACCTGTAAAAGCCCAATCTCTCCCCACATCTCTCAAGATTTTGGTAACCACGATTGACCAACTATTTCTCTTTCCATTTTCCCTCACTTGTCACACAGCGGGGCCAACCCCAACAGGTATTTAGAAGCAATCGTAGTGAAGTCCACTTGTGCTTAAGAGATCGCTGCAAATATAATTTTCTAAGAAACATTTTTTATATATATATATATATATATATATATATATATATATATATATATATTTTCTCTTCAACATGCCAATCGGGGGGGTGGCAGGTACAATTATTAAAGGACTGAAACACTTAGGTTTTCTGTGACCTCCATTACACCTCCAGTGTAGGATCCTCTGCTCCTTGAAGGCGAAGATTGTATTTGTCGAACCAACGGTAACATCTGGCAAGTGGTTTTCTCTGGTTTTCTCTATTAGCTACCATCCTTTAAAGGAATACAGTTTCATCGGTTTCATTAAGGGAGATGTAAATATTGTTTTGATTGAGAGATTTATTTTTTACTTCTTTTTTTTTTTAAGAAAAAATAAAAATTGAATTATCTTAAGGAATTTTCTTTATACTCGCATTTCTCACACACTCTATAAAAATATCATTGACATAGGGTGAAAAGGTCGCATACCTCACCGAAATGGAGCCAAGTACTCCCATAAGGTTTTTCACCTGGAAAATATTCCTGTAACTAATTCTATGTATTGGATTTTTTTAATTATTACTTTAGCAACAACAACAACAAAAAAAAACTCTGGGCCTTTTCCCAGCCGAGAGTTCTCTGAAGTCATCTTTCCCATAAGGAAGATAAGTTTTCACTTAGAGGATAGCATCTCTAGCAGCAAGATTTTAATACTCTGCAACAATATCAGGGATACGCAATCCTGAATTTACAGCTCTTCAAATTGCTTTTATAGCTATACTATTCATTTTGGATCAGATGCTTATCTAAAATTCCATACATCCATAATATCTAATTTAAAACAGCTTCCAATGAGTCAAAGAACAGTACTGAGGGGAAAAAAAAAAAAAAAAAAGACAAGCCACCACAAGGAAAACAAACAACAAGCAAACAAACAAACAAGCCACAGTGGTCCAGATTCTGGGAACTGTACATTATTGTATCTTTTTAAAGCCAAATATTTTTCACACCAGCTAAGGATTGGGCCCAATAGGCACAATTCCACTTCAAACTTCACTTTTTTCACCTCCATAGTACTGCTTCTCATCTGCTCTGTTAGTAACACGAGAATTTCTAATTAGCTTATTCCGAATTCTTTTACAGTTATTTTTATGTCTTATCAATACCTGAGAAGGAAAAAAAATGCTGATTTATCAATTAATCAAGCTTTATGGACATACGATATTCCTCAATACTTCAGAAATGTCTGCAGAACAATTTCCTCCAATCGTAAGATCAATGAATCAATGTAAAACCCCAGTAATTAAATTTATCAACTCGGTATCAATACAGCCAGCACTTTATGAAAGTATTGTGTGAAGTTTCTTCTGTTAACGGATATATTGATTGAGGGCAAAGAGCCAAATATTTCTATTATTAGATCTGGGGATGCAAGATCAAAACTCAGTCTGTTATAAACAACATACAAATGTTTCATATAGACAGATTTTATGCTGATTCTGTGCCATTAAACCCACCCCTAAAAAGCAGATAAGCCTTCTAATTGATGATTAAGACTACAGAAAGATCAGTCATTATATTCAATGCTTCTTATATGCATTCATTGAATAAACTTATTGACAGAAACCATACAGAATAATTTCCCTCTAGAAATTATATTTTAAAAAGAAACAGAGCATCTAAACAACAGCAGACTTCAAACCTTGTTCATGCAGCATAAAATAGCCTTATTAAATTTTGAAATTAAACCTTTATAGTTTGAAAGAGATTTTCTCCATTGTATATAGCAGTTATTAATAGAGAGGTGAAAAATAAAGCCTAAAGATGACATATCTAATAAGTGCCATAATAAAAACAAAACCAAGAAAACATAAACACCCTCCAAATGTTCTACAGATCAATTTTTAAAGGGCTAGTATACAAACTATTCCAGAATATATTTTTAGTTGCTATCCCTTATTACATACGCATAAGCAAGTAGGGCACAAAAGTTCATCAAGTGCCATCTTTCAATTATAATAAAAAAAAGTAGCAGGGTTTTTTATATCAATAAAATAAAACACAAGAAATGTTTGTCTCTGCTTAACTATAAAAAAGCTTAAAGAACAGCTAATGACGTAAGACTCATCATTTTCTCCCATGAACTGTATGATGAAAATACCAATAACAATACAATCTTCATATTTCTAAAATGCTGCTAGAATAAGCAAACATCCCTGTACTTCCACAATGTTGCAATAAATAAAAACAATTTGATCTAGTACTGAAGGTATCTTATTATGACGGGAGGAAATAACAACAAAACCTCCAAACCCACCAGATTCATGTAGGAGTCACATCCTGTTACAAACGTCAAACAACAATGAGCCTTTATTACCATGCTATGATTCCTTCATTTCAAACATGATTAATTAGCAAGTATAACACTCACCAAAACTCCCACCACGCTGCTGTTTGCTGCCTATTTTCAAATGGGTCTCTATCAAGTATTCATAAGCAGTGTTAGTCTCATTTACGACACTGAAGAAAAGAAGTCAAAGCATCCTGCTTTAAGGAAGATTTCACTTATACCCTAGCCTAGAAAAGCACAGAAACCAGAAACCCAACAACAACCAAACACCAAACCTCTGTTTCTTCAAAGGGATTCCTTGATAATCCAGACACAAACTTTATGCAAAATGAAGAACTTTTTTGTGAAGTTGCTAGACAATTTAGATGGTTGGAAATAGAGAAAGATAAAAGAGCAGTTTTAGACTTTGTTTTGGTCTGGTTTTTTTTACTTGCAACCTCAACTTTACACTCAATTTGAAATATACTGCTTCTGTTGAGAATGAAAGCATGGTTCATGTGCTAAAAATGGATAGAAAAAGAGAATCAGAAGGGGAAGACACACTTAACAGTACTCTTAACATGTTTTAAGCTATACAAACAGATACCTTCAAATGTACCTTACTTGCAATAAACATTACTTTGGCGGTAAAAGAAACTTTGCTACACAGGGATAAGAGGTGGAAACTGAGATTACAAATAGAAGAAGAAGAAACAAGACTAAGTGGCGAGGAAAAAAATTGCCTTCTCAAGCTGAACTCTATAAATACCATCAGAAAGACAACAAAAAAGGTTCCATTTGGAAGCAACAGATGTATTCCTAAGCAAGAAAATATCCCCGATGAAATAATGCAGAGAGAGATTCATACAGACAGGATCTTCAGAAGCATGAAAAGAAATTGCCTGTGTGGCAAAGCTAAAGTTTCAATGTGAAAATAAAAATTAGGCAGAAGATCCGATACCTCCTTAGTTTACCAGCTCTTATATAAGAGATACTTGATGATTTTGTCATGCCCAGACCACAGCAATTTTTAAGTGCAAATCAGTCCTACTCTCTCCAGCTTTCTCAATTTTATAAAATTGGGATCAAAAACATCAAAGCAGCTTCCACTTCGGACCTAACTTTTAGAGGATCAATGTGACAAGTCACTGCTTGATAGATGTTTCTCTTGATAAACGACTTGTTCAAAAGAGACATTGTAGCTTTCATTTCCTGACCACAACACACTTTTAATTTGCAACAGCAGAGCTGCTGGAGTGTGACTAGTTCCCACTTTCCAGTCTTTCAGGACTGTGGCACTGTCAGGCCACATGCACGGGCAAAACAAAAACTCAGAAAGAGACGAATTTGCAGAAAGAATTTTAGCAAAACTTTTCCTCAAACAGGAACCTGATTATATTTGATTTCTCCTAACAGTGGGCTCTTAAAGCCCCCTCCCAACCACCCCCAATCCCTAACATTTTAGGGAAGCGAGGAAAGAGAGAAGTCATATTGGAAATATATACTTAATCACCACAGAATATATATAGCTGCCTAATAGTATCATGTTTATTATCCATACATATATTACTGCTACTATAATTATTATTATTATCTGGGAATTGCATTTAACAGTCCAAGCCGTCCACACCATCAAATTTCAGCTCTCAGCATACTGTCCGATTCCCGATTTAAAATTTATAAACGTAATATCCTCCTCATCACAAGCAGCAGTCCCATCTGCTCTGAATATATATTACAGCTTTAACATCACAGAGGGAAATCTCCCATCTGGCAATCACATTTGCTCCAACAGCTCTAGGAAAAAAAAAAAAAGAAAGAAAAAAAAAAATGTTCCGCTCTCGCTTGCTTGCTCTTCTCCTTAAAACATTTCTCAGAGCAAATTATGTGCATCTAAAATAAACAGTTGCCTTATTGATCGCTTCAAAGTCAACAAGGTCTAAATGCAAAATGCAATCAGATTATTCCCATCATATAGCACCTGGGATATGTTTAGCAATACAGTCACCTACAACATCAAAATAGGAGTGTACATTGTGCAACTGCTCTCTCAATTTCTTTCTTGCATTCAGATGCATTATTACAAGTGATCATCAGCCACACACTCCAGACCTCCCCCTTATCCCAAACACACACACACACGCACGCACACACTCTCTCTCCTAGGGTCTCTCTCCATCCTTATTTGTTACTATCACACACAATTAAAAGTGAACATACCCCCTTTTTGGTTGCACAAAACAGACTAATAGTCACTTTTGTTGTTACTTCCTTAGCCTTAACTGCATACCTAGAGGTGCATCTACTGCACCACAAGGAGCTCTACTGAAATTCCCCATGCTCCATTTTATCTGACTTTTTTGGAGGAGGGGGCAGCATGGGGGGCTGGAGAGTGACCATTAAAATGAAGCCAGTTTCAGCACCTGATTATTTCATTCTGTTAAGCATTGAGAGGAGAGCAGTGTGAACCAGACACTTGTAAACTGAGCATAAAATACTCCTCATTAAATCGTATTACGCATTCGGCCACAACAGTAATTTTGTTTGTTTACATGCAAAACATTCCCTCACTCCACATCAGTTAGAATCTCTAGCAGATGATTACGCTGAAAGTAAGAGAGGGAAAAGCAGCTGGAGTTTCAATAAATACTAAAAAAATACTAGTTTGCAAAAGGAAAAGATGCATTTTAGGCATGTATGTACAAGCACACAGATGTGTAGGTGTATCTATTCATTGCTACACGTTTTTGCCCTCTCCACTCCCCGAGTTTTACTAATTTACATACCATTGGAGTTCAGTGGTGTGTATAGTGCACTGCTGGTAACATGCAACTTCAGGTTTTACAACTGAGATCAATACAATGGACAAAACTAATGCCATAATCGAAGCAGAAGCGACAAACAAATGATAGCAAGAGAAAAAAAATGCTTATATATACACAAGAAAATATACTATTAAACATTAGGTATTTATTACAAAATATTTGCATGCAGAGTCCTCGGTGCGTTATCATGCTATTTAAATCTGTCTTTGCTATTTAGATGCAAAGGAAGTAGATCCCAAAACGGACATACCATAAACACTGGTGCTACTGATCATTTCTTGCTGGCAGCACAAAAAGCTGAATTGGATTTTTCACAAGCAGGAATTCCAAAGGTTGCTTTTCATTAAAGCCACTTTTCCTCTCAGCTATCAAATGTCACTGCCTTGAAACGTGGGCCCTTTCGTCAGGTATTCATTTAACCTACATGCATATAATTAAGTGGGAAAGCAACATCAACAAAAAGGGGATCTCAGATCACAAGAGAAGAAAGAAAGGGGGAAAAAAAGCACATGACCAGGAATGCAAGTCCATGTCAATTTCACTCACTCCCATTGAAACTAACAAGAGCTCCAGGGAGGATAGTAATAGGATCAGTGGATTGTATATACCATTAAATTATACATCTTTCTCTCCCTCCTGAGCCAACAATACGCCCACCACGCTGTACCCCCTCCAAGATGATGTGCTTACATTTTACTGCAACAGCTCCTCTGACATATTCTTGCTCCCCCCCCCCCCCCCCCCCCCCCATCCAAGACACAGTAATTTAAACCTAACTTTTGTTTTGCGAGATTCTTATTTGCACTTATTTGGTCAGAAGTTAGTTGTCTCAAAGTCCAGACCCGCGTTACCTGCAGTTTATTATTTTCAAAGCAACTTAAAAATAAATCCAATTAAGAGGAGGAGGTGGGGAAGGAGCTTGCAATCGCGAACTCTTAATCTGCCTACTATTGTTGGCAATGATCAAGGAGGAAAAACCATGCACTGCGATTGTATATCTGTACTTTCCAGACTACGATCAGGCAAGCAGACCGGAGTGCTTAGTATCAGAAAACGACCGCAAATTAGGCAAAATATTTAGGGCACGAACAGGCGATTAATACGCGGCTGTCTCGGAGAGCTTTAAGATTTAATAAAATTTAAAACGATGGTAGGGAGACTGGGGCGGAGGGGGGGGGGGGGGGGGAGAAGGTCCTCTTACCTGGAGATTTGGTACAAGAACCCGATAGGTTAGAGTTGCATCGATCCGATGTGTTTGCTGATGAATGGGGGCTCGGGTTAAGTGAAGGTGCCTATGATTTGAAATCATTCCAAGTTTTTGAAGGGAAGACTGACTGCAGCCTCTGCCATGTTGGAATTTCAAACCCAAAACAGCTGCTTTGCAAGGAGCCAGCATGCCAGCAGCTGGACGCCTGCGCAGAGCGCCGCCGAGCCAAATTCAAATCACTTTCACGCGAAGAGCCAAAGATCAGTTTTCAAAGGGGG